>NW_022103908.1:30505708-30521206 GCF_000313985.2 Echinops telfairi
TTTTGCTCTGTCTTGTTTTTGTGCATGTTATTATTTCTGCATGTCTATCTAGATAAGATAGGCGGGATAAACAATCTGGAGGAGAAAACAACTGGATCAATGGTTCTGGGGGGACATGGGAGAGGGGGAGGCAGGGGAAAGAAAGTGGGTGTTAGCAAACCCAGGGACAAGGCAACAAGTGATCTAAAATAAATGGTGAGGAATGTGTAGGAGGTTTGGTAGGGATTCAGCAAGGGTAATGTAACCGAGAGGAATTACTGAAACCCAAATCAAGGCTGAGCATGATAGGGAGACAAGAGGAAAGTAAAAGGAAATAGAGGAAAGAGCTAGGAGGCAAAGTGAACTTATTCCTGATGTTTTGTGCTCTTTAATAGAGTTCAGTTTCTCAGATTATTTTCTCAGTTTATAGATTAAGTGAGGTTCTAACCCAGATGCATACCTTTCCCAATTCTAAACCACAGAGTATCTGCTTGTTCATCTATGGACAGGTCTGTCTATCAACAGGTTCTGTTGTTGTTGTTGTTGTTGTTACTAGTTGCAGTGAAATTGATTCTGACTCATAGTGAGCCTATTTACAAAAGAATGAGACCGGTGCCAGTCATGTGCCATCCTCACAATTGTGATGTTCAAGCCCATTGTTTCAGGCACTGTAAATACATCTCATTAAAAATTGTCCTCTTTTTCTCTGCACCTCCACTTTCACAAGAGACTTGTCTCTCTTGACAATGGATCAAGAGCACGTGAGACAACGTCTCCTCACCCTCCTCAGCTCTAAGGAGCATGGCAGCTATTCTTCTTCCAGGACAGATTGGTTTGTTCGCTTGTTTGGGCAGTCCACGGCCCTTTAATGCTTCTCCATCAGCACCATGATTCAAAGGCACCCATTCTTCTGTGGATTTCCTCATTTGGGGTCCAACTTTCCCCTGCATTTGCGGTGATTCAGGACCTGGATTGCGTGAATCTTACTCCACAACGTGACATCTTCGCTCTTCAACATTTTAAACGATCATGTGCTGTGTGTTTTCTCTGTGCAGCTCATCATTTGATTTCTTGACTGCTGCTTCGAGAAACAAGGGTGGTGGTCCCAAACAAGATAAAATCCTTGACCAATTGAATCTTTCTTCTCCTTAGTGTGAAGGTTTCTATTGGTTCCGTGGTGAGGATCGTGGTTTCATTTACTTGTCATCTGTGTTGAAGGCTGCAGTCCTTGATCTTCATCAGCAGGTGCCGCAAGCCCTTTCCATTCTATACAGGTTCCGCAGACGTGCAATTGCTTGTTCTAGAAACCCATTGTTCAAGTTTTAACTATAGTTTGTTTAGATCCACACATTCAGCTGACTCTGAATAGTCAATAAAGCAGTAGTAAATATCTTTCTCATTATCTGTGTTCAACTAACATCTACCTGATAATCTGACATAAGTAATGGTATCTCCTTCCATATCCTCTTTCTAATCTGGGTTGGATTTCTGTCCATTTCCTGTTAATGTAATTAACATATTATTTTTTAAAATATTAGCAAAATATTACTTATGTGTGATATCAATGACATTATTCAATATTTTACCATTCTCTTGGATTATATGTAATATATATTGAAATGGGTGTAAGTATAGCTCTCTTCCAGTTGTTGACCAGGTAGCTGTTTTACAAACTTCCAGGCATGTAAGAATGGTCACTTCAGGGTTATATCTGTTTATTGAAAGATCTCAATCTTCTTCTGTCAATTGTTTGATCCTTGTTTTTTTACCAATGCCTTATTTAAAGTGCAGACTTCTTCCTTCCGTGCCATTAGCTCTTTACATTTGCTGCATCTTGAAATGGTTGAACGTTGACTATCGAAGTTTGTTTTAGTGATTGTGTGGATTCCTTCCATTTCCCCTAAGTTCAGTGGTTCTCTCCCTTCCTAATGCTGAGACCCATTAATAAAGTTTCTTGTGGGGAACAGAAGGATTTCTCTTAAGCTGTCTCCCCAATAATATGTACCAGACTTAGCTGCTTGAGAATGACTGTACTCTAGGCGATCAGCGAAAGTAGGTCAAAGGTTATTCTCCCTAACATCAGCTATCAAGAGCGGATTGGGAGTCATTCTCACTGAGAGGTATCAGCTGTCTAGATCAAGCAGACACCACTGCTTATCCCACAACAAATAGGGCCCATTCCTTTCTGTTATTGTTCCCTTGAAGCAGTGTCCATAGGCAAGCCCGGGACCACTCTAAGATGACTAAGCTTAGGCTTAGTCTTGCCATCTTGCCACACATGCCCCCCTATTCCCTCCTCTTATTATTGCGTGTTCACCCCTAGGTCATCCTCCTCCTATTGCTTGTATTGCCTATGTTACAACCCCTCTCCATGACGTAGGTTGTTATCTGCTATCAAGGGGCTTGCATGCCTCCCAGGATAGTAATTGTCTGTTTTATTGTATGAGACATCAGAATGATCAAACCTGTTCAAGGATGAATTGTACTGCCCCTCTCTGTGATGCACGATGCTGTGATGTATCCCCCTAAAGTGATATGATGCGTGGTTAGCAATAAATAAGGAGGCTCCCTAGTTCTCAGTAGGGTGACTGAGGAGGATGAGGCAACTGCTTCTACTCTGAGGGCTAAGTCCCCTCCACGAGGACCATCAAGTGGGGCTGAGGGGAGCGATGCTACCATGAATTGTGTCTGACTCCATTACTTGACTCCATCTTTTAACTCTCATGCTCTCTATGACTTTACTACAATCTTTACTTGTAATTGCGGTACATTTGTGCCTACCGAACGTGTGATGTTTTGTGGGGTTCCCTCTTCCCATTAACCCCACAGTTCCTCATGTCGTGGTGACCCCCAACCATAAAATTATTTTCATTGCTGCTTCATAACTGTAATTTTGCTACTGTTATGAATCGGGTGACCTTGTGAAAGGATCATTCGACCCCTGAAGGGGTCGCAACCCACAGGTTGAGAACCGCCGTCTTAATGTGTCTTGTGTCTTTCACTACCTTGCCCATAGAATATTTAAATATTGCAATTTAACATTTTTTCTTGCATTAGTTCTTCAATCTTGGGAAATGCTGTGTGTTCTGCAGCTTTTCAATATTCTGTCAGGCTTTGTCACTTCATCATTTCTTCTTTCCTTTATAACTGTTCTACATTTAAGATCAAATTCCAAAGTTTATTCTTGCACCTGTCTTAACCTTTTCTTTCATTCTTTCTTTTTTTTAATGACATTGGTTTCATGTATTAAGTTCTACAACCCATCCAGTCTTTGGTCATTAATATTTTAATATTCATTGGGTAAAAACTACTCTTTTCCTTAAAGCCAGGTGATATACTGAAAGTCGTACTTTGACTCTTATGAACTTGGTTTAATTTTCTTCAGTTTCAAGTAGAATCTTTACACGTTAAGAAATTTTAAAGAAAATAATATCATAGAGAATATAGACTAAGAATATAATTTTGATAAACTAGAAATCAATAATAAAAATTTAATTTTTAAAACTCAAATATTTAAAAAAAGAAAACTATACACTTATGGAAAACACATGGATCAAGAACAGAATCTCACAAAATAATTTCAACTAACTGGAATTTAAAAAAAAGAAAACCAATTATAAAAATGTGGGGATGAAAAGAAAGTAGAGATTGGGAAAAAGTATAGCATAAATGACTGAATCAAAAGAAAAGGGCAAAAGTAAAAAATCCTGATGCATACCTTCAGAAAAAAATATAAGGAAAGGCAATTTAAACATAAAGAAATGAAAAATATAATATAGCAAAAATCAATATAGTTGAAAGAAGAAAAGTAATAGAGAGACTCGAAAAACAAAATAACTGACAGTTTTAAAAGATTACTACAATAAAACTTTTTAAAGGACTAGCAAAGTAAAGAGCAATAGAGATAAAGGGAGAGGGCAAAGGCAAGGTGGGAAGTCAAATAGAAATCATCCCAACTCGCCATGGACATTATTTAATATGAGTGCTCTGAGCCAAACTTCATCCACAAGTTTGACAAGTTAGATGCAATGGACCAAATCTTTAAAATATAGGAACATATAAAAGAAATAATTGCAAATCTAAATAGGACTGTATGTAATACAGCTATTTAATCAATAATTAATAACCCCACAAAATTTTGTCTCATTTGATTTTATCAATAAATAATACTAAATTTCTAAGAAAAAAGTAACATCATCAATTACAATTTCTTTTAGAAAATAGATGCAGACATGAAACCAGAGAAGTGCATTACAAGTACACATAAAGTGCAGAGGAATAAGCATAGACATAAACATCCTCAATAATTATTAGAGAATTGAATATAAGCATGCGTAATACATTGTGTACGCCATAGCCAAGTGGTTATTATTTCAGGTATGAAGGAATGGTTAAACACTTCAAAATTAACCATTATATCTAGCATATCCACTGGATAAATATACATGATCCATACCCATTCATGATAAAAACTCTAAGCTCAAAACAGATAAAGAATTCTTGAACTTAATAAAGAATGCTTGAGCAAATATACTGTTAGTTAATTATGAGAAATTGGTTTCTTCCACTTAAGATCAGCAACAAAGTGAGTATGCTTCTCTTACCACTCAAAATCATTAGCTTCCTGGAAATCTTCACTACCATGAGAATAAAGAGTATCTGACCATGCCAAATATAGCATCCCAGTATTGGAAACTCGTCAAATAAAGAAAAGAATAATGGCTTCATTCCGTCCCATAATAATGCTGGGCGATCCTGTGCCTGCCTGGCCAGAGGATAATGTTGCCCCATGGGGTTTTCAATGGCTGATTTTTATAAAACAGATCTTCAGATAGTTCCTGTTTCATGCCCATGGGCACCTCAACTGTTAACGTTTTGGTTAGCTGCCCAATTCATTAATCACTTCCAATGATACCATCATATTGCCCACCCCAGTTGAAAGCAGGGTGTTCACCAGAGAGTTATCAAATAGCACACAAACATACTTCTTCATACTGCTTCCCAATTCCCTTCCATCTCATCTAATGACATATGTATATATTTTGGATTCACCAACATTTTCTAAAGGCATGTTAAGGATGGCTTTCTAAATAAAAATTCTCTTTCTTTCTTGGTAATACATTCAGGGTAACCACATAAATAGATTCACAACAACAACTGAAAATAGCTCAATGTCATCTAACATATACAGTAGTGCATGTGAGAGTTAGTTGTCTGTGAATTTGAAGGTTTAGGCAATTCTCTCCATTTTGCATATCTCTACTCTAGCACAATAAACATATAAAACATGTTATTTTATACCATCCACAGAAATACAAGATTTTCAGTATTCAATATCGAATTATGATTTTTTTAATCACTAAAATTCAATTGTAGATCACCTGCAGAGTGTCAGCAATATTAAAATAAAATATATGTGACATCATTACTTCCCCTGAAAAGAACTAAGGTTATCATGAGAATCTCAAAATAATACCTAATCATAGTGTATTCAGTTTTAATCATTCCTAAATTTGAACCCAACATAGTTAAAATGATGATTAGATACCTAGACAGTTCATGTGGTTAACAACCTCAATTTAAAAATGATATTTAATCAAGGGAAATGTGAAAGAAATATAGCATTTCCGAGTATTTTTTCCAGTCTTTATCTCTTTTGCATAATTAAATACTTGGAGAACTTCATATTTGAATTAATTCAGTCATGATTTGCCAAGAATTTGGTTAAATATTTCCATTTGAAATTCATCCAATGAATTCATTAGTATTATCCCTACTCACCATCTCAGTCCAACACAGATGTTCTCTATCTTTTCTTCATTTCTCTAACACCCCTGTGTGATGTAAGTAAGGAGACCTGGGGGGTGCTGGGTTACGCACTGGCCTGCTAACCAAAAGGGGACGGTTAAAAATCATGGCATGTGAGGGAGAAAGAAAGGAAAATCTACCTTTACAGAGATTTTCCTCCTCAGAAATCTCTGGGGGCTTCGACTCGGTCCTACAGTGTTGCTATGAAGTGCAGTTGACTCCATGGGCTATGCCAGGTACTGTGTTTCACATGATAACAAAATTCCATTTGATAAGGGGATACAATATGGCAATACCACCTTCTTTATTCTCTAAATTTTGTCTACCATGTCTTAAGAATCTTCTATTTAAAAATAAACAAACATACAACAAACGAGCATTCATCGATTCAACTTCAACTCATGGAGACCTCATGTATTTCAAGGTATGTTCGAAGCAGACTCTCGAGCTTTTCTTCCAACACACCTCTAATTTGAATTATTAATAACCTAAAGGTTAGCTTTTACACCTTCATTGAATCCTAAATCTTCACCATCATACCCATCCTTTAGAATCCATATCAATTTACAGCTTCAATCATTTCATGAGATTACCAATTTTATGCCCTATTTTCTAATTTAGAATTCCCAATGTTTCCTTATTGCAAAGGTTAAAATTTCTATGGCTTAAAGGTCTTATAGTAGTTCCTCCATGTGATTCAGCACCCCTTCAAATAGATACTCGCTGGTGAATTCTGTTGGTGTAGTGGTTACACGTTGGGCTACATACAATCCACTCTGTCAGCAGTTCAAAACCACCAGCACTTCTACAGAGGAACGCAGGGCTTTGCTCTCCCATACAGAGTTAAGCAGACTCAAAACCCCACCGGGGGTCACTATGAATCAGTATTGACTAGAGGACAGTAAGATTTTTGTTTTGGCTGTGAAAGTTTCATGTGACCTATTAATCCTAAAATGAGTATAACACTGTATGTTGTGTCTTACACCCTTATATGACTTGCTTCACAACTGTTGACCATTTCAGTGATGATCTCAGAGTTTTATGCTTTTAAAATAAAATATTCCATTTTTCTAATATATATGTATGCTGGTATTTTAAGCTGATGACAATAAAAGCCATTGCTAATAGCACTCCCTTACTGCTTCTAATCAGTTACCTCATTGTGCAGATAATAACATGTGAATGGTTCGTACTCTAATGGAATATAATCTCTGGTCATTATGGGCCTCTTATTAAAAGTCTTTGTCTCTGAATGGCGGGCTGTTGGGATGTGCTTTCAGGTTGTCTGTTTATGACCTTTCAGATGTCAGACCACTAGTTTGAGAGAAAAACAGAATCAATACAAGATGAAAAATTATGTTACTTAACAAAAGAAATGAAAATGGTATTAAATCCATGAACACGCATTATGTGATGGGCTCAAAGGTAAGAACAATTGTGAGGATGGCGCAGGACCGGGAAGTATTGTGTTCTGCTGCCCACGGGGTCATTGAGTCAGAACTGACCTGATGGCATTGAACAGCAGCAGTCTTCGAAAGGAACTTTAGTGATACCTAATACAGTAACCACGAAAACATTGGGGTAAAGATATCATAATTCTCTATATATAAAGCATACCTGACCCGAGGATAAGCCTTGGTTTTAATAAGAGAAATTGCCAGAAAGTCATGAAGTTGTTTTCTAATCTAATTATGGCAGTTCTATAACTTGAAATCCTAGATGAATGATACTCCGTTTTAAAGATAACAAAGAGATTTAAAAGAAATATTCATCTCTTTTGTATCTAGGATGTTTAAGGAACTGACACGTTCACATTCCCTCTCTCACACGCATACCTGAAAGTGTAGCATAACACGCAGCTATTGTGGACATTACAGTAGGTTATTTGAGGAGTATATTTTTTTCATTTGTTTCAAAAATAATAATTTAACAAGGGCACTTAATTTTTGTTGGGAAAATTGAAAATATGAAGAAATAATATCAGGAATGCCTTTCCTGACTTATAGACATCTTTCGATTGCCATTTCAAAGATAATCACAAATTAACAATATGACCTGTATGCATTTAACTCAGTGAAAATAATACATGGGTTATCCAATTCTTCCTGGTACTGGTAGACTTTTCCAAAAAGAAAATAAACAAAGAAAATGCATCAAACAACAAACAAGAGCAAAACAGTGAAAAATATATGGGATTATTTTTTGTTATATAGATTAAATAAATATTGTGAGAAAGATACAACCTTGACACACAATTTTATGAATTTTAAAACATCTGGTATCCTCCTTTTCTGTAAAAACAATTGCCTTTTATACAGGTTCCACATGAGCACTACTAAGTATTCTGCAATTCCCCTTTGTCTGGAGCGTTTCCATAGTTTTGCTTTTTTAATCCTCACAGTAGAATGTTTTTAAATAGTTAAGAAAACATGAGTAAACATGATCCAGTATTGTCTGTTTTCAGCCAAAATCCGCTAGACACCAGTACTGAAATCTCCGGTGCCACTTCTTTTAGGAATCCAGCTTATTTTTCTGGCAGCTCCCTAAGTACTGCTACAATGACTTGGAATGATTTTCAGCAAAATTTTACACCTATGGGACATTAATTATATTGTTAAATACTTTCCACATTCATTGGCATCATCTTTCTTTGGAAAGGGCACACATCTGCATCTTTTCCCATCTGTTGATCAGGTATCTGTCTTCCAAAAGTTTTGGCATGAACTAGTGAGTGCTTGCAATGTTCACAAAATATAAGTTTGTGAAGCATGTCAACTGATATTCCTCAGACAATTCCTGAAGGCTGATAGAATGAAGGGCTTCCTTCAATGCCTCAGGAACCAGTTGGATATTGTTTTGTGTTCCTTTTTGTGTTGGTACAGTGACTTTATGCATTCCTACCCTCTTCACTTGTTGTTTGAAATCAACTTATATGTCACAAAAGAATCGAAGCCCTTTCAGTTTTGCCTTTCCTCCTTTCGTAACCGCTCCGACCACTATTTAGATCTGACCCGAAAGGAATCTGGAGGTTTTGAGGGTGTCATCTGTCTCGCTCTCAATCAGTTTCCCTTTTATAAACTCTAATTTATTTATTTTTATTTCTAACTATGCATACATTAATTTAATTTTCCCATTCATTTTTGGAATACAGCAAACACAAAGAAGAAGATATTGTATGTAGTTAGACAGTCCATATCATCAATTCAGTGACAGTACCTCATTAAACCAACATCTGTGGTTCCTTTGTGTCTGTTTTTCTCTTCCCCATTCTCCGTCCTTACTGTCCCATCTTTTCTTCTCTCTCCTCCTCCACCAACCTCTGAGCCTAGCCTCATTGTAGTCTTTAATTTCTTATCTGAAACATTTTTCTTTTATGATATTGGTGTCATTAAATATTTATTTTATGGGATTGAATAATTCTGTAAAGCATATTTTGTTTTGTTCTTAATTCTCTCCATGTCTCGAGGTGTTAGACAGACTTGTACTTGTTTTTTAAGGATTCATAATATTTGGTTGTATGAATGCACCAGAGTTGGTCTATCCATTCCTCTCCCTCAAAATCAAAGCAAACTCCCTGCCATCCAGTCACCTCTGACTCAAGGTGTCTATAAGACTCGGTAGAACTGGCCCTGTGGGTTTCCCAGACGGCAACTCTTTACGGGAGTTGCTGTTTTGGGTGCCATTCACCCATGGCAATCTATGCACAATAGAATGAAAGATGCCCTGGTCCAGCACCAGCTTCACAATTGTTCCCATGCCTGGGCCCTTTCTTGCAGCCACTGTGTCAATGCATCTCATGGACACCTTCCTCTTTTTCATTGCCTATCCCCTTTACCCAACATGATGCCTTTCCCAAGGACTTGTCTTTCCTGGCAGCATGTCCAAAATGTGTACGATGAAGCCTCCCCATTCTTACCTCTTCAATTCTTTCCACTTTAGATATGTTGGGTTCTTCCCTATTGGCTTTCTAACTAAATACTTTGCACGTTTTATTATAGTGCCTCACTTTATCTTTCAGAGGTACCCTTGCAATTTTCTAGTCAGCTCTTTGACTTCATTGTTTCTTCCATTTCTTTTAGTTATCCTAAAAGAATAGGAAGGCTGGTTTAGAGTCTCTGTGATATGTATTTGGGCTCTTTTTCCTTTTCGTATCTTTTTAATGACTGCTTTCTTTTTTCATATATGAAATCCTCATTGTCATCTCACACTCCATCCGGTCTTTAGTCATTAGTTTTAAATGCTTAAAATGTATTCTTGAGATAGTCTCTAAATGGAATTGTATGTGATGGAATATGAGGAAGATTAGTTTCGGAATTTATAATATAAAGCTCCGGTATTTTGTGGGGCACTGTGAATCATTACCTATGAATTCAAGGGTAGACTCTGCATAGAAAATCTAAAGCTTATCTGTAACAGGATATGAAAAATCTAGCTAATTATCTGGGGATTTATTTTTCACTTATTTATTTTGCCTCATTTTAGCAAAGTCAGAAAGAAAATTGAATGGTAGCTTCATGCTGAAATTGCTCCTGTTCATCTTACTTATTTACTTGCCCCAACTACTTCCTCTCTACTCCATTCCCCCACCCTTCACCCAATGCACTTAGACCAGGAAAATAATCGTGACATTTTAGTGATTCAAATGAGAAGTTATGTATGGCCATTTATAATTACCCAGAATCATTGATGCTCATGAAGAAACATTCTAAATGAATAGCTTCTGATGAGCTAAACATAACATAAGCTTCAAAAGTAAATTACGATAAATGGAACTAACAAATGAACACACTGATGACATGCACTATTCTTAATTTCGTTATCAAATACTTACACAAAATAAATGTTAGAAAAGCATGATTTATTTTAGAATGTGTCCACTATTATTTAAACATGATTGGTTTACATACTGCTACAAATTAATTGATATCTAATAGTTGAATCAGATTTACTGTTGGCTGAATGGATAAAGCCATCCATGGTGAATTGAAAGTTGAGTGATTTGAACCTATCAATCAAGCTATGAGAGAGATCAAGTGATCTATTTATAAAAATTACATTCTAAAAACCTTATGAGACAATCCTACTCTATCCTATTAAGCCATTATAATTTGGAATCAACTCAACAGCCTGCAAATATAGCATAGCACAATAACATATATTTGAGATAAAGAGAGTCCCGTTTTTCACCAAATATGGTGAAAAGTCAATGTTATTTTTGACAATTGCACCACCTTGCCCCACCCCGGTAGTTTTGTAATCATGGTATGCTAACATTACAATATTACTATAGGGCACAGCTTGTGAACTTGGAGGGAGAGAACAGTTGGCCCAAAACCTATAACTTGCATGATACTTGAGAAAGCAGCAACAATAAGCAGCAACAATTTAAGGTTTGAAGAACTCAAAGAGATAATCTGGTACCAGCTTCAATTATAAACATAATATCATGACAAATTTAAATACTCAGTCCAGTGCCATAGAATTATTTCTTGCCCCAAACCAGTGCTTTCTAATTCCTTTTACTTGTTCTTTCTATAACATCATCACTGCCTACCAAAGTTGCTTGTTATTCTGCCATGATTAAGATGTTTCAATTTTTCAAGCTGTTATAATACTGCATTTGAAAATGTATTTTGATTTCGCAGTTTTACAAAGTCTTAAATGGAAGCAATTATTCCATTTTCTGGCAACACACATCTGCATGTCTAAAAGCACAGCTAAGGGTCCTGAGGGTGCTGCTTCGTTACGAAGTGTGCTAGGGAAAAATTACTCAGGAGGAGAGAAGGCTGTAAAGTCTAATATATTTTACATAATGTGTTATTCCTGTTTAATTCATTTTGATCAACACAGCATGTCAAATCATCTGGCTTTTAGTTTACCTTAATGTATATTTTAAGTGCACTAAATGAAGGCACTGATATCTACTTAGACATTATAAATCACCATTTTCAGCATAGTGTTCATGCTATAGAATCATTATAAGTCATTTGAATATTTTCTCATATAACAAAAAATCAACTCAAATAAATTTGTGATTAAATTCCATTGTTGTGTAGAATAAATATATTTTACTTTTTGTATTGCTATGATAAAAAATAAAATCTCCCTAACATTGAAAAACATTTGTTACGTGCTTAATTAAAATAAAAATATTATAACTAATGCATTTCCTATCAAATTAGAAAATTAGTTCTTGACTGCCAAATAACATGCTTATCTAGAAAATAAATGCAAAATCTCATATTAGAAAATCATTTAATGTGTTTAAACCCTCAAATAGGTTGAGAGGCAAGCAAAAATAATCAAAGACAATTGTGCTATTGCACATGTTGAGCAGTTCCCATTAACTCTGTGTGAGCAGAAAGTATAGGCACCTCTATCCATGTCCCAATTTGCCCCACAGAGGAGGGCACAAGAAATGCTTCTTTCTACAGTTGTGACACTGTGTGGATTTTCGAGACTGATCAACTTTCTTTGTAATCTAGTGCTGCAGAAACAGAGACAGGAGTAGGAGGGATCATGAGCATCAAGCAAGTGAAAAACCCACAGAACAACTTGCAGGAGCTCTCAAGACAATATTATCCCCTGTTCTCTACGACCGTCTAGGTCATGTGCTGCCCTCCCGATTCTGAGTGCTGATCCTGTTCTCTGTGTGTTTTAAAATTGTTTTCCTTTCCTTGTCAGTTTTTGAAATAAGAAGTGGGTTCCTTATTGTCTTTAATACGATGGGTTGTATGTTTTTGGAGGGAAGGGAATATCTGTATTAAGAAATTTCATTAAATCTATTAAATGTTATTTTTAAGACTTTGAAATGATTATTCTCTTTCAAGTTTTATTAGCATGTGATTCACATATCATACAACTCAATAGTTCAACCACATCAAGACAAGTTGTACAATTATCATCACAGTTTTACAACATTTTTGAGCTCATTGTTATTAACTCCCCATTCCTCCTGCCCCAACCTCCCCTTCCACACCCCAAAGGAATTATTAATCAAGTTGCTGTCTCCATAAATTTACCTATCCTGGATGTCATATACAGAAAAAAATCAACAAAAATAAAAAAATAAAACAGATAAACATCTCAATCAGAAAGAAAGCAGAAAATATTAAAAGCCGGAACAAATTCAAATGGCTCATAAAGGAGATAAAATGATGGTGTGCTAAATTTTAACCTCGTTGCATCTGCAACACGCCACTCTCCAAAGCATTCTGCCTGAATGCAGGCTGTTCACTCCCCTGGTCCAGGCTCAGAGGAGATCCTCCAGGTGCTTAGTCCACGTGTATTTCCCCTTCGCTTTGTTTTATTTAAACAACTTTAAAATAGGTCAAAAGGGAGAGCCACTGATGAGGTGTTACATTTTGACCTAACTACATCTGTCAAAATCTACATTGCAATGCTGTCTGATAACAAGACTATGACATCCCTCATCTATGAGAGAAGGGTTTCACCAGAGGCTTCATCCATTTGTAAATTTGGAGATTCCACTGTCATTCAGTCTTTTGCAAACCTAGCATTCACAATTTAAGCTCTGATACCATTCCCACCTTCAGTTTGGGTTATATTCTTTACAGTCCTTTGATCATACTGCCTGCTGTGTTTCTTCTATGTGGACCTGGTTGATATCTCCCTTTGATGGCTGCTTGTTTGAAAACAAGCCTTAAAAACAACAGATGATAGTCTTTCTGATAGCCAAGCACCATCTAGTTTCTTCACCATACTTTGCTATAGCACCCATTTCTTCAGTGACCTCTTCATGATGTCCAGCATTTAGCAGGACCATATCATAAGAATTAATTGTTCTTCTATTGGGGCTAGAATTAAGTGCAAATCCCAAATCCATTTATGCATCTACAATTTATATATGTCTCTGGTTCACCTTAGAGACATAATTGTCATGCTATTTTAGAGTACATCATCAATCGCCCCCACATCTCCCTCCCCCCAACATCACTTCCTCTCACATCAAGTCAATGCTGACTCATAATGAAAGTATAGGGCAGGGTAGAACTTCCCCCCTGAGTCTCAGAGCCTGCAAATCTTCACGGGAGTAGAGAGGCTGATCCTTCCCTTGTGTAGCTGGCTAGTGGTATCAAACTGTTGGTCTCTGGGGTTGCAGCCAATGTAACCACTACACCTTGATAGTGTCATTAGTTTAACTAATGTTATAAAATTTAAAATACTTGTAAAAAAAAAATTTGATGAATATAGGCCAGCTATAAACCACAATACGTGTATTGCTGACATGTGCAAGTTAAATGTGTGCAAGTTAAAATGGTGACTGCACGCCATTTACAGACACAGTGGGGGTTGGTGATAGGATAAATCTTCCAACAATGTTCATGCACAACAGCAGAGGCCCCCCCTACCAGACTAATGCATGTGATAATAAAGCCTGGAGGACATCAAAACAGTAAGTATTGGTCATTTGGGCCATCATTCATTGGCACTTCCACGACAAGAGAGTCAAACCAAACTCCATTGTCTGCCAGTTCTGTGCCCTTGGGCTAAGAGTCACCTGTTTCTTCTCACACCAGGGAGTTTTTGCATTAAGTCTAGTGGCTACAGGTGAGTTTCAGGTAAGGTGCAGCCCACCTAGCAGTGTTCCCACATCAAGCTCTACTAGAGTGGCTTATGAAGGACATTGTGCACCTCCTGCAAAAGGATGAGTCTGACGTCCCAGTAGTCTATAACACATGGACTGAGTCACCAAGGGTTACATAGAAACTAGGTCAAACATGACCAATTAGAAACCTAGTACAAGGTCCATTCTCCCCTTGGGTTCCACATAAGCGTTGTTTAGGGTTTTTCCCCATGGATGGTTGTTCCTTCCCATTTTCCTACCAACAGGCAATGTAATTACCTATTAGTGGGGGGGTGGTAGCACAAGGCTGTATTTAGCAATTGGAAAATCATCTTCCTCTCCCCACATCTTGAAAAACTGACCCCAGCAGAAGTGAGGTCTTCATGGTTGAAGTGGTTTTCAAAATGTACATTTCTAGAGCATGCTACATTTCATGGACATTAGGCAGACTGTCTATCTAGTTGCTTAGGCTACTGTCCCTGAACTTCAGCTCTACTTTTCAGACCCACTGTGACAGCAAATTTCCCTCATCCTTGGGTGACCCTCCTCTCCTCGACCAACTAAGGACCTGAGAAAATAGCATGGCAGTCACATGTGACCTCCTTTGGCACACAAAGGAGAAGAGGAATCCAGCTCCACACCAATCCACAGCCGATTGGCACAAGCAGAGTCAGGTGTGCCTCCACCCTCCATCTTTCCTTTACCAAACTATTCTGAAACTAAGCATTCGCTTGATAATCTGTGGCAATAACTACAGAGCATTGAGAGACATGTTTCATATGAAGTTTCAGGATACTTTGATGTACAGGATTTGCATCCCAGTTCCAAAGGTGATTGTGACAATGACTGCACAACTCTTCTTCATATGATTAACTACTTAATTATATCACATGTGATATACACATTTTTTTCAAAACTTACATACCTTTAAGTGGAAATAATTTTACATCTTTTTTGTTCATTATTACTATCATCCTGCTAAACAGGAATAAATCTTAGGCTGAAGAGTGCAAAATGATTGTTCTGAGAGAGTGGCCAAGTATACCAAATGAGAAAGACATGATATACAGTAGTATATTATATTTAGAGTGCTGTAGCAATTTTATTATAGATAGAAAATGCTA
>NW_022103908.1:30521733-30523248 GCF_000313985.2 Echinops telfairi
ATATAAATATTTTTCCTATAGCTTAGATGGACAATTTTTACATATTTAAATGTATTCTCTGAGAAGATATATATCCTAAATACTAATTAAATAATTGCATAAATAATGCCTCACTAAAATCCCAACCCCACTGACATCAAGCCTATTGTGACTCATAGCTGCTCGATGTAATGTTTCCAAGACGGTAAACCTTAATCAAAGCAGACAGGATCTTCCTTCTCCCAGATACAAGGAGGGACTTATTAACTTGAACTGCCATTCTTGTGATTAGCAGCCCTCTCAGCACTTACTCAATAGTGTCACAGGGCTCCTTGTATAAAGAGTAATGTGAAACATTATTTATTTGCTTAATATCTGCCATTACCCATTAAATTGTTACAATAATTCTAAGGAGAAGTTCACAGTTGTTAAGTCCCTGTGCCTATTTCTTATTAGACTAGCTGAAATGCAAACAGTGATCATTTTTTTCACTAATAATACACTTGAGTATTATTTGATGTGGTAGTTAATAATCTGGTGTCAATTTGAAGATTCAGAGTTAAGGGGTGGAATCTAGCCTGTCAAGCAGGTAGTAGCTTGATGACCTCATTTGGAGGCATTAAGGAAATAAATAGCTTGCTGGAGGTGGGACAGGTGTTCACTCCCTGAGAGATATCCCTGTGGAGAAGACACATGGAGAGAGGCTGATGGAGCCAGACCTCTGGAGCTGGAGAAGTCATGTGGAGACCCCTGCTAGCATTGAGATGCTTATAATGCCACTGGATCCACAAGACTTCCCACCCACTAACCTGTGATCTTCCTGCATTCAGCATCATTGCATGTGTTTCCTGAGTCTGAAGAGGACTTTATAGATTGGTACCAGACATATGATCTAATATCGGATTTATGGACTTAATCTGGACTGGGTGGGGATATTTTCTCAGTATTCAACTGCTCTTGTATATAATGCTTTTTCTTATACACATATGAGTCTCCCCAGATTGGTTTCTCTAATCTACCTGGACTAACACATATGAGCTATAGCTTTGTCACATGTACATATTAATTGACTGATTTTCATCCCTTCTCATTCCCATTTTAATTACATTTCTAGATTGTAAACCTATCTTGGCACAGGAGAATACCAAGTATATTTTGAGTAGGGTGAAATATAGAGGACTCAAAGGTAGAATTAATCATCATCTCTTGGAATTTAATTTAATTTATTTAATTCTTAAAAGACAGCTACTGCATAATAATGCAGTGAGGGGAAACTATAGAAATTTGATTCCAGATCACTGCATTTTGAAAAAGAAAATCTAAAATATTTTCTCCTCTGGTTACTAATCTTCTAATGTGACTAACGCTTTCTCGTTTTATAGAGAATTATGATAGATTTTTTTTCTTATGTGGTTTTTATCCTCAATGTTGTTTTCTGCTTGTTTTTAACTTCTGTTTCTCTTAATCATAGACTAAGTAGTGTAAATATATACATAAAGTCACCCTCTGAATGTATCAAAGACTTTTTACTGTGAA
>NW_022103908.1:30523548-30530768 GCF_000313985.2 Echinops telfairi
CCACAAAAGGAAATGTCCTTAACTGCAACGATGTTGTGAAATGCCGTGCACAATGACTTTGACCATTGCAGCATGCAAGGCTCCTTTGTGAGAAATCTACAGCCAGCATTTCTTCCTAGTCTGACAGTCCTTCAGCTCTGTAGGAACCTGTTCAACATCATAGCAAAATACAGACAAATGGTGCCTGATTGAGATGGATTGGTTAGGAATTAAACTTTTGTCTCCTGCATCGAGGTAAGAATTCTACAACCAAAGTACTCCTGCTCCTGTACAAAGATATGAAAAGGTAAAATTTAAACCCAATTACACCAACAGAGGAGAAGAATTTGGGGTCTATAATTTACACTGAGTTTCAAGCAAGCATAGCAAAGAACAATCTTGCAAAGAGAATAAAACATATTTTAAACCTGGACACCATAATGATAAACATGATCTAATAGACATTAGAACATGATGCACATTCTGTCTTCATAAGGTTAATGCTTTATGTCTGGGGTCTTAAAGAATTAATGATAAACATTGGCCATCAAGCTGGGAAGTAAGAAAGACCACATGGAAGAAGCACACCAGCCTGTTTGATCAGGAGATGTTTACAGGATCAAGTATCAGGCATCAGAAAACCCAACACAAACAATTATATGGCAATGTAAACAAGGGGGGCAGGGGAGGAGTGGAGACCCAAAGCCCATCTGTAGACAATTGCAGATCCCCTCACTGGAGGTCACAAGGAAGGGACAAGCCATCCTTGGTGCAGTATAGCACCGAAGAAACATACATAACCCACCCACCCCCCACTATCATGACTCCACTTCTACCTTACAAATCCGGCTAGACTAAAGTATGTACACTGGTACAGATAAGAGCTCTCAGTACATGAAATCCAAGACAGATAAACCCCTCAAGAACAATAGTGGGAGTAGCAATACCATGAGGGTAGGGGGAAGGTGGGGGGAGAAAGGGGGAACCGATTACAATGATTGATATATAACACCTCCACACAACAGAAACATGGGTGATGGTATAAGATATGAAAATAATAATAATAATTTATAATTTGTCAAGGAATCATGAGGTGGGTTAGTCGGGGAGGAAAAAAAATGAGGAGCTCATACCAAGGGCTCAAGCAGAAAGAAAATGTTTTTAAAAGGATGATGGCAGCATATGTACAAATGTGCTGAATACAATTGATGTATGGATTGTTGTAAGAGCCTCCAATAAAAGGATTTAAAAACAATAACAACAACAAAACAGTTAATGCTTTAGGCTATCAAATCAAATTAGAATGTACCAATAATTGATAAGTAAGAATAAGTTAAGATAAATTAGGTTAGCTAAGTTTTGATATTAAATACTGCTGAACCCGACCTATATATTTATCTCATTTCTGTAATCACACTCTCAAAAGTAGAAAGAAAAAATAACACATTTTCAAAGTTATTTCTAACAAAAAGGGTCAGAGTTCTATTCTGAAGACATTAAAGCAACATCATTCCTAAAATATTTCAAGGGCATAGCATTCCCCACAGGAGACCTAATTAGTTGCCTGTGGTCACCCTGAGCATTTTACTGAATACATCTGTCTTCCTCAATGTCCAATATCCCTCTCCCTGCTTTGTCAGCTGTCTTCTTAAGGGCACAACATGGAACATTGAAATCAGCATATTCAAAGCTTAGGCCTTATACTGAACATTCATAGAAGAGAGTGAAAGAGAAAGAAATTATGAAAACCAGCATTACCAAATATGGCATTAGAATAACATGCATTACTTGTCAAAAAATATATGTGATATATAGAAAGTTACCAAACACATGTGCAAAAGTGGAATTTCCATTATGCACCTGTAGGGAAAGAATGTTGTATTAAAATTGCAACAACAACAAACTAAAACAATGTGTTGGTTAATGTGGCTTTGACTGGGACGATTATAGCTCCGGTCTTACTCATACTTCAATGGCTTTTTGCTCTTCTAGCTAAAACCTCTCCCACCAAATGACCTATCCCTGCGTGGGGACAGTTAAGAAGGTAGAAGATACTGTCAGGATTCTCCTCACTGTGAGCAGGATTCCCTGGCATGCCTTCCTGCTGCATGTAAAATGGGCCCTCTGAGAAGCAGGAGAAGAGATTTCATTACCAGTGAAAGCCAGGAAAGGATGACAGTCTCTGGATTGTATATCCCTGGCTAGGGAACCTTCCCACACCCAAAAAACAGCGGTGACATCTGAGGATCAGCAGCAGCAGAGTCAGGACCAGACGTGAAACAGAGTAGTGGACCTCCCAACCCGCAGAACAAGTGAAGCTGAGAGCTTTGAGGAAGGAGACTGGCTTGTAGGCACTAATTTGGGGAAGCTTGGCTTGCTGACCCTTGGACCTTTTGCTGAATGCTTTGGGACTGAAGCTTACAGGAGAGTGGCATGCCCCGTCGGGCATTGAGAAGCAGACCTAAAAGAACTTTGTAACATGACCTGATAAACAATTGAGTCCTGAGTGTTTCTCAGGTTGCATTACAACCTGTCAGATTCCTTAATAAACCCTTTAATCATGAGTACTGTCTGTGAGTTTCATGTAGCCATTGCACTGGATATTAGAACCTAGAAATAAAGTAGGGAGTAATAAAACAAACCCACAATTGTATGTGATTAAAATGTGTCCATACTTTCAGAAGTGATTTTTTCTTACAGTTCCTGGCAGTATAAAATGACATTTCATTGTTGTTGTGATATGCTGATCGATGGGTCCCGACTCATAACAACCATGTGGAGCAGAACTCCCTTCTCTCTTCACAATTGTTATGTTGGAGCTCGTTTTTGCAGCCAGACTCAATCCATGCCCGTGAGGATCTTCTGCTTCTTTGCTGACCCTTTATTTTACCAAGCATGTTGTCTTTTTTTAAGAGACTGCTTTATCCTGATACGTGTTCAAGTACATTAAAGAAAGCCTCCCTATCCTTACTTTTGAAGAGCATTCTGACTGTACTTCTTCCAAGACTTGTTTAGTTCTTTTGACAGTCCGGGGTATTTTCAATACTCCTCTTGGGCATCATAATTCAAATGCACTGTGTGTGCTTAATCTTCCTTGTTCAGTGTCCACCTTCAGATACACGTGAAATGATTAAAAATGCCGTGGCTTGGAGTGGGGGCACCTTAGTCGGTAAAGTGACATCCTCGCTCATCAACCCCATCAAGAGGCCTTGCTACTCAGATTCCCCAGTGTTCGTGTGCTTTGACTACTAGACTGCTGCTTCCAGGAGCATTGATTACCAATCTAAGTAAAATGACATTTTTGACAATGTCAATCTTTTCTCTGGCTAACGCGATGTTGTATCTTGGTCCAGTTGTGACAGTTTTGGTTTTCTTTATGTTGATCGTTATCAGTAACTACTTTAAGTCCTCCTTGCTTTCAGCAAGCAAGGCTGTGACCTCTGCAGATGGCAGGCTGTAAATAGATGTCCCTCTACTGCTTATAGTCCAGCTTCCAAGATTATTTTTCAGCAGACAGCTGGAATAAGTATAGTGAATAAATGTAACTCCAACTTTTCTTTGGAAGGATGCAGGCATGGCTACCTTTCTGCAGTTTGGTCAGATGGGTGTCGTGGAAATGGCAGGGCACAGACAAGCGAATGCATCCAGGGCTGACTCAGCTAGCGGCCACAATCCAGTCCGTGCTCCGTTGTGTCTTGCAATCTTGTTTCTCACTAGTGTTTCCGCTGAAGTTTCCACTTCTTCTTTCAGTACCTGCCTAACTTGATCACATATATGCTACCTCTTGCAATGGCTGAAATTGACAGATTCTTTTGGGGACAGTGCCTCTTGTCTATTTCGTTTATCTTCTTTTCATCGTTCCTGCATTGTTCAATATTTTATCCATGAGATCCTTCAATATTACAACTCAATGCTTGATTTTGTTCTCCAATATCAAATGAATAATTTGATGTTCTTAACTATGGGGTGTTAGGAATCCTTGGGTGATACAAATAGCTAAGTGATATTCTACTAACCAAAGGCAGTTCAGATATAAATAGAAGCACCTCATTAAACAGACCTGAGTAACATACTTCAGAAAGGTCAAAGCCTTGATAATCCTCCAGAGCATTTCTGCTCTGTCCACATGGAATCAAATGCACTGGAATCTGTCAGACAAGTAACAGTAACAATGTATTCAGTGTTAAAAATTGAAATCAGGCATGGTTGTCAATTTATTTAGTTAAAAATAGCATGTTTTACAAATGGAAGTTCAAAGTCACACATATATTCATAGATAGGAATGAAGAGGTAGGAAGGGGTCACAAATGGTTTGAACTTGACTGCTTACTTGAAGGTAGACAGTTCAGCATCCCCATCCCCACCCCATCTCACTTTCTGATAGCAGTACTACTGAAGAAAAGACATAGCAATCAGCCCCATTGAAACTACTGCCAAATAAATAATCTGGAAGAGTTCTACTTTGTAACACATGCCATTTTTAACCAATCGGAACAAACTGACTTAAAATAATAAGTATTTTAAAAAACTACATGATCTTTATATTTGAGGATACAAATAAAAAATCACTACTATTGAGTCATTTCTGACTTGCATGCTGGAATACTAACCACAAAGTCAGCAGTTCAAAACTTCCAGCTTCTCCAAGTGAGAAAGATGAGGTTTCCTACTCTCATAGAGATTTATGGTCATGGACCCCCCAGGGACAATTCCACTCTGTCCAAAGAGCCACCACAATATTTGAGGATACTAAAGTGACTCATGAGAATTCCACTATTTAACAAGAACAACAAAACAAATCATCACAAGCAAAAACTGAGCCGTAGCAAACATTTAACATTTTATATTACGTTATCACATTATATATATCACACTATATATATCACATTATATATCAAATGTGAAAGAGCAATTATTAAGTGCCCTTTAAGTGAAAATGATAGAAGAAATGAGAGAGATAGCCTGGCCTGTGGTTCATCAAAGTACTAGAAATGTAATATAGTTTAAGATTTAGTTTGTTAAAAACCCCAAATGTAACAGCCCACTCCATTGCAGTAAAAAATCATTTTAAGTTTAATCAGTGAGGATGTTCTAAATCAGGAAGCAAGAAAGGCCAGTTTGAAAAGTAATGATGGGGCCCGAGTCCTTAGAGAGTACTGGTCTGATAGCCCTGAGGTCAAGGAGGTATCAGTTGCTGGTCTGATACCTTCAGGTTCCTGTGACCCTGCTTCCTTTGTCCCACTCTTGTGGAGTCCTCTGATCATTTTCAAAACCGATTGATTCCACCCCACCACATCCCAATACGCACACAACCTGCCACATAGTTTAAGGTATAGAACTTGCTTGATTTTTACTGAATTTTTGAAACAATCTGGAGCTAGCAAACCCCACTGTTTCCTCTGACTACCTCTTACAGAAATAACCTCGCTGCTTCTCAAATCACCCTGGTCTCTGACTTTGGCAACCTGATGGTTATTTCCTGGTAACAAGAGTGCTAGGATTCAAAAAACAAAACAAAACAAAACAAAAAATGTTTCATTAAAAAGTACTAATTTTACTTACAATAAACCCAAAATGAAACCACGATCATTGAGGTGTCTCTGACTCACAGCCATCCTGTGGGACAGAAGACAGCTGCGTCACCAGGTATCTGGGATAATTCTTCACGGGAGAAGACCAACTCCTCTTCCTCCTTCAGAGCAGAGGATAGGCTTCATCCATGGACCTTTTAGTCAACAGCCTAAAGATGAAACTGCAACACCAGCAAGACTCCTTTTTTATTCACCGTCTCCTGTGGGGGACCAGCCCCCCAAATCAATTGGGTCCAAGGGGTGGTTCTGTAACTGAGGGGAAACATTAAAGAGACATCAGACCAGATGAAGCATGCAACTGCTCACCACCTGGCCGGCCATGACTTCAGGAGCCAGGTCTGCACAGAGGGGGAATATATTTCCAACCAGGGCTTGTGCACACTCTAGGGACATGCAAGTCCCCAATTACAGGTAACCACATGCATAGCAAGAAGAGGTTGTACTGTAGGCAAACAGGAGGGGAATGAGCTTGGGGTATACACGCAATAGGAAGGGGAGGCACTAGAGGCATACATGTGACAAGAAGACATACACGTAACAAGATAGGCGGGCTCTAGAGACAAGATGGCAGCCTAGCCTTGTACATCCCTGAGTTGGCTTGACCTTAAGTGCCTTTGGATTCTCCTTCAGCAGAATAATCCATTAGCCTTATCAGACTGGTGTGGCCTCTACTTCGGGTGGGACTCTCTAGAGGGTCTGATTGCTCTAGATGAGTGGTTCTCAACATTCCTAATGCTGAGACCCTTTAATACAGTTCTTCAAGTTGTGGTGACACTCAACCATAAAATTACTTTTGTTGCTACTTCATAACTGTAATTTTCCTACTGTTATGAATCAGGCAACCCCTGTGAAAGGGTCATTCAACCCCAACGGGGTTGTGACCCACAGGTTAAGAACCACTACTCTAGAAGGCTGATAACCTTTAAGCAGTTTACCTCCAAGTGTGTAGTCAGTGACTATATGTTTGCAAACAGCACCTTAGGTTTGGCATTATTATGGGGGACATCGTGGGGAATAACTCTTCCCAGTTCTGTTGCCCACATTCTCCAAATAACCAAATTCATGCCATAAAGTCAAATGTGACTCACAGCAATCAAAAGAACAGGGTAGAACTCCCCTGTAGATTTCTGAGACAGGACCTCTTTATGTGAGTACAAAGCCATATCTTCCCCAGCTGAGCAATTGGTGGTTTTGAACCGCTGACCTTGTGATTAGCAGGCCAATACACAAGTCAGTAGGGTTCCTTCGGTATAATATCAAGCACTTAAAAAGCATACACAAATTTTATGAATTAATGCTTTTCTCTCATTTTCATCCCCACTTGTAATAAATTGAATCAAACTCAGATCACATACTAATCCAGTTAAATGTGCATTTTGGAAGAGAATCACAAAAAATGTCCCTTCTGTCTGTGATGTATGACCATGTGGCAACATGAGTATGTGTGTGTGTGTGTGTGTGTGTGTGTGTGTGCATTTATATATCTAAATTTGGTCATAATAAAATTAATTTAGGGAGTATTAGCAGTGATATTATTCTGAGGCTGGTGACTTAAAGTATATCTGAAGTTTACACTCATTATCACCATATTCCTGCAATTCTGCTGAAGAAGAATTTAGGAGATGGTGTGTGTGTGTGTGTGTGTGTGTG
>NW_022103908.1:30531321-30539025 GCF_000313985.2 Echinops telfairi
CTATACATTTGTTGCCCTCATTATTCCCAAAATTCGCTTTCCTCTTGGGTTCCCGGAATCAGCTCATTTTCCTTTTTTCCCCTTCCCCTCCCTTCCCCCTCCCCCATAATGGGAGGTTCTTAAGAATTATTTGTTAGATAATTTGCTTAATGTTAGATCAATATAAATAGGGAAATTATAGCCCATTGTAGAATACATAGCCACCCAAAGAGTGTCAGCTGGTGTGATCACCTGTATGGATATTAGGTGGGGGATCTTTTTGGTAGGAAGCTATACTTTAACATTCTATAACCAAAATGGAGCACCAAGTTTATTACTTACAGGTTCTAGAAGGAAGGCAGTTCAGGAGCTCACATAAATTTCGGTTGGTAAAGAAGTTGAGATTCGGAAAGATGGTGAACAGAACTGAACTCAGCCTTTAAAAAGGTCAAAGTGGGGGACATATGCTTTATTTAGAAGAATACAAGACTGTGGGCTGACTACAAGCAAGTGTCCGGAAACTGGAGGTCTGCAGTGGCAATGTGGGCCTTAGATCCTTGGTTGGTTTCTATATTAGAGTTTAAAATCTGAACACTGGGTTGGCAGAAGGCTATGGCTACAGTGATTAGTTAATGGTTTCCTAATTCATTTTGAGTGTTCACATAATTCGGCCTCCATCCAGTTACTTCTGACCACTGACCATCCATGCAAAAACCTTTGTGCTCAGGTAATTGTGTCTTTGAAAGTAAATTGCTTGCAACGCCCCCTGAGCAGTCCATCCATGCAAGTCAGGAACTTGCCTTGATGTGTCCTTCATGGAAACTCGAGTACCACGATGGCATGGGCATGATTCAGACCCTGACCAAAGTGGTTGAGGGCATCAGAACAAATACTATGATCTTTTCTAATCTGCAATATTGTATGTGACGGGGACAGAACAGGGATGTCAGCCCTGTCTGCTAAAGGGAGGCGCAAAGATCCCTGGGAAACAAGTGATGAAAAAAGAAGTCTGTGAGAACTGGCTTAGTAAACAACTTAACCCTGAAGCCAGACCTCCGTAACATTCTGGCACAGGACTGTACTCCAGGATAATTCTCAGACAAGCTGACCCAGGGCAGCAGCCCAGATATAACTGAAAGAAACCATGTATGAGACCCGAGAGGGAACAGAGAAACTAACAGAGAAACTAATTAATTATAAACTTTCTTGACCATCTACAGAGAATCAACCCCCTCCCATTTGATAGTGCCATATAAAAACTATGTGTTTCCCTAGACAATGTCCTCATCTCAACTGGTGTTGGGGAGCTGTTTAGCTCTTAGAGCAGCTGTTCTCAACCTGTGGGTCACAACCCCCTTGGGAGTCAAACAACCCTTTCACAGGGGTTGCCTAAGACCATCGGAAACCACATATTTCTGATGGTCTTAGGAATGGAGATACCGCTCCTCTATCTGTCTCCAGGTGTCCACCCACATGCAGATATGCCCACATATGAGTACGCGGTGTGATGACATCATTACGTCAACCCCATCACATACACCCCATACAAATACAGGTGTATGTGACAGGGTTGGCACCATAATGTACTTATGCAGACCAGTCACACATGTGTAGAGAGCAGCTACTGTGTAGAAATCTGCTGCTGTGTTGAAAGCAGCTACTCTGTTAAAAGTAGCTACTGTGTTGAAAGTAGCAGTATTGGAGGTAAAATGACACTTCATGAATTTATAATTACTAGTAAATGTAAAATCATGTACTGTAAAATCATCAAGGACTGCAATATATATATATATATCTGCAGTATGGGAACTTAATCTGGATGCTGATGGATCTTTTTATATCCAGCTGTGGTTGATGTGAATACTGTCCCCTTTTGATAGCAACAGGTATGTAAAAACAACACAGAGAATGGTAAATCATTAGAAACTTTAATGAACTGTATTGACTGAACTATGCCATGTATCATCTTTTTTATTATTAAAGTTATTGTTATATATTATTTTCATTATCAAACCATCCCATGACAATCAATCGTGTAGAGAAGAACATTAAGAAAAGAAAAAATAGTGAGGATTTTTTACAGTATGGTTTTACCTCAATAATTTACAGCAAGAATTGAGAAACCACAATTTGTTCTTTGTTGTGAAGTTCTATCAGCCGAATTTATAAAGCCAAACAAACTAAAATGCCATTTTGATAGCAAGCATCCAAGCTTTGCTGGCAAGGATATTATCTATTTTAGAAGCAAAGCTGATGGACTCAAGAAAGCCAGACTTGACCCTGGTGGCAAATACAAAACATAGCAGCCATTAAAGCTTCATATTTGGTGGCACTCAGAATTGCCAGAGCTATGAAACCTCACACCGCTTCTGAGGATTTGCTATTGCCAATGACCAAAGACATTGTTCAAGTTATGATTGGAGATGAATTTGTTACAAAATTGAGTACAATTTCCTTATCTAACAACACTGTCTGCAAAAGAATAGATGATATGTCTGCTGATAGTCTTGAATTAAGTAATCCAGGAAATTAAATCTGCTCCACTTCCAATATTTATCATGCAGCTTGGTGAAACTACAGATATTGCAAACTGCTCACAGTTACTGGTTTACATGAGGTATATTAATGATGGCAATTAGAAAGATGAGTTTCTTTTTTGCAAACCTCTTTACATGACAACTACTGCATCTGATGTATTTGACACCGTTGGTTCATTTCTAAAAGAACATAATATCTCTTGGGAAAAGGTTTGTGGTGTTTGCAGAGATGGTGCTCCAGCTATGCTAGGATATCAATCTGGATTTCAATGTTTAGTACTGAATGATTCAGCAATAGTCATTGGAACTCGCTATATGATTCATTAGCAAATATTAGCAATGAAGACACTGCTGCAAGAATTACAAGAAATAATGAAAAGTTCTGTCAATTTTATAAGGCAAACACTTTAACTTGTCGACTGTTTTCACATCTGTGCAATGTGTTGGATGCACTGAGTAATGCTCTGCTATTTCACACTGAAGTGAGATGGTTGTCAAGAGGAAACATTTAAAAATGTGTTTTTGAGCTTCATGGTGAACTCAAAACGTTTTTTCAAATCAGAAAGCAAGACCACAGTTAGAAGCACTTTTCAGTGATAAAAGTGAACTGCAGAAAATAGCTTACTTGGTTGACATCTTGAATGAGTAAGTTTATCACTGCGAGGACCAAGCGCAACATGCCTCAATTTGTCTGAAAATATCTGATTATTCTTAATGAAACCTCAGCTTTGGCCAAAAAAACCTTGGATGAGAATAAAATTTACATGTTGCCTACCTTATCTGCTTTCTTTGAGGAACATGACATTGAACCAGACAAAAGGATTACAATGATAATTTCTGTGGAAGAACACTTTGCATGCTTGCAGATGAAATTTCATTGTACTTTACAAATCTACCCAATACCCCACTTGCACGTGCCAGAAGCCCATTCACAGTCAAAGTTGAAGATGCTCCTGAGACAGCACAAGAGGAGTTCATTGAACTTATTAAGAGCAATGCAGCAAGAACTGATTCTGTATCAAGTGTTCGCAGTCATCTCTTGTTCTGTCTGAGACTGTGTTGCAACTTCTTCTTCCATTTCCAACAACATATCTTTGTGAAACAGGGTTTCCCAGCTTGTTGGTTATCAAGTCTCAATATAGAACTCAACTTGTGGAAGATGATCTTCGTTGTGCTCTTGCAAAGACTGCCCGAGAATTTCTGATCTGATGAGAAAGAAGCTATCGCAACCTTCACACTGATGTTGGCTGTTTACCCATATTGTGGCAAAATGTAACAATGTAGTTTACTATGGTTATATTAAGACTGTAATTCATGCTACACCATGCTTCAAGACAAAATTTCATCTACTTATAATTAGAAATAAATATTTCCAAATTACATACTGTTTTTGTGATTAATCACTATGCTTTATTTATGTTCACATGGTAACAATAAAAATACACCCTGCATATCAGATATTTACATTATTATTCATAACAGTAACAAAATTACAGTTATGAAGTAGGAACTGAAATAATGTTATGGTTGGGGTCACCACAACAGGAGGAACTGTATAAAGGGTCGCAGCATTAGGAAGGTGGAGAACCACTAGCTCGAGGGAAGTGTCTATCAGGTATGCCGCAGGTATTCCCTCTCACCTTGCAATAGGGACTCACTTCATATCTTTGCAGTGACTCTATGCCTTAATAAACTTGTGGTTTAATTCTTTGTTGCTGCTTCTGGTTTGTGTGTGTTTCTGTATGTGTATGTGTCTTTGTGTGCACAAATGTGTGCCTTACCTCTGGACCCTAACAAACCACATGGGCTCAGAGCTTGCTAGCTCCCCCTTGGAGGACAGTTGGGGGACCAAACTTCACAGTCTGTACCCCAATCACAGTTTGCTTCCACCTTCCAGAGTCCTGCCTACAACTGTGACAAATTGATCTGCTGTCAACCATAATTAATTTCTTTTGTTTTCCATCTTCTAAAAGCAACTATGTGGCTGTGAATCCTTCAGACACAAGCATGGTCTCATACTAATGCGTTCCTCTTCAGGGTGATATGTTTCTCTCTGTTTTGTCTTCATCTCGTTTAAGACTTAACAAATAGGCCTCTGTAAAATATATTTTATTTTCAAGTCTTCTTTCCCACTAGAAAAATTCAAAGGTATGATAGGTGGGAGGAAAAGGCAGGGCTCAGAGGGACAGAAACTGTCTCTGAACTGGTATTTGGGATTTTGCATGCAAGTTTGAGTTGATAAGAAGGCAAGCCTGGCTGCTGTTCTAAAAGAAGTCACGCTTCAGCAGAGGCTGGATGAAAAGGGCTGCCAAACTTTATGCCTCAAGTCGCTGCTGACCCATAGTGATCCTGTAGCGTCACAAAATGGAGTTGGAGATTCTTCTGCCATGACTGTATCAGTAGACTCTTATTGGTAAAAACTATTTATCTCCCTGACTCCCTTAAGGAAATATAAATTCCTGAAAACAAAGATCAAATATTGTTAAATGGAGGGGATGCTATGGGCAATTGAATATATTTTTTAGCAAGCTCACAAAGACTTAAAGTTTTTCAAGAATCACATATTTAAAGAAACAGGATTAAAATGTCTAATCTGTCTGAGAGACATGCTAGATTTCTTTCAGGTGCCTCCATTCTTCTGTGTTGGTGATGAACATATCTTTGTCTGCTTGCAACACTTCCTGGTTCCTTTCCTGGCCCCCAGAGTGCCCAATTCATTTTCCCACCACTCCTACTCCCAGATGACCCCAATACCCTTTACCTTAAGAGAGGTTGGGCCCTTCCCTAGAAGAATGTACTACAGAGGACTGCACTGAAGATATAGTCTGGGGACAGTGGTGGATCTGTCCAGACCACATGAGAGGAAACTAAGTGGGAAAGAGAGGGAGAAGGAAAGAGTGGACCATAACCTGGCCCGTTAAGCCTTGAGCACAACAGTCCTGCTCAGAGCAGCCAATGCACAGAAACGACCATACGGCCGGCCACACCACGAGACACATCATCCCCTCAGTGACCCACAGTGCTCATGGGGACAGCACTGGAGACACAGTGCGGGATTGGTGTAGGATTGACCCTTCCACACCGAGGGGGGAAACACGAAGTGAGCAGAACAGAGTAGCAGGAGAAAAAAGTAGCGAATTTCCTGAGGAATCCCCAAAACAGACCCTGACTCAGAGTGCAGGACGTGGCACCTCTTCAGATCAATAGGAAAACATTGATAATGGCCAGCAGACAGACCTGGAATTATTTATAGGCTTTTAAAAAAATTATGTCTATCTATAGAGGATAGGCAGTATAAACAACTCTGAGTGGAAAACAACAGGGCGGATGTTTCTAGGGGGACATAAGAGAGGAGGGGTCAGGGAAAAGGAGTGGCAAGCCAATAAACCCAGGGACAAGGAAACAACAAGGGAAATAAAATCAATGGCAAGGAAGGTGTAGATGCCTGGTAGGGTTTGATCAAGTGCAATGTATCCAAAAGGAATTACTGAGAGCTGAATGAAGGTCCAATTTGATAGAGGGACAGGAGGAAAGTAAAAGGAAATAGAGGAAAGAACTAGGAGGAACAAGCCATTTAAAGAGGTATAAATATAGGCATGTATATATGGACATATATATTTATATATAGTGATAGGGATATAGGTCTATTTACATATATATAAATGTTAAGTATTAAAGTAGCAGATTGATATTGTGCCTCTACTCAAGTCCACCCTCAATGCAAAAACATTTTGTTCTAAGAACCTGGCATTCTGTGATACTTATCTTCCTGAAACAAGTGCTGAAGACAAAATGGGTGCACATGCAACTGTGGTGAAGAAAACTGATTTGACTGACTAGCGAAAGTTATAGCATCTGGGGTCTTAAACGGTTGAAGTTAAACATGCGGTCATCTAGCAGGGGCCACGTGGAAGTAGCAAAAGACACATGGAAAAAGAACACCAGCCTGTGTGATCAAGAGAGGTAGATGAGATCAAGTATTAGAAGATCCCAAACAAACAATTATATCAAGGTGAATGAGTGGGGCCAGAGTGGAGACCCAAGGCCCATGTGTAGATAATTGGATATCCCCTTCATAGAAGGTTCACAAGGAAGGGATGAACCAGCCGGGGTGCAGTATAGCATTGATGAAACACACAACATTCCTCTAGTTCATTTATGCTTCCTCCCACCCCCCACTATCGTGACCCCAGTTCTACCTTAAAAATCAGGCTAAATTGGAGTATGGACACTGGTGCAAATAAGATCTCTCAACACATGGAATCCAGGACAGATAAAATCCTCAGGAACCATAATGGGAGTAGCAATACCATGAAGGTAAAAGGAAAGTGGGGGTGGGCAGCAGTAGGGGGGTGAGGAGGGTTAAAGAGTAACTGATCACAATTATTGACATTATCACACCCACACCCACCCCAAAGGGGCCTGATAACAGAAATATGGGTGAAGGGAGACAGTGGATGGTGTAAGATATGAAAATAATACTATTAATATATAATTTATCAAGGGTTCAAGAAGGTGAGAGGGTAGGCGAGGGAGGGGGAAAAAGAGGAGCTGATACCAAGGATTCAAGAAGGAATAAAACGTTATGAAACTGATGGTGATATATGTACAACTGTGCTTGATATACTTGATGTATAGATTGTTCTAAAAGCTGTCAGAATCCCCAATAAAATGATCTTTTAAAGTGAGAGAGAAAGGTTTTGACAATTGACCACCCTTTCATAGAAAAGGTAAACATACTGAGGAGTTTTTCATTGTTTATGTTTATTTTTAAAATAAATACCTAACTGGTAGTCTAGTCTAAGGAACCTAAGTAATGCAGGTGAATTGAGACCCGCTACTAACTCAGAGGTTGGTGATTCAAACAAACCCATTGCATACCTGGCATGGAAAGGCCTGGCACTGTTGCCCTAGAGATTATAGCCAAGAAAAGCCTAAGAAGCAGTTCTACTCTGACGTGATTTGGGAGGCAGCACGAGAGAAGCTAATTACAACACATTCCCGTCTAACTTTGAAGAGGCTTGCAGAGCTGTCCTCGGATGTGTTTACTTCCCCATCACAACCTTGTTCATTGAACTTCACCGCCCCCCTCCCCACCGCCCCCCCCTCTCTTGTTTGAAACTAGTTCAGGGGTCAAAAGAAAAGAAAGAAATGTTTCAAATATACTTTTCCTCTTTTTATATCCACT
>NW_022103908.1:30539783-30552296 GCF_000313985.2 Echinops telfairi
CTGGCTAGACCAGAGAATGTACACTGTACAGATAGGAACTGGAAATACAGGGATCCCAGGGCGGATGATCCCTACAAGACCAGAGGTGTGAGTGGTGATACTGGGAGAGTAGAGGGAAAGTAGGTTGGAAAGAGGGAACCGATTACAAGGATCTGTATGTGACCTCCTCCGTGGGGTATGGACAACAGAAAAGTGGGTGAAGGGAGATGTGGGACAGGGCAAGATGTGAAAAAATAATAATTTATAAATTATCAAGGGCTTATAAGGGATGGGGAAGCAGGAAGGGAGGGGAAAAAATGAGGACCTGATGCCAGGGGCTTAAGTGGAGAACAAATGTTTTGAGAATGACAAGGGCAATTAATGTACAAATGTGCTTTACACAATTGATGTATGTATGGATTGTGATAAGAGTCACAAGAGCCCCTAATAAAATGATTTAAAAAAAAGAATGTGGAAATATCTATATAGAACTTCTGAAAAAATAATTTAAAGACTGAAAGGCTAAAACAAAAGAATTGCACTAGCCCCCAATAAAATGATTTTTAAGAAAATGATGACCACAACATAGGTACAAATGTACTTGACACAACAGATGAATGTATGGATTGTTATAACAGCTGTAAGAGCCCCCAATAAAATGATTTTTTTTAAAGGAAAATAAAAGACATTCTTTCTCTTTTTTCCCCCTTATTATGATGGTGCCATGAAATTATAACCTTTTTGAGAAGCTTGGCTGACCACAAAATCTTTCAGTTTTGTCCATGTCATGAGTTACATTCAGGACATTGATTGTGTATCCAAGCAAAATACATCCTTGAAAACCTCAATCTTTTCCTGTTTATCATGATATTACCTATTCTTTTACTTGTAAGGAATTCTGTATTTTCACACTGAGTTCTAGTCCACATTGAAGGTCAGTCTTTTATCTTCATCAGCGAGTGGGTCGAGTAATCCCTGTTTTCAGTAAGTTGTGTCATATGCATCTTGCCAGTTGTTAATAAACTTTCTCCATTCGTGATGCCCCATTCTTCTTCATAGAATGCAACTTCTCTGATTTGCTAAACATACAGATTGAATATGAATGGCGAATGCATACAAGAATGACACACGCCTTTCCTGACTTGAAACCATGCAGTTTTCCCTTATTCTGATCACACAACTTCCTCTTGATCCATGTACAGTTTGACTCCACAGGAGTATATAGAAGAATTCTGGAATTCCTCTTTTTCTCAAGGTTATCCATAGATGGTTGTGAGTCTCACAATGTATGTCTTTGCACAGTCAATAAATCACTGTTTCAGTCAGGACACATCTGAACACAACAAAGCACTGTTTCAGCCAGGACACATCTGAACACAATAAAGCACTGTTTCAGTCAGGACACATCTGGACACAATAAAGCACTGTTTCAGTCAGGACACATCTGAACACAATAAATCACTGTTTCAGTCAGGACACATCTGAACACCAGTAATGGCATCCCTTGTTCCTCATCCTCTTCTGAACCTGGCCTGAACCCCCGGCAGTTCCTTGTCAATGCACTGCTGCAGCCATTCTTGACTATCTGCAGCAAATTTGCACTTGCATATAATATCAATGATATTGTTGAATAATTTTCATATTCTTTTGTCTCTTCTTTCTTTGGAATAGGTACAAAAAGGATTATTTTTCCAATCCGCTGGCCAGGTAGCTATCTTTCATATATCCTGGCATAAATGAGTGAGTACATCCAGTGCTTGATCAGTCTGTTGAAACACTTTTTGTTGGCATTCCATCAATTTCTGGAGCTTTGCTTTTGACTCATGCAGAGCAGGGCAAAGTGCTGTCTTTTGGTTCTTGAATATATACGACTCTTAAAATGGTTAAATGCCAACTAGGCCTTTCTTTTCTTTCTTCTGCATAGTGACTCTGTGTATTCTTTCCACCCTCTTGATGCTTACTGCATCTTTCAATAGAATTTTTGAAAGTTGCAACTCAAGGAGGGGTTTTCTACTTAATTTCTTTCCTTTTAAAACATGCACAGAATGTTCTTCCTTTGGGGTCTGCTAGGTCTAGGTCTTTGCATGTTTCAATACAGAATTTTACTTTGTCTTCTCGAGCTGCCCTTTGAAAACTGTTCAGCCCTTTGAATTCAACATTTCTTCCATTTGCCTTAATCACTCTGTACTTAAGAGCAAGTTTCAGACTCTCTTCTGACATCCAATATGATCTTTTCTTTCTTGTCTTTTTAATGACCTTTTACTTTCTTCACATATGATGTTTTTCATGTCATCCCACAGCTCAGCAGGTCTTCCATTATTAGAGTTCAATAAGTTGAATCTGTTCTTGAGGTAGTCTCAAACTACAGGCGAAATATTTTCAAGACAATGTGTTGGCACTTGTGCGTTTAATTTTGTTTAGCTTCAACCTGAAGTTATATATGAGCCATTTATGGTTTATTCCACATTCTGCTCTTGGCCTTAATAGAGCTGTGGATATTGAGCTTTCCCATGGTCTTTTCCAACAAATGTAGTAGTTTGATTCTGAGTAGTCCATCTGGAGAAGCCCAGGTATATAATTGCCTTTTCTGTTGTTGCATCATGCCATCTATGATGAAGAAGCAGATGCATCTTAATTTCTATCCCTTAGGCCATATTTTCCAACTACTCTTCTTTCCTTTTTGTTTTTGACTTTTACATTCCAATCACCAATAACTATCAATGTATCTTGGTTGAATGTGTGATCTATTTCAGACTGAAGACCTTGGTAAAATTCTTTAATTTCTTCATCACTGATTTAGTGGTTAATGCATAAATTTGATTGATCTTTATCTTGGCTGGATTTTCCTGTATGTAGATAGATAGTATCCTATCATAGACAGCATTGTACTTCAAGGTAGATTTTGAATGTCCTCTGTGATGATGAAGGTGGTGGCACTCTTCTTGAGTATAGTAATAGTAGATGTAATACAGAGGCTTTTTGGTGCTATGGGTTAAGTAATGGACTGTTACCTACAAGTCAGAGGTTCAAATCTACCAGATGCTCTGTGGGGAAAAAGATGATGCATCGACTCCTATAAAATTTTTCAGTCTTTGAAGCCAAGAGAGGTTCAGTATTCATGAGAATTAAACAGATAGCAGTGGGTTTGGTTTGGCTTTATAATCATAAAATTGTTAATGCTTTTTTGTTTTAATAATAAAATTAATATTAAGTATACATTTTGAGTATACTCATCCTCCAAGCTCACTGTCATAGAGTCAATAAGAAAACAAAGTGAACCGATAGAACAGATAGAACGTACCCTAATCGTTTCCAAGACTAACTCTTTACAGGAGTAGAAAGCTTCATCTTCCACCTGAGAAGTGGCTGGTGGTGACGAGTTAAATGTTGGCCTTGTAGCTATCAACCTAGGGCTCTTTACATAGCCAACATATTTAATATTATTTTAATTTCTGCCCAACTAATTAGGACTTGAAATAGAGGTAGCATTCCTCCTTTTTGGAACGAGATTAAATTGCTCCGTTACTAGACTGATATAAATTTCAAAAACCAATGTAGCAATTTTACTCTCCAAATAAGAGAGTAAAATTCATTGTCGTCGTCATCATCATCATCATCATCATTGTCTGCATCACATTATCATCAATCAATTTTACCCTATGTAATTTTCTAAGAATGTAAATCTTTACAAGAGCACTTAGCATTGTCTTTCTCCAAGGGACATCTAGTGGGTTTGAGGCATCAACCTTGCAGTTAATAGTCCAATACTTACTCAACAATGTCAGCAAGGTCCCTTAAGTATCATAATAATTATTTTAAATAGGTAATATACCCCAAGTTTTGTGGTGATTATTTCCTGTAATGCAGCTTGCTTAGCTGTATTAGAGGTTATATCTTCATTCACCATATCCTTTTAACTTTGTGAAGAACTGAGTGAAGTCATTTAATACATTGCCTATTCTATATGCACTTTATTATTATCCATCCATTCATTATTCACTCATGTTTATTAAGGACTTACTTTGGGCCAGTGATATTCCAAATGTTCAAGGCACAATAGTGAGAAAAGCAATCAGCCCCATAGGCTTATAAAAGTTATATTGTAGTAGAATAATAATTAATATCATTGCTGGTTGCAACAACTGCTATAAAGAAAATAAAAATGGGTAGTGAGTATTTGTGATGAGAGTGTAGAAGGAAAGATGATAACTGACAACCTTCCAAAGGTTGTGTTTCTTCAGTATAATACATTGTTTTCTTTAAGATCTTGGTTTTTATTATCATTCTAAAATACTGAGTTAATGGACTGCTGTAGAGATGCAAAACTTGCATGGTACCTATGTGACTTTCTACCCAAGATTCTATCATTGAGTATGTGATAAATAAATCTATTTACTCTTAGATCTTATGCATGTGCACATAGACAATAAAAGTACTGCCTCTGTTTTTAAAATACTCTGTTTTTAAAATCAGCCTTAAATAGTGTGTGTGCTTCATGTGAACAAAGAAATGATGATGTAAAAAAGTTGAACAGATTTCAAAGGACACCTTGAGAAGACAAAATGAAATACTACACAAACTTGAGAAAGTATTCGACAGTAATATAGACAAAATATTGAATGATGGGAGATGCATCAAAAGAAGATGAGAGGAAAACACAAAGTTACTGAACCAAAAAGAATTGGTTGATATTCAATCATTTTAGGAGACAGCATATGCTCGAGAATCTATGGTATTGAATGAAAAAAATGCAAGCTGCAATGAATGTACTGATAAAAAAATAAGAATCCCAGAAATAACAGAATATCAATTGAAATGTTTCAGAAAACAAATGTAGCACTGAAGTATGGAAATTGGAAGAGTTGTGAACAACTGAAAGAGATCCCTATGCAGGCCCTTCCAAAGGGAAGCAATGCAACAAAAGTGTGGACAACGTCCAACAACAGAATTAACCACAGGAAAGTAAAATGTGCTAAAGATCCTACAACAAATAGATGCAACAGTGTATTACTGGGAGCAAGCTTCCATAATTCGGTCCATATTTGGAGCAGCATCCAGAGTGAGGGACGATATTGCACATACCAGATGTTTCTAGACTTCAAGAAGAGGATATTAGAAATATACTTGCTTTTATTTAATTGGCTATGGAACGACATCCATCTCTGTGCATCATAACACATTATTGATAACATTATGAAGAATTGGAATTCCATAACACTTAATTATGCTCATTTTTAACCATTAACCTATCAATAGACATTCATTTGAGGAAGACTGGGGGATATGGCATTGTTTTAAATCAGAAATGTGTGCACCAGGGTTGTATTCTTACACCATATTTCTTTAATCTGTATGCTGAGGAAACAATTTGAAAAATTGGACTATATGAAGAAGAACATGGCATCAGAATTCTAGGAAAGTTTATCTACAATTTGGGTTATTCAGATGATACACCGGTCCTTGATCAAAGTAGAGAGGAAATGAACCACAAAATGATGGAGATAAGAAATTACAGTATCAGTTATACCTCCACATAAAACAAAATTCCTGACAACTGTCCTAACCAGCCACATCATGATAAATGGAGTAAATATGGAAGTTGCTAAGGATTTCATTAATTTGGATTCACAATTAGTACCCATGGAAGCAGGAATCAAGAAATGAAAGGTGTTTTGCCTTGGGAAAATCTGTTGCAAAAGAGCTCTGTAAACTGGAAAGAAAGAAATAGTTCACTATGAGGACAAAAATATCAACAGACTCAAGCCATGTCATCTTCAATTTCTTCATGCGCATGTGAGAGATTCACAGTGAACAATGAAGACTGGAGAGAGTTGATGCTTTTAGATTGTAATGTTGGCAATGGCTATGGGTCTGTCATGGTTTCCAGAAGAATGAACAAATCCATCTTGGAAGAAATTCAACCTGGATGCTCCTTAGAACGGAGGTTGGTGAGACTTTGTCCCAGGTCCTGTGGACACGTGATCCAGAGGGAACACTCCTTTGGGACAGCCCTCATCCTTGATAAAGCAGGAGTTGTTGGTGGGTCCATGGGGTGGCTCGGACCCATCTTCACACCCAGCACAGGAGAAAGAAACACTGTTCTTTCCCATCCTCTTCTCACAATCAACTGTGCAAACCCTACTTAAAGTAATACCATCTCTTTTTGCCTGGGATCTTCATGAGCTGTAAGTTGAATTTAAGTTCTGTTAACAACAGTAATCTATTTTTAATTTAAACTATTTGTATTGAATATTGTTCAAACATTGAGTCAATCATTTGGGGATATTCTAGTCTTTAATCATACTTACTTCATAATATTTTGGTTGATTACTTTTACAAGCACGTCAGTAGTTGAGTTATGATCAATATAGCAGGGACTCTAATTCCTTATCCTCTTCTCACATACCGACAGAAACCTCGGGTTCCACGGGTGGTTAGCCAGAGTCATGACAGTGCTTTACATGCTCTCTTGCATCCTATTACGAATACTTTAGTAATGCTTTGCCAATGGGAACTTTAAAAAAATTACTGTGTGCCATTTCAGGAAATGTTGCTACATGGAAAAGTATAAACATAATCACCAATTGGTCCTATCTGAATGCTGAAATTTGGCTAAGTTGTCTCATGCTTAAGCAACTACCTTAAATCCTAAATCCAATGCTATCTGTTGGGGAAATTAAAACCACAAGACCAAAAGGGGGATCTCTTCTAATGATCGTAAAGATGTCCTCTTAGCCCCTAACTTGGTTTTCATAAAATTTGTATTATACCATGTATAATCTACATTAAATGAAGGTTTTATTAAAATTTCAAGCAAATGGGACTACTGTGTTACCCACCTCTAAGGACACTTAGTGGAATGATGGATATAATATCCTGATATCTATGAAAATGTCACCCATTTGATAGAAGATAGCTTTGCTATGGACACCAGTATGAATCGTTTCTTGAAGTTGTGCAATACAGAGGACCCATGGCCAAAATGAATCCTATAACAATTAAATTATTATAATCAGGTTTTACCTTGTTAGGTAGTGACATATTGGACATTAAACAAGATTTGTTAGACTCTCTAAGAACCCATCAATCCTCTAAAATTTAGTGATTGAATTCCACGATAAAAATGACTTTGAAACTCTCTCCATTATGCTCTGTATTTCACTGTCATTACAGACCTGTTACTCTTATTAAGATACAATTTGCTCTTCTGCAATTGCCCTGGGACTTGGAATAGCCATTAGTGAATACCTTGGCATTGATATCCATCCCTTATATTGATCTGCTGGTGGCAAGTTCATTTTACTAACAGAATAAATCATCCAGGACTTGTGTTATGCTCATCAGTAGGAAAAGCACCAATATTTTGCTCATAAATTGCTTTGACAGAAGCTCCCTTTCCAGTATATTGGATGGCATGAATGTCAGTGATATTTTGATGGTTTTGTTTTCTACTCAGCTGGTGTGAATGTGGTAAAATAAAAAACATTCTTAAAAGATAGAGTCTAAAGCTCTCTCAAATCCCCATGAATATAAAATCACCCAACTGGTTCACTAGGAAAATTCAGGAACATTTTAAATACCACACATGTACTTTGTAGTTTTTATTTGCAATTTCTGCTTAGTAGTGCTTTTAATTTTATGCAATCACTGGTTATTGTGAAATGATATTTCAGTAACATGACCTTTGCTTCTTTATTTTTATGCAAACAAGTTTTTTTGTTATCAAGGATTAGATAGAAAAGAAAAAAACCCACCAGTCTTTCATTCCATTAGAATGCGTCACAGTATATGGAATTTAGTACCTTGGAAACTTCTCTTTATGAATTTTATTTAGTTTTCAAATCCCTGAGAAAAGCAAGCAGAAGATTTCTTCATTTTTAAGAATATTTTCCTATGTTTTCCCAAGCTCTAAAACTGAATATAGCACTCTTAATATCTTATCTAAATGTACTCTTAAAAATTATATTTCCTTCTCTCACTAACACTATATGTATATATATGTATATACACATACAGATACACATACATATGTCCATATATTTATTTTATATACCTATATACATACACTTTGCTTGTTTTATTCTACATTGTTTCATCATCAACATTGGACAGATGAAGAGAATTGCTGCTTAAAATAGATAAATATGTGCTCAGGTCATACAGCTGCTGACATTTGAGTCTGACTGCTGTTCGTGTAAACCACTGCAATACCCAATACAAGGGAGCCTGGAGCTTCAGCAGAGAAGAAAAGGGAATCTCAATTAAATTGACTTGATTTGAACAATAAATAGAATTAAACTAAAAATAAAATGTAGAATAACAGGAATGTGATAAAGAACATCATTGAAGGAAAATAAATTTCATATGAAATTCATGAAAAAGTCACACCTGTATTTTTTTCATAGAAATTCAAATATTAACAGTTACCCAGTCAGTTAACAGATATCAAGTAATTAAGAGTCCCTATAAATTCATAAGGAGTTGAATTCAACTCTGTGGCAATACTTTTTTTTATGCTGTCTTATAGCAATCACAAATGCTATAAGAAAGTAAGAGATCCTCTGTAATACTAGACATCATAGAACAAACAACTCATGAAAGCCCTTAATCAAGTATATGCACATGCATATAATATGTAAATTAATTGTGAAATTAAAAACTACTCAATAAACAATTCTGATCAACAATGTGAATTAACTTATTTGTAGAGAAGGGTTAGGAAAAGTAGCTAGTTAATTGCCACAAGTTTCTACTCTGCCGAGGCTATGAGCTCATTCTGTAATAAGGCGCATCCTTCTGAGCCATTGATTTAGGAAAGATTCAAAACCTGGAAGCTGCATCAGCTGTTATTTAAGTCTGATCTAAAATGAGTATGCTCAGCTTCTAAGATCGAATCAAATTTCAGTCAATTATGGGAAAGTAAACTCTGAAGGAATATTTTAAAGGGTACCTTTTCCTTAAGAGAAAGTGAACGAGGAAAGGAAAAACATGAAAATCACAAAATAAAAGGATACATATTTTACTGTTATGTTTTAAACTGAGGTCACCTAATGCAAACTTCACCACCCACTGAATAATAGCATCATAAACTTCAAAGAAAATGTGACCATTTGTTTGAGGAGCTGGTACCATCAGAGGGTAATTACACTCTGTTTTATTTTGTTATAAACTTCGCTCTGCTTATTGAATACTACATTTTATGGTACGGAAACATTTTCTATTGAACTCCTTAATTTTACCTCATAGAGGTATCAACATTCTGCAATTCGTATATGTATTTCCACCACTAAATAATATGGATTGATCACTATTTACAAGTAATATGACCCTCCTTGTGGATTATGCATAATTGAATCTTGAGTTGTATTTTTTCTAAAGAATTGAAAGAAATGTTACTATAGCAATAACTTTGAGGTCAACTAAAATACAAAAATGAATCTTAAAAATTACAGACTTTATCTGTAGAATTTTCCCAAACCATATAGGAAAAACAAGGCTGTTGTCTAAATTATATTATTGCTTGCAATTTAAAACCGTGTCAACTAAAAAGAAATTAATTCAGGATTTACAAAAATTTAAAACATATATTTTACTAAAGTATTATTTTTACACCTACAATTTGAATTTTATTCATTTTTGAGAAACTAATAGAAACCTTTTATCTTTAAGATACAGCAGCAGCAATTCAAAGAAAACTCCTTTGTTGCTTATGTGGAAACCCAAGACAAAGTAATAGTGAGAGTTATGGAAGGGTGATTTGAAAGTACACTGCTGTTAAGTGCCATCAACTTGACTCTGATCCTTAGACACATACTGTGACAGATTCGAACTCCCCTCTGGGTTTCCTAGTCTGTAATCTTGACAAGAACTAGTTGCCAGTGGACTGCAGTACTGGACACAATGAGCTAACTTTTGTTAAAATTTAAAGATATTATAAGCAATATATATCAAAATTAATTAATCTTGATTGAAGAATGTATGTCACCATCTTATAGGTATTTAGATTGTGTGGTTTATGAGACCTCTTGATGCTGTTTAATCCCGCTCCCCCCCCACCATTTTTAAATGATTATTATGGGGAAATGACAAGAGAGGCAAACAATCACCATATGACTGCCACCTATTTCCAAGGCATTTCATACAGATTTATGCAAATTATTCCAATGTCTTTATCCTATTCAAGATCTCATCAGTTATGTTTGTAACCCTTGACTCTGTAATTCCAAGATAGTTCTTTGTATATATTTCTGTGTGTATGTATTACCTTGACTTTGTCTGAACGTTTTTATGCATCCTGTAGATCCATATAATCTCCATAAAACGTTTTTCAAATTATTTAAAAATTATCAATAGCTGATGCTTAATACTTATCAAGCAATACAGAAACTATAGTCAGTATGATAGAGCGTTGTTTTCCTAAATCATGTCTATTATCAAGCTCTGTGAATCAGTCCTTACAAGATTACCACAAGATATTACCTTATTGAAATAATACTCCAAGACATCTGCAAAGGGAACATACTATAGGTTTTGGAGAAATTATACAGAAGGACAAGAACTCATATTAATGAATTTCCTGGGATATTGTCAAAGAATATCCTTGGGACGTTTGGCGACGTCTGTAGGCATTTAAGAATGATTTCATAAGATGAATGTTACCAAGAAGCCGTGCAGCAGCAGGGACAAATGCATGTTCTTGGAGCCAAGGGAGCTGGGCTTAGAGTCGAGGAGGCTATGTCACTCGTCACCCAGACTTTTTGCTCCACGAGAGTTTTAAGCCATTGAACACAATGAATGTGAGCACTGCATGAAAGGTCAATGCAGCCATGACCCCATTCAGCAGTGACTAGGAGTTTTGTGTTCTCGTTGCAAACATGCCATCATGTTAGCACCAAAGTCAAAGTTTAAGCTTTATTGTTTTTGTTTTAAGTAAGCAACAAAACATTTCCCACCTATCCTCCACTTTTCTTCAGAAGTCTAACTCTAAGAAAGTTAGGATAATATACACACTGGTTACTAGTTCCACATGTATGAGTGGAATTCATAAATATATATATACTCAAAATATTTACAATTATATATGTATATATATACTCAAAAAGGGAAATTCATCAAGGAAGTTTGTTTTTGTTTTGTTTTTACTTTTTGAGGGTAGCAATCAATATTTATTCACTTGCACATTATTTTGTAGTTGAAAAATGATGGTCATGTTTTATATAGTTTCTCTGCATGCATTTGAAAGCTGTGAAAGTCAATGGGTGGAAAGGGCTTACATAAACACCCTCCATATTTATTTTTGAAGTCATGCATGCGATTTTCAAATGACTAAATTGCTCCTTAGAAGCAAGGATGACAAGATTTTGCCTTATACACTTCAGACCCATTGTCAGGAAAGGGCGGTCCCTGGAGAAGGACATAGACTTGGTAAAGTGGAGGGGCAGTAAAAGAGGAAGGCTCTCGGTGACATGGAGTGACACCATGGCTGCGACGGGGCTCAGGTGCCAGGTTCATGTAACAGCACCTCCAGGGTTATTGAAGGTCAGAGATGCCAGTTGACTTTATTTATGTTTTGCCTTGTTTTTTCCAGATTATGTTAACACAGACACCACATTTATATGATTACTGTAAAAATCATATAAGGCACTATATCCAAAGTATATTTGGGTATACTTTGGGTTTTCTGTAAATGTGGCTGGACAGGGGCTCTCAATGTGTTGCCAATTGAGGCTTTATAATCCATTATGATGTGACCTAAAGCAATGTAATGAACTCTATAGGGGAGTCTTCTGTGAGCAGCCAAACAGTTGTAAGATCAGTGTGTAGTGCAGTTCATAGCCCTATTACAGTCGAAATAGGGTTCCCCTACCCCCGCCCCCCATAGTTATTTTCTATATAAGTGGACACTGTAGGAAAGTTCACTTGTTTTTTACTGGGTCTGAATCCTAAATTTGGCTCATCAGTCTCTGGTTCTCTGAACATGAGCCAAAAGCCTGTCACATTGCCTGATAAGCCTAGAAGCAACCTAACCCACCATCTGGCCTATTGATTTTGGATTAACCTGTCTCTCCAGTAACAAGCCTGACTCTTTGACCATTGACCTCTGTAGCCCATTCACAGCTGGAGTGTTCCTGCCCACCTGGCATTTATCAACCCCTACATCTGGGATTCAGGAGAAACTTTCAGTTTAACACATAATCTATGGAACTCAGATGGGATGTTCCTCTATCTATCTATCTATCTATCTATCTATCTATCTATAATCTATCTATATATCTCTATCTCTATCTGTAGATAACTTCTCTGTAACTCAGACTAACAAAGCATATACCATTGTGTCTGGCCCAAAGCAAACCGTCTATTAAAAATTACCATTACTATTATGCCTGGTAGCAGCCCTGTTGGCATAAAGGATTATATTTTGGGCTGCTAACAAAAAGGTTAGCACTTACAAACTATCAGCGCCACCACAGAAGAAAGTAGACCAGAAGAAACGATGAAGTTTTCTACCCCTATGAAGAGTTAGTCTCAGAAACC
>NW_022103908.1:30553216-30554343 GCF_000313985.2 Echinops telfairi
AAGTGCATGAATTACCAAATGTGAAATAAATGGTCTTCCTGTTAATCTTCACTCAATTCACAATTTAAAAAATAAATAATTCCTCAGCTAGGGTTGCTTTTCAGTATGCATTTCCCTATGGAGTGATTGAATAAAGAGACACTACTCTGTCTGCATACTAGCTTCCAGCTCTATACACTACTTGCTGACTGTCATCCCTCATCAGGTTTAAGAGACTGTGATTGTCTGATTTCTCCTCTTAACTCACTGGTGTGGGCTTTCTAGGGTCCTTAGTGGAGTTTTTATTTTAATCTTATTTAAGGTTTACAACCATGTCCTGGGTACTTTTCTCTCCACATATTCTCTACCTTAGTAATTTTATTTATATCTATTATTTCAAGGATAATTAAACACTTGCAATTTTAGGTTAATAATCTTAAGTCAGTTCTCCAAGTCATGCCTTTATCTGCTTACCTGAAAACTCGGCTTGGGTGCTTGCTAGTCATCACAAAATGGCCATTTTATATATTTTGAATTCCTCCTTTTGATTTATTATTGCTCCAATGGTCTCCACCAGAGTAAAATACAGCACCATTAACTTCGTGGGGAAAATTAGATCCCGTGGAGTCCTCTGTGTGGCAGCCATCATCAAGGCACATAGTACGATGTGTAAATAAGAGCTTAAATGCCAAGCCTGCACCTCTTCGTCTTCAACATATTTCCAATGTGTTTACTCCTCTCCATCTCCACTGTCACTGCACTAGCCCAAGCAACATCAACTTTAACCTTCAACCACTGATATTTTGCTTATCACTGTTTCTCTTTCCAATTCCTTTCTCTCCTTATCCAGCAACTAAAGGACATTTTTTTAAACACTTAAAACAAATTGTTTAGTCTCTATGTTTACATAGTTTCCCACAGTATATTTGTGAAAAGAAAATCTTTCCTGTGCTTCAAAAAATTTTCCCTCATCTGGTATATGCTTTCTTATCTCACTCCAGCTTTTGTTCCACTTTTGCTTCAGGTACACTATTCTTTAAACAGTTCCTAGAAAACAGAAACTTTTTTTTCCCCATCTCACTGATTTTTATCCCCCCCCCATATAACTGTAATGCTCTGCCCTTATTGCTTACACAACTGACTCCTCT
>NW_022103908.1:30556371-30558328 GCF_000313985.2 Echinops telfairi
ACATGCTTCCCTCTAGCCTACAGTGAAAGGCAGGACTGGGTTCAGGATAGTTGGGGGATGAGGAAGCCTCAAAGAATCAGAGAAATTTTGTGTGTTTCATCAGTGCTATACTAGGTCCTAGTTGACTCATTCCTTCCTTGTGACCCTTCTGTGAGGGGATGTCCGATTGTCTACAGATAGCTTTTGGTTCTCTGCTCTGACCCACCTCATTCTGTTTCTTTGTTTGTTTTGGGTCTTCTGATGCCTGTTACCAATCCTGTCAACAGCTTCTGATCGCACAGGCTGTATGCGTCTTCCATGTGGGCTTCTTGCTTCTCCTAGGTGGCCGATTATTTAGCTTCAAGTCTTTAAAACCCCAGATGCTATATTTTTTGGTAGCCAGGCATCATCTGCTTTCTTCACCACATTTGCTTGTGCACCTGCTTTATCTTCAGTGATTGCGCAGGGAGTGTGAGCATCACAGAATGCCACTTGGTTAGAACAAAGTTTTCTTATATTGAGGGAGGGCATGAGCAGACGCCCAAAATCCATCCACTAGTTCAGTGTATTGTAATATAAATATATGTACATAGGCCAATACCTCTATTTTTGTGAATTAATGTAATTACCTAAGTACACACCTATGTTTAGACCTCTATCCATAGCTTTGCTTCCTAGATCTTTCCTCTGTTTCCTTCTACCGTCCTCCTGCCCCACCATCATGCTTGCCCTTCTTCTGCCTCTTAGTAATTTGTCTCAGTGATATTGCTGTTGCTCCAATACGCCTAGGATCTTTACGTCCTCCTTACATTGATTTTAATTCCCTTGTTTTTCACCTGTCTATGGCACTGTTTGCCCATAGCCCCCTTCTCCCTCTTCCTTGATCCCTCAAGTCCCCCTGAGAACCGTCGGCTCTGTTGTTTTCTCCTCAAATTTGCTTTCCATGCCTATCTTATATAGGTAGGCAAACCAACAGTAACATCTACCAAACAAAAAGAAAATAAAAGATTGAATAAAAAGAGAGAAAATAGAATAATAACTTGCAAAAATAAGTAAATAAAACAAACCATACATAATTACAGGTCTGTCTGCTGACCTTTATGACTATCTCCCCACTGGTTCTGGGGGTCTTCCAGGAGCTGCCCCCCTAGCCTGAACTCTAATTTGGGAACTCTTCAGGGGCTTTGTGACTTTTCTTTGCTCCTGTTGTTGATCTGTTATGTTCCCTTCTTGGTTCACCCTGCTGTGGGGTGTTCAGACTGGATTAACTCCCCGCCGTGTGTCCCCAGTATTGTCCTCTGTCTCAGTATGCTCCAGTAAGGGGACATCATGTCTTGAACTATTGTCAGCCCTACAGTCCTCTCTGTGCCTTGGCAGCTCTGTGCAGGGACATCATCCTCCAGGCTTGGTGTGCCAATATGGGGTCTAGACCTTTCCTCTGTCTTTTCTCCTCCTTGGTTTGCTTCTGTGTAGGTGTGGCCTACCGTCTCTCCAACTTGAAGGTCTAGTATTATTTTCTATAATGCATACTACTAGGGAAGGGGCCAGTTTAACTCTGATTGGGGCCAGCTCTATAGCCCACTCTTCATGTGTTGCTCCATGTGGTTATGCTGACCTCAATGTTTGGGTGTCCGTGGTGAGGTCAGCATGCACACTCCCAATTCTGCAGAGACATAACCAGTACTCTCCCCCTGGGTGAGTTAGTGACCTGCTCCCCAACCCTATGCCATTGTCTCCCTCCTCCCCTTTTCTCCCTCCCTCTTTTCCACTATCTCCTTCTTTGTGTTGGAATAACATGTAACTCCTTGGGTTTCGTCTGATTCCCCACCCAACTCCCTGTACCTCAACCCATATAGTGTGAGATAAGTGGCTTTTCTTCTACACCTGCTGGGTCAGAAGGTGTTGATGAGAGTCCTGATTTTTCCATACCCCCTCCACCATTTGTTGCTCTCTGATTTTCTGATTTGGGCTATCCTCA
>NW_022103908.1:30559111-30560968 GCF_000313985.2 Echinops telfairi
TTTCAATTTGTTCTTGGCTATTGTAAAGAGCTCTGCCTTCTTGATCTCCTCTTCCATGGTCTTGTCTGATATGTATAGCAAATTAGTAGACTTCTGTTTGTTGATCTTGTATCCTGCCACTCTTCCATATTCCTCTGTTGCTGTCAGTACTCCTATTGTGGAGCTTTGGGGATTTTCTATGTAGAGAATCATGTTCTTTGCAAATAGTGATAGTTTCACCTCCTCCTCTCCCAGTTTGACACGTTTAATGTCCTTCCGCTGTCTTATGTTGTTAGTAAGGATTACCAGAATGATGTTGAATAGAAGTGGGGGAAAGAAGCAGCCTTGTCTGGTCCCGTTTTTCAATGGGATTGTTTTCATCTTTTCTCCATTGGTTGATGGCTTTTCATCGATAGTTTGTATTACCTAGAGGAACTTTTCTTCCCTTCCTATCTTCCTGACTGTCTTGCTTTGGAATGAGTGCTGGATGTTGTCAAATGCTTTTTCTACATCTATCGATATTACCATGTGATTCTTATCTATGTGGTGTATAATATGTATGGATTTTCAGATGTTAAACCATCCTTGCATCAATGGAATGGATTCCATCTAATCATGGTGGAAGATATATTTTACATACTTTTGTATTCTATTTATTAGCCAATATTTTGTGAAGGATTTTTTTCATCTATATTCATTAGAGAAATTGGTCTCTAATTCTCTATTCCTGTGGGATGCTTGCCCTGTTTCTGTATAAAAGCTATACTGGCTTTGTAGAATTAGTTCTGGAGTTTGCCATATTTTTCTATGCTCTGGAATAATATGTGGAAGATCGGTGTCAGCACTTCCCTGAATGCTTGATAGAATTCCCTGTGAAACCGTCTTGTCCGGAAACATTTTTTGTTGATAGTTTCTTGATTGGCACATCTATTTCATCTTTTGCTATGGTCCGTTAAGGTTCTTGGCCTCTATCTGGGATAATCTGGGAAGGGATTGTTTTTCCAACTATTTCCCTTCCACCCTGTTGAATTCATTGGAGTACAGATTTTCATCCTTCTTTGTGATAGTCTTTTAATCTCATTGGGGTTTGTTGTGATTTCCCCTGTTTCATCCTCTATCCTGGCTATTGATGCTTGCTCCTTCCTTTCCTTAATTAGCCTTGTCAGCGTCCATTCTGTTGATCCTTTCAAAGAGTCAGCTTTTTGCAGCATTGAGTTTTTGCATTGTCCTCTTATCTTCCCACTTGTTTAACTCTGCTCTGATTTTTATGATTCCTTTAATTTGCTATTGGAAGGGTTGTTCTGTTGACTCTGTTCTAGTTGCTGGCTGCCTCTTCCTTTTTCATATATGCAGTCATTGCTATCAAGCTACCTCCGATAACTGATTTTGCTGTGTCCCACAGGTTCTGCTACATTGCATTCTCATTCGCATTAGTTTCTAGAAACTTCCTAAACTCCTCTGTAATCTGAGCCAGTACCCATTCATGTGTAACAGAAGATCACTATTCATCCTCAAATTGTTTGCCCTTGTTTTCTGGTCACCCTTCACTTGATCTCCAGCTTTATTATGGTGTGGTGATCTGAGAAGGACATCTAAGTAATCTCTATGTGTTTGAATTTACTCAGGCTCAACATGTAATATATTTTAGAAAATGATCCATGTGCTCTCCAAAGAATGTGAGTTTTTTTTGCATTTGGATGGAAAGTTCTATAAATATCTGTCAGGTCAAGTTGCCTAATTGTAATGTTTAGCTTTGTAACCCCCTTGCGGAGCTTCTTTCCCAGTGATCTGTGTTTCTCTGATAGCGATGTATTAAAGTTGCTTACTATGATTGTTGAATTTGTGATTTCCTTTTTTATCTTTTGAATGTTTTTTTTT
>NW_022103908.1:30561405-30596928 GCF_000313985.2 Echinops telfairi
TTTGAGGAAAGTTGAGCCATGAGGGCAAGTTCAACTCTACCCTTGAAGAGTAACTAAGAGCCAGAGGGCTGGGGTGGGGCGGGTGGCCCACCAGTCTCTCTCAGAATAGTAAGCCTGGTCTGAATTTTTGAGTTTTGTTCTAGATTTTTCTCCTACTTTATTCAGTACCCTCCTATTGCAGTCCTTTCAGAGTGGCTGTCGTGGTAGCTGGGTACCATCTGGTTCTGGTCCAGGTCGCGGAGGCTGGGATTTATGTGTCTCTGCTTTTCTTCGTTGTTCTCTGCTTTGGAGCAAGGAGACCAATAGCTGCAACCTGGAAGGCCACGCAAAGCTCGTCGGACCCCACTGTCTTGGGGGCCATATTCCGCCGATTGGCTGTGATGTCTGTTGAGATTAGACTCCTGAGGCCCAGGCCGGGCAATGCATTCCTTCAAGGTGTTTGATTACGACTGAGAAGTATGTTTCATAACTCTGCCAACGCTGGAGCAGTCGGGCCCTTCCCAGCCGGGCTCACAGTGGCAGGTGTCCGGGGAGACGCAGCGGCCGTGCATGCACTCTTCCGTACACAGGGCTTCATGGGACTGCCAAACTGGGGAGGGCCAGGGAGCCACATGGTTGAGTGAGTAACTGCCATCACACAGATTCCCACTCCCACAGACCTTGCAGGGCGGAGGCGAACCGCTCACCGTGCCAGGTCAGAGCGTGCTCAGAGGGCCCCGGGACCCAGCCGGGGTGGGCGGGGGCACTGGGGAGATGCAGGAAAGGCTTCCCAGGCAAGGTCATGCTCCGCACACAAGAACCGGGCCTGTGTGTGGATCACTGAGAGGCAGGCCCTCAGCAGGCAGCTCCGATCTACTGACTTTTATAGTGCTCCTCCTTGTCTCTTTTTATGGTTTGTGTCTTGAGGTCAATTTTGTCGGAGACTAGGATTGCAACCCCTGCTTTTATTAAATTTGTTTTCCAGGTATATTTTCCACAAGCCCTTTATTCGTAATCTATTTTTGTCTGCAAGCTTAAGACGTGTCTCATGCAGACAACAGATTGACAGGTTATGTTTTCTGAGCCAGGCTGCTAACCTTTGTTTTTTAATGGATTAGTTGAGATCATTGACATTCAGAGTTATTATCATGATCTGTGGATTCATTGCTGTCATCTTCTACCTTTTGTGTTGGGTGTGTTCCTATCTCTCTTTATATAGCACTGCCATGTTTGTGTGTGGGACTTCATGCCTTATTGCCCTCTGAGACCTTGTTATCTTGGTAAGTGTTATCAATGTGTTGGTTTCTGGGTGGAGCTGGACTATATGGTGATCTCCTGCTTGTGGTTGGTGGATGTTGGTCTTCTGACCATAGTGAGTCGGCAAGGATTTTCCACAGGGTTGGGTGTCTTAAGTCGTATTTTTTGAGTTTTTCCTTGTCCTGGAAGACTTTTACCTCACTATCTATATTAATAGATAGTTTGGCATTTTTTTCCTCAGCTTACAGAAGATGTTACTCCACTCTCTCCTCCTCTTCCTGGTAACTGCTGACAGGTCTGAGCACATTCTTACCTGAGCACCATTGTATGTGACCCCATTTTTTTTTCTCTTGCTGTTCTTAAAATTTTCTCTTTTTCCTCAAAGTGGGATGACTTAAGTACCATGGGCTTTTTGAATTCTTCCTGGGGTTTAGTTGAATCGGTATCCTCTCTGCTTCCTGTATGAGTGTCTGATTCTCATTCATTCAGGTGAGGAAGTTTTCTTCCAGAAATTCCATCGCTAATTTAGCTTTTGACTTCTTTGCTTTGTCTTATTCTGGTAAACCAATTATTTGAATATTATTCCTATCCATAGCATCTGTCATAATCTCAGGTTTTCTTCCACCTCTTTGATCATCTTGTTTGACTATCATTCCTGTTTGCTGATGTCTGTCTAATTGTCCTCGAGGTCACTGGTACCAATCTGTGCCTTCTCTGGCCTGTTGTTGGGATTCATGATCTTGTGTTTTGCATTTGTTACCTCATCGTGTATTTCACTTTGATGTGTGGACTTCATCCCCTCTATCATGGCCTTCACCTCCTCTATCATTGCTTTCTTATTCTGTGTTGCTTCCCTCGTACACTGTATTACTCCAAGCAGCCTTCTGAAGATTTCTTTTTGTTGTGGATCAGTGGTTCTCAACCTTTCCAATGCCGCCCCCCTTTATACAGTTCCTCATATTGTGGTGACCCCCCAACCATAAAATTATTATTGTTGCTACTTCATAACTCTAATTTTATTACTGTTATGAATCTGGGCTGAGGGTGACTATAGGTATGCCACTGGGATGTATTGGGGCAGGACTTCAGTGTAGGCATGGGTCCGGTCTGGACTCACAGGCCAAAGTTTTCAGCCTATCAAAGACACACTGTGGATCCCAAAACTGGTTGGGTGTGCTGGCTTTTCCCATTTTATTATGCTAAGAACCTAGCTTGTGCTCTGGAGATTAATGTTCTGGTTCCTTTGTTATGTTTATGTATGTTAATAGAGTTCTGCAGGTTTACATTCAAAGTTACACAAAGGACCACAGCCTGAAATCGAAGGCAATTTTCAAAAATGAAAAAAAAAATCCCCTCATTTTATAATGGGCTTTAGGGGTGCCCTGGTATCAGGTCTGTGCCACATTGTCTCCAAGGAATGAGGACCAGCTTTGTGGAGTGGGTTGGGGGTCCCCTGGATTTGCCCCTTGCTGTCACTTTTGGCTCTATCCTGTGGGCACTGACAGTTGTGCTCTATGGAACTGTGTTCTGTCACAGGTAAATATCCCAGAGGATTTTCAATTGCTGCAAATTATTATCTAGTTATCTATTGTTACCCATGCTGGCAGGCGTGGAATGGGGGCAACGTGGGAAGGGGATGGCCAATGTAGTCACTCTGAGACTGGCTGTGGAGGGGATTTGTAAAACCCTAGACTGCAGGTGTAGGGCAGATGGCAGCATGAGGAACTCCACTATGAAGTCTTGTGGCTAGCTCTTGGAGACTCTCTGCGAGACTGAGATTAGGACCAAATTCAGACAGAAATTTGAGGAAAATACTGCTCACTGTGGGCCTAGGGTGCAGGAAGAGGTGACAGACACCATCCTCCTATACATGGTGAGGAGTTAGCGGAGCCCACAGGCAGATGCAGTTAACTTAGAGAGTTTCAGGGATTTCTCAAATTTCTTCATGGTTGAACATAAAAAGGGGATGTCTGAGCTGGACCCTAGTTTGCTGAATTTACTTTTAGCACCCAGGCTCTCAGTATTGGCCTCCTTCCCTCTTAATTATCTAATTCCACAGCAGAAGTACCACGCAGGTGATTCTACCTGGATGCCACCTTGACTTTCCTCATAAAAATAAAATAATCTTTTTACATATTACCAAAACCTTTTCAAGTTACATTTTTTTCTAAAAAATCTTCAAAATATATTAATACAAGGCCAAATGTCTCAAAGCATATATCCAACAGCTATCTCTGAAAGTAATTGGCTTTGTCTTTTCCTACAAAGTACACAATCACTGCCAAATTTTATAGTAGAAATCTGTATGTAGATACCATATGGAACAATTTCTACTTAATCAATGATATCTAGAGATCGATGGGATTGTAGAGACTTTTGAGTTCAACCTACACCCTCTGAAAGATCCCTGACAAATAATCATTCAATTTTAGCTCGAAATATTTAAATGGATAGAGATTTCACACTGAAAGCATTGAAGATATGCTAGTTTTCATTTTTCAGTACTACATTTTGCTAAATAGTATGTAGATGAGTTAATATATACATTTTTCAACAAATTGTCATAATGTTCAAGATAAATGTGTCTAATTATATTTTGCTTGTTAACATGTCCACTTGGCAGTGCCTTCCCTTATATTTAAATAAAATTTAGAATCCAAACTATACAAATCTTTTATTAAAGTATAGTTAAGTAGATCAACATGCACACAAAATTCATGAAATTTTCTGTGAGAAAATAAATAATTTAGGCATTTTTCTATTGCTGCTGCTGATTGTACATACAGACAAATCTTGCATAATTGCAAATTTAGTTATTAAATTTATGTGGTAAAAGGTTCTTGGAACATGTTGCTCAAAATAAACTCAAGATTATTATTTCAAGTATTAGTAATAAAAATAAATGTTTGTGTAGTCCAGTTCAAACTGCAAACCCAACCCACTACCATTGAGTCAACAGTGACCTTAAATAGTGCTTCTGAGGTTATGAATCTTTCTGAGAGCAGGTAGCCTCAATTTTCTCTTGTAGGGCACGTGGTAGGTTTGAACCACCAAACATGTGTTTGGCACTCAGTTGAAAGTGAAAATAAAGCGTACATGGAAATCTGGTCTGTCACCTGCTTTTAGACAATTTTATTGTAACAGAGACACATACATTTTGTGTATATAATTTATGGTTGCTTTTTAACTACGACAAAATAATTGAGAACACATGACCCACCAAATCTGAAATAGTGACACTTTACAGAAAAAGTTAGCCATTTTCTGTAACTAACTGGTCAGTGTGTCACAAATAAACTGTGGGCAATAGGGGAATATTATTTATATGTGTTGCCCTATATGGTTCCACTAGCCACAGATTGCATATGAGCATTTGAAATGTTGCAAGTGTGACAGAGGAGTTGGATTTTTAATTTAGTGTAATTTATATTTAAATAACCACATGTGGCTACTAGGCAATTCTACCAGAGAGTACATTTACAGATGATATTCCATATATGCCATCTAAGGTGTAATGTTCAAAGTAATACATTTCCAGTTATGAAACATATGTAGCCTAAAAGTTTTCTTACAAGATAACAGTTAATAAATGTATTATTAATAAGAGATTATTTATTAAAATAACATCTTAAATCAAAAGCTTTTACTATATTAATTAACACTGCTACAGATTTTAAGAAATGTTAATGCCTTTATTGGTATGTAATTTGGACGATGCTGATGGTTTCACTATTACATAGATGGTGGTTAAAAACTGTCGAAAGCATTTCTGGAACTATTGAAATTGTTATATCTCTATTCTGAGTCAAAATGCATATTTTAGATTACTGCAAATCTTTTAGCATTTTGTGGTGGGGTAGATGCACACAATCTATCAGAATGGTTTCCTGATTTTTAGTAGTTGCTCTAAGCAGTCATACAAAATGTATAGTGCAATTTATTTAGTTTTTGTGAAATTATTTATTTGACAAATGCATTTGGTAAAAATTAATCTCACTCCATTTCCTATTCAGACATATTTTCAGAAAGAAATACTATGAATTATCATTTTGAAAACTATGGAATCAGTGATTAAATTACAGGAAAAGTTATGATTCTCTACTCTATGAAAATGACAATATGATTCAATTCTCCACTCTCAATAAATACAGATAGTGTGAGCATATAATTTAAAATGGAATTTATTGAAATATAATAAAATATTATACTGGAAATTAAATATGATAATGTTGATACATTAGAACACTACAAATGCCTTGGATCATGTTACCATAAATATAAAAAACATTGTGAAATGGTTAGATCCAGCCTTGGAAACACAGCAGTAAACTGCTCTATTCTACTACAAAACGGAATATAATTAAATATTTTTACCTGTTAAATGATTCAAAGTTGACTTCTTAGTGTATTCTGAAATCCAAAATATAGGACTGATATTGATATTTTGTGTTATCCAAGTAAAGAAGTAAGCTTGTGGAGCTAAAATAATAACTGGTTTTTTGGGGGGATGGACCCTATTTTAAAATTATTTTTAAGAAAGATTTCTATAAGTCAGAATTGACACCATGGCAATGGCTTTGGTGGTGTGTTTTTTTTTTTTTAATTAATGTAACTACTTTCAATTTTGAATATATAATCAAAGTTCAATGCCATATGAATTATAATTATATTGTTTGTTCATAACCATGCTATTTTTGCATTGTTGTGATTAGTTGCTTAAATTCTGTTACAACCTGTGGCACTGTCATGTGTTCCGTGTCTCTCTGACCCACTGGTTGGCAATGGCTTTGATACAGATCTTGAAAGCAAGCTGTACTTCCAAGCCACTAATGGATTGCTTTAAACTATTAGCCTTTGGGCTGACATTGAGTGCAAATGGGGTAAAGGACTTTTGTATTATTTGTTTTCCCTACTATATTTAAAATATTGTCTTTATTGAATAATATTATCAATAAATAAAAAATAAATAATAAAAAAAACAAGTTTTATGTTTCCTGTATTTTTTCCTATTTATACTTATCTACTGATTATTTGTTTTGTTTGCAGCATTGCTTTTGTAAATATTTGAATGTGTATTTCTAACAAAATTACAGAGACTTTATGAAAAACACAAGTTGCTCTTTTTGTCTTGAACCTTTAAGACAACTTTTAAACTTGATACTACAATGACTACTGATAAAGTTTTTATTGGTTACATTATTGTTTATTTACTACAAACAGGAGTATTACCTTCTGTTTATATGGCTCTTCTATTCATAGCCTTTGTAACTCGCACCACACAAGGGAATAGCAACACGCAGAGTGGGTGCATTTCCTCTTTTATCCTCGTGCGTCTGGACACGAGAAGATGGGGGAAGGTGTTGATAAGATTAAAAGACTCAATTGTGAGTGACTGTTAACAAGATTAATTGTGAGTATAAAGACTTGGAACTCTATGAGTTTGGGTTGTTTCACATTCTGCTGAGTAGAAAACTAGAAATTGCAAACTAGAAAGAGATGATTTCATTATCAGAAAACAACAGTCAGGAGAAGGTATGCCTTCTGAACTCCACGTTGCTGCGCAGTGAACCTCAATCAGGAAAGAAAGCTGTGATCCCACAGTAGGGGCAGAGGCATGGCAGAAGAGCAATAACAGCAGGAAAAAAGAGTCTCAGCAAGGAAAAGGATAGTTGGTCTCCAATTCCACACAATGTGTGGTTTCAGGCACTAGTCTTGCTTGTGGAGTGGGGCACCCTCCAGACACTTAACTGAGGATGCAGCTTCACTTGTCCACCAGCTAAAGCTGAGTGCCTTCAGAATGGGGTTTATAGTAAAATGGTGTGGCCCTTGAACATTTATGAGCAACCCTAAAAAACCTTTAGCAATGCTTGAGCAAGACACAAGCCAAGAAGTCATGTGACTATGAAATAATGAACCAAAGAGAGGTTCGTGTCTGTGCCTTTGTGTTTGACTCAGATGAGGCTGTCCTGACTGAAGGAACTATTTATTTCCTCAGTATTTCTCACCCTGAATTGTAACTTCCCTATGAAATTAAATAATTTCAAGGATTATCTGTGAATCCTTTGTGGCCATTACAATTAATTGTCAAATCTACAGAGGAAAGAAAGCAGAGATCAAAGGGGATTTCAGAAGATACTCTGAAACTTGCTCTTAAACATGGAGCGGCTAAAGAAAATGGAAGAAAGGATGAAGTCAAAGGGCTGAACAGAAAATTTCAAAGGGCAGTTCAAGAAGACAAAGTCAAATATTATAATGAAATAGGCAAAGACCTAGATGTAGATAGATAATAGGGGAAAATATGCTCAGCACATCTGAAATGGAAAGAACTCACAACAAATTCAAGCAATTTTTTAAAAGATTCTATGGGCGAAATACTGAACGATGCAGGAAGCTGTAAAAGACAATAGACAGAATACACATAGACACTCTGCTACAAAGAACCAGCCAACATTCCACCATTTCAGGGGGAAGCACCTGAGTAAGAAACAATGGTACTGAAGAAAAACGATCAAGCTGCACTGTAAGCATTAGCCAGAAACAAGACTCTAGGAGTTGATGGAATACTAATCGAAATGTTTCAACAAGCTGATGAAGCACTGGAAGCATTTACTTGCCTATGTTGGGAAATTTGGAAGACAGCTATTTGACTGATTGATTGGAAGAGATCCATATTTGTATACATTCTAAAGAAAGGTGACCCAGCATAAAGTTCAAATGATACAACAATATTGCTGATATCACATGCAGTAAAATTTTGCTAACCATCATCCAACAAAGTGTGGAACACTGTGATGATAGGGAACTGCCTATCAATTGTTCAGAAGAAGACATGAAACAAGGGATAATATTGCTGATGCCACATGGACCTTGGCTCCAAGCAGAGAAGACCAGAAAGAGGTGTACTTTTGCTTTATTGATTATGCTATGGCATTCAACCGTGGATCATAAAAACAAAACAAAAACACCTATGGGTAACCTTGAGAAGAATGAGAATTGCAGAACACTTCATTATGCCCTTGCAAAACTGATCCATGGATCAAGATGCAGTTGTACAAACAGAACACGGTTGATACTACAAGGGGTAAAATCAGGACAGATGTGCATCAAGTTGTATCTTCTCCCCAGATTTGTTCACTTGGTATGCTGAGCATATCATCGGGGAAGATAGACTATAAGAAGAAGAATGTGGCATCCGGATCAGAAGAAAGCTTGTAAACAAACCTGTGATATGCAGATGACACAACCTTGCTTTTTGAAGTTGAGGACGATGTGGAACATTTGCTGATGAAGATCTAGGATTGCAGCCTTCAGAATGGATTGAAATTCAAAATCAAGAAGATCAAACTCCTCACAACTGGACCAATAAGAAATATCATGATAAATAGAAAAAAAAGGTTACATTGTCCAGGATTTTGTCCTGCTTGGATCCACAATCAATGTTTATGGAAGTAACAGTCAAGAAATCAAAAGATAAGTTGCATTAGGTAAATCGGCTGCTCAAGAATTCTTTAGAGTATTAAAAAGCAAGGATGTTACTTTGAGGACTAAGGTGTGTCTGACCCAATTTGTGGGATTCTCCAGTGCCTCACAAGCATGTGAAAATTGAACTCTGAATAAAGAAGACTGAAGAAGAATCAATGCATTTGAATAGATGGTAGTGCTTGAGAAAAAATATTTAAAGTGCCCTGCACTGCTAAAATGACAAACCAATCTCTCTTAGAAGAAGCACACCCAGAAGCAAGGATGATGAGACGTTGTTTAACATACTTCAGACATGTTTTCAGGAGAGACCAGACTCTGGAGAAAAACATTATGTTTGACACTGAAAAAAAGAGGAAAGCCTTCGAGAAGATGATTGAAAGCATGTTGCAGCAATGGACTCATCATGGAAACAATGTATAAGATGTCATGGGACTGAGCGATGTTTTGTACTGTTGTACATAATAAGGTCATTATAGATCAGAGCTGACTTGATGGTTCCTAACAATAATAACATGTGTTATTCTGGGTTGGCTAGAGAAACAAATTCATAGACATTCATATGTACCTAAGAAAGAGGATAATATACAAGAGCAATCAAACATTGAGAAAACGTTCCAGCCCATTCCAGATCAAATCCATAAGTCCAAAATTAGCCCATACTCGCAAAATATATGCAATGGTGCTGAATGCAGGAGGATCACAGGCCAGTGGGTGGGAAGTCTTGTGGATCCAGTGGCATTGGAAACATCTCAGCGCTGGCAGGGGTCTCTACGTGGCTTCTGTGGCTCCAGGGGTCTTGTTGCATCAGGATAGGTCCATGTGGCTTCTCCAGCTCCCAGCATGTACTGCCATGTGTCTTGTCAGTAGAGTGTCTCTCAGGGAGTGAGCATTGAGAGAGAGAGAGAGAGAGAGAAAGTGTCTCATGCCTTCAAGGAGGAAATACAGGAGTTCCCAGAATTCTCAGGAGAACGCCATTCCCACACAGAAGCCTTATTGGTTATATCTTGATTGACAGACCAGACTGCCCTTCACATTCAATCCTCTCAAATTGACACCAGATTAAGTACCTACCACACAACAGCACAGACTTAGGGGGCTAAGAAGGAAAGACAGCTGATGTCAGAATGGGTCAGGTGGAAAAAATTCATAGGAATATATCCTTTGCTGATGTGGCATTTATTTCTTGTCCCCTTTGTGAAGTCAGGGGTGGTCAGATGTGGCCCGCACACCATTTATCTACACTCCTATATTACCATAATAAGGAGGCCTGGTGGTACAGTGGTTACAATTTAAACAACTAACTAAAAGGTTGGCAGTTCAAAATTACCAGCTGCTCCCCCATAGAAACCAGACTTTCTATTCTCATAAAGAATGGCAGTCTCAGAAACTTGCAGGGGCAGTTCTACAATGTCCCTCAGGGTTGCTGTGAATTGGAATCTACATGATAGCAGTGGGGATTTTTTAAAAACAATAATACAACCTTTAAAATCAGGGAATCAGCATTGATACTATACTACAGTGAGTTGTCAGATCATATGAATGTTTTGCCAATTGTTCTATTAATGCTTCCTGTAGGAAATCAATCTAGTTTTAAACTACACATAGAAATAGATACTGCTGTGTTCAGAATCTCCCTGAGATTAGACCAGTTATCTTTTTCTTCGGCTTTAATGACCTTCCCATTTTTGAAAATTTGATACTAGTTATTTTGTTGATTGCCACTATTTTTGGGCTTGTTGGGTACTTTCTTCTGATTTGATTCAGACTGTGCAGCTTTTGTAGAAATGTTACAGAAGTAACATCACATACATTTTATTTCTTTATAGCCGATAGAACATGATTTTCATTTGTCCCATATCAATGATGTTCACCTCGATAAATTGATTAGTGTTATCATGTCATTATTATGTATTGGGTCTAAAGCTCATCATAATTTCAATTCTTTATATTTGCATAAATGTTGTTATACATACTTTTCTATTTTATCTAGTGGATGACAACTTGCTAATACCATGGCTTATTTTCATATCCAATTTATCACTGATTTATCCAGTGGAGATTTTTGAAGTTGGCCTCTGTCTTTCTCTGACATTCCCACATAATTCATTGAGCATTTTATTTTCTTAGACAACATGATCTTCAAAGTCTGTCTTGTATTTCCCATAGCACAATCCTAAAATCAGCCATTTTTCCAAGAGACCTTTATCTCAATGGAAATAATGTTTAGAAGAAAAGAGCCACCTTCTATGTGTGTTCGGTGAAACAGAGGTTTCATTAATAAGAGGCCCTCTCAGTGAACAGTTGTAGTGAATATACATAGGCACGTGCATGCACATACACGCAGTTAAACCCATGTTTATATCTCTATGTATCTATTAAAACCACACTTTCACATTGAGAAACCAATTTCACATTTATAGCAGATCTATCACCAATTTCTCCCTTCTTGCACCTTTGTAACTTTCTCTATACCTAAGAAACTTGGTGACCATTATTTTAATGTATGTATCTACTTGATTAGAACTTATATGTCTAACCAATCTTCCATCTCTGTGTTAAACTCCTTTCACACACAGGTGTATTGGATTCTGTGCTTTTCCCCTTAGATATCTCCTCCGACTGTTCAGGCCCTAACTCTTCACCATAAGTTACTCCACAATTCCCATTTCTGCCTCAGTATCCATTACATCCAAGCTTTTGCTTTTCTAAATTTATCTATCTATCTATCTATATGTATAGCTATATTATGTGGATTTGGATAATTTTTGCTTTGGGTATATAAATGCTATATCTGTGCATTTCTGACAGTTACCATAGAGTGAATGGGCTCAGAATCTTTTATTTGATTTTCTCTTTGTAATTGTTGATTCTCTATGTAGAAATATTTTGTAAAATGAATAGAATGCATTATTAATATACCATAGACATCACTACTAATGCATCACACTATAGTGGCATACTACAACATTATAATCCCCATACTAGGAATATTGTATTATAAAAGAAAGCATGCTAAGATAGAATTGTCCCACTAGAAGAATACTGAGACAACTTATGTTATAATTAAAGATAGAGACTTACATATTTAAATATATTTTAAAAGTTGTTTGATTACTTTGGGTTCAATCAGAATACACACAATTTTTTCACACAATTCTTAAATGTTAGTAATATAATTTTATCTTGAAAAACTCACACTAGTTTACTTTCCTGTGTATATATATGCATATATATGATATTGAATTAGTGTATGTATGGATGTGTTCATATTTAGCACTGAAGTGGTAAAGGAATAAGACTTGTGAAAAGATTAGTTTAGTGAGATCATTACTGCTTGTAGACAACCACTTATCTGTCAACTTGTCACAGTGTATGGGCTCTGATGTAGAAAACCATGCCACAGGGTCTCACATGATGTGCATGTTTCAGCAGCACGGCCTTACTGAGACAGTCTAAGACAAAGGCCTGGGGATTTACTGCAGAAAAGTAGCCAGTGGAAATGGTAGGGATCACATTGCCCAACTCACTTGTTTAAGATACATTATTGGGGAGAATCACATGTTGGAACAGGACATAGTTTTTGGTTAAAAAGAGCCAGATGAGGTGAAGTACACAAACATTCAGTGAGATAGTTTGACATAATAACTCCAACAATGTTCTTGAACATACTGGCAAATAAGAGCACGGCAAGCACCCAAGCAATGATTCCTTTACTGCATATAGGGTCACCTAGAGTCCAAGTTGAGTGGGCAATAGTTAATAACACTAATTCCTTATAGAAATTCACTGATCAGAGAATAAGCATGTGAGCATCTTGTTTTGAATCTCTATCATTTTATATGTTTTAGAAAAATAACATTTTGTGTCTAATTTCCATATCTATTGAGTGAGATTCAGTAATGTCTACCCCACCGGTTTGCATTGAAAACTAAATGAATTAATACATATTAAATAGCTTGTCATATAATATGCACTGTGCAGTGTTAACTATTATTATTACAGTATAATAATAATATCATCTCACAGGTGATAATAATACTATATATTCTCAAGGGATCTACATAATATATATCCCTTCATTAAATTTTCAACTTTTATTGGAAATCTGTTTATGACTAAGTGCTTGGAAAAAAATTGTTCATTTCCAACTGATTTACTTATATATGGTAGAATATATGACTACTATCTAATTTGATTTCTCTCCACCATGTCCCCTTTCTCTCTCTAATGACTCTCCCTCCAGTCAATTTGAATAAGGAAATTGTTAAGTGGCACATATTTTAGAGAGTTTAGTAAAAGAAACATAACAGTGGATATCTGGGGAGAACAGCTTGTATTTGCAAGCAAACTAGCCAGAAGGCACACTTAACAATCTTTTTCAATCTTTCTACTTTTGACAAGTGAAGAATACCCACTGCTTCATGTTGTTGCTGTTGTTGTTATTTTACCAAAGGAAGTGTTCACTTTTATGCACTTTGTCCACTCTTATTTACTCCCCATGACTGTGTAAACACCTCAGAGATAACCATTTTTTCCTTTTTCTGTCTTGTTTGAACAGCTCATCCATATCTATGTCCTCACCCCCCACCCCGGCCCCCCTTCTACTTTGGAGGAGAGATGTTCTTGAATTAGGTAAGCCAGCAAGAGTTCTAGTATCAAAGTCTATTCCATGATTTATCACCTTCAAAGGAAATCCAAAGTAACATTCCATCCCTCTTCCTTATGAACCATTATTACTGACTCTTGCATTTTTAATACTTCGATCCTGCTGACCAGCAGATCTGAACCTGCACGAACGGTGGCAGATGCGAAACTCAATCCTAGTGTGCTTTCTGTTCAACCTCCTTGTGTGTGGCACAGACCCACGCACAATATCCTGGGGTTTTGATGCCTCACTTTGAATGTGAGTGTTGTTATTTCACACCAGGAAAGAAAAACTCAGAGAGAAATGTTAGTTTGCAAAGTTGGGGAATATTAAGACTGTCAACTAAAAGAAATGGAAGATGTGTCCCCAACATGCTGCAAGCAAGTAATCCTGGGTTGGCCTCCTGGGGGTGAAGATATAGTGAAAGTTTTGATGTAATGCATTTGATGAATCTCTGAGCCTTAGATGTGTTGGACTCAATTTACATTATTGAAGCTAGTCTCTACAATTTAAATAAAAAAAATTAATTTATTATAGTCCATTTTCAGACCTGTGGCACCTGACCTAACTAGAAGAAATCAGCATTAGAATAATATGAATGCATGATTTCATTAAGACCTTTTAAAGGTTTCTAAGAGAGACAAATGTCTCCCTTAATTAAGTGTATATTTATTATACCACACAGCAAATAAGAGTTCATTAATTTTATCACTTGTACAGATTAAAGAAACATTTTGGAAGTTAGATAAAATTCTCAAATTCAGATACTTAGCTAATGTTGACAATGGTATATGTGTTAATCCAAGTAGACTGGAGAAACAAATTCATAGACAGTCATATATATACAGAGCAGGTGAATATTGAGAAGCATCCCAGCCCAGTCCAGATCAAGTCCATAAGTCTGATATTAGCCGATATGTCTGATACCAGTCTATAAAGTCATTTTCAGACTCACTAAACACATGCAATGATGCTGTATGCAGGAAGATTACAGACCAGTGGGTTGGATGTCTTTGGATCCAGTGGTGTTATAAGCATCTCAGCGCTGGCAGGGGTCTCCACATGGTTGCTTTAGCTCTGAAACTCTGACCGCCTCAGGGTAGCTTCATGTAGCTGCTCCTCAGAAATGTCTCGCAGGGAGTGAGGAGAGAGAGAGTGTCTCTTGCCTTCAGGGAGGAATACAGGAGTTCTCAGAATCCTCAGGAGAAGGCCACACCCACAGAGAGGCCTCATTGGCTATCACGTGATTCACAGGCCAGACACTACCCCTTCACTCTTAATCCTCAAAATGACAAACGATCATAAAACTACCACAGTATATAGAAAGGCACCTTGAAAGCAATCAAGAATGCTTTGGGTGAACAATGATGGAAGACAGAATCAGTAAAGGAAAGGTGACAAGCACAATACTATTTTCCTCTTATGTGGAAAATTTGAAGTCATACCAAGCTTGACAATACTTTCTAGTAATCATAAATCCATATTCTGTGTAAGATGCCCTTTAATGATTATAAAAGGATCCCTGATTGAACAAATGTTAAGTAGATCTCATCCACCAACCACTCCATGAGAAAAAAAAAAAAAAGAGTTGTGGCTGTCTGCTTTTTCAGTATTTTACCATCTCGGAACTCACGTGGGTCAGCTCCATTCAGTCCTATTGGTGGGTCAGAATTTGCCTGATTGGAATGGATTTGTGTTTGGGTTTAATGCTTACGAAGAAATACATAACCTAAGAGTTCAAAGCAAAGGGTAAACTAAAACAAGAAAAATCAAACAAGATTGAATGCTATTATCAATGCATTTGGTGTTCATCTAATCAATGAATTTTATTGGGAATCTACTAGGTACTATGCCAGGTACCCTGATCCAATAGGTACCTTTTTTAATACTCTCAATATGAAGAATTTAAACTCATGATTGATGTTGAATATGAAGTTACTTAAACTCTGAAAGTCACAGTCTCTTCAAGTGTAAACTACAGCTATAAATAGTACCCTATCTGGTGTTTATAGAATATTTCTTTGCCTAGCCTCAATATTCCATAAATGTTACTTATAATTATCACCATCCTTGAATAAATATATGGTTGAGTCAATCTGATTCATAGGTGTTTCTTGGCTGTATCTTTACAGAAGCAAATCTCCAGACCTTTTTCCATAATGCCACTGGGTAGATATAACCACCACATGTCAGATTAATAGTTTAGAGCAAACCATATGCCCATGCAATTGCCATCAATTTTAATTGAGTCTAAGGCAATTGATATAACCATCATCAGAATCAGGGAATCCTATTTTAAATGAAAAAAACTTAAATTTTAAAAAATCCAAACTCATAGTGACCCCAAGTGTCTCAGAGGACTGTGCATAGACTTTTTTTCATCTCTTGTCCTTTAACGTTTTATTGTGATCTGAGTGAGGAATCACAGAGCCAAAGAGTGTTCTACCCCACAATGCATATACATTTTATTCTATACTCGCCAGTTCTCATGCCTCCCTGGTTCCATTTCCATGCCTCCTTCTTTTTTAGCTTTTCTTGCATTCTAAAGTTTGTCCTTGGGCAAATGCTGCCTTCTTGATCCTCAAAGTTTTGATTATTCTAAGTGTGTGCCTCCTTAATATTACTGTCCACTTTATCACCTGTCTGCTGTTTGGATAAAAATTGGGCTATGAGAATGAATTCACTTCAAAGCCTGAAGTGGGTGACTAAGCGTCGGGTTCTCATGGGTCCTCCCAGTTTCCATCAGTCCAGTAATCTGGTCATCTTTTCTGATTTTGAGTATGGCTCCATAATTTTTGCCCGTGCTGTCCACAGACTTCCAACATGACCCCTGTCAGAGCCATCCATAGTGATAGTGAGGTACCATTATTTCTTCTCTTCCCAGGGGAGTGAAGGCTGAAGTTTGTAGTGTAAATTAATTTATTGAATTGTTTCCATGCTTCTTTTTTCTTCTCACTCTTCTTTGCTTCTGTCAGGGAGAGAGCAAAGTTGTAACATAGATGGCCACTCATAAGATTTTCTTGTTTCTTTTTTTTTTTTTAACTCTTCACTCTCAAGACACAAACTTTGAAGATCCCAGGCAATATACATCAAAGTAAATGTAGAACATTGTCATTATAAGCTATGTTATGCCAATTAGACCTTGTTATTTCTCCAGAATATCATACTGAGGGCCCCTGGCCCAGTGATTCATTCCCTTGGATATTTACTTATGATTAAGGTATTTTCATGACTTTCCCCCCATATGTTCTGGTCTGTTCAACAATACATTTATAGAATATATATATATATATGAAGGTGCTTCAAAAATGTTGTATTAGTCCAGGCTGACTAAAGAAACAAACCCAGAGGCACTCATATATGTGTAAGAGTGAGTTTTATATCAAAGAGTAACTGTATATTAAGAAAATATCCCCGTCCAGTCCAGATCAAGTCCGTAAGTCCAATATTAGCCCATGAATTCCTCTTCAGACATACACAGTACATACAGTGATGCAAAACGCGGGATTACAGGCCAGTGAGCACAACATCTTGTGGATCCAGTGGCACTGGCAGCATTTCAGTGCTGGTGTGAGTCTCCACGTGGCTCCTCTAGATTTCTGAGTGTGGCTCCTCAACAGCAAGGCAATGCAGAGAGAGAGAGATTGTGGCCCTACTGCAGAGAGAAAGACTGGAAGTTCTAAGAATCTTCACGAGAAGGTCACACCCAAAAGGAAGCATCATCAGTTTTTGACCTGATTGACAGACTAGACTCCACCCCTTCACTCAATAGCCTCAACTTGACATGAGATTATGTAACTACCACAGCTGTAATATCTTTTAATTCCATTATTTCATGAACTTTTTGAATCTCATTCCTATGTAGAATACATATATATGTAGAAGCATCTCCTGTAAATATATGTATATGCATATATATATTTTCCCAATTATAATTCAACTTCCTTTTCTAATTTATAGAGCTTGCATGTCTACTTGAGTCTCCACTTTTAGATTACTGTCATTGTAGAATTGTGTATATAATAGCATTGGTCTCTGCTGACTTATCTGGTATTTTGATTGCCAGCAATTTAAAGACGTGTCATGCCATTTTCCACAATGGTTGTATCACGTTAAATTCCCACCCACATTGTAGGAGTATTCTAGTCTCTCGCACTAAATTTTTGTTTGTTTTTTTTTTGTTTTACTTTCCTGGGATTTATTTGAACTTTCCCACTAATGCTGTAGTGTTATATGTCGCTGCTGGTTTTATTTGCATCTTTCTAATGAGTAATGATAGTATTTCTTCATGTGTTTGTTGTCTGTCTGAATGTCTTCTGTGGTTAAATATCTTTTCACATCATTTGCCCATTTTGTAATTGGATTATTTGCCTTTTAGATGCTGAGGTGTTCAAGTTTCCAAAAAATTTAGAAATGAGTATCTTGTTTGATGTATCATTGCAAATACTTTTCCCACTCTGTGGATTATCTTTTTACTATTTTGCTAAAACATTTTAGTGGGAATCAATGCCTAAGGGGTCCCAGGTTTCGACTTTATTTTCTGCTGTGTGTGTTTCCTATGAGGTGTCGTTGTGTACTGACGCCATGTATTAGGGCCTGGTGGTGCTGTGAAGTAAGAGTTGGACTGCTAAACTCAGGTAAGTGATTCTAACCTATGAGCCACTCTGCAGGAGAAAGACAAGGTCCTCTACTCCCATAAAACTCCACAGTCCCAGAAACTAAATATTTGCTCCGAGTCAAAATTGACACAGTAGCAGTGGACTTGGGTTTGGTATTAGGGTTCCTAAATTTGTCCTGTTTTTTCTTTGATATTCTTAACAGTTTTCTTAATAGTGTTAGATTTTACATTTAGGTCTTAGGTCCATCTAGCTTTTGTTTTTGTATATGATGTAATATACAAGTCCTGTTCCATTTTTCTGCAAATGGAAGTTTTGCTAGCATCATTTGTTTAAGAGGCTACTTTGTAATAATGCTTGTTGGCCCTTTGCCAAAATCAACTGTCTTTAGGTGACTTGATTTACTTAAGGGTTCTAAATCTATGTCATTTATCTAGGTGTCTATTATTGTTGAAGTCCTAGGCTGCTTTATCAAAAGAATAGAGACCTGCAGGAGAGATGTACAAGGAAGACACACAGGTTGTCGAGCCTCTTTGAATTACAGAGTAAATGTTTTTGTCTGTCTGCTGTGTTTGTTAGTCAAGAACCCCTATGGGTCTGTTGGGATGAGGTTTCTGGTTTAGACAGTTTGTGCAGTCACGTGGTTTTTGTGAGTCTTTTTTCTTGACCCCCCTCCCCTTTTCAGTGGATGTGTGTGCAGCATCAGGCTGAGTTGGAGTCAGAAACTTCAAAATGAGTTCTGTAGCGAGGGTACCTGGGGGCTAGGAGCACGAGGAGTTGGGCATTGCTTTAGTCTTCGTGCAAACCCCAGGTTAATAGTTAGTCATCACAAGTGTCCTTTGTGTGCACTCCTCTTAAGCCAGTTGAACCTGGTCTTTTATGAGGAAGAACTTTGTGATCTGAAGGACAATGAGGCATAGACGTCAGTTTTCACAAGTTATTTCCCATTGTAAGCGTTTCTGTCCTGCTTCTGTTACTACCTGTTGTGCTCCTCTCAAAGCCATTGTTTCTGCAACCCGTGGTTTCTTCAAATATGACCTGCTTCCCAGGACAATTTAATTTTCAGAGCCATTATTTCCAATGTATCCTGTATACCATCTCTTACAGCTCCCTATTCCGAGAAACTATGTACTAAAAATCAATTTGGGGAAGTTTCTGTAACTGCTTCCTGCTGAGAAAGGATTGTCTGGCACTCATTTTAGTAAGTGTTTTCTTAGCTAATTCTTGGTCCTTCCGAGGAAAGTCAGATGTAGGCATATACTAGAATCTTTGAAGGGTCATGGTTTTATTTAAACATTGTTAGAGTTGGGAATTAAAGAAGAGTGCAAACAGTCAACAGGTCCAGGTCCACCCAGTGGCACTGTTTAATGACAAAGAGAAATAAGCGACTACAGCAAGAAGGACTAGAGCAGGCCACCTCCCTTCTTAATGACACTTGGCAATAACTGATTCATTATCATTTTCCCAAAGAAATTCAAGAATACGTGCATTTTTAAGGCCCCGCACCTCCTCAGGAGCAGACTGCAGTTTCTACGCCAGTCAGCAGACACAGAGTCGGAAACCCAGAGGTGGTCGCTGTGAGCCAGCACTGACTCGATGGCAGTGACTGTGGTTTGGATTCTCCGGCTTCATTAGATGAAAATAAGCTCACTTGTAAGGTTGAAAATAATAGATTCATGTTCGGTGTATCCTATGCATGGAACAGTGAAAGCAAACTTAAAAAAATGTTGTATGTAATTCTCAACCAGCATCTCTTTCTTTTGAGCACTCAGAGTGGGAGACACTCTAAACTTCACTCAGAAACCCTGGAATTTAGGAATCTGACTGCATTGACTTTCTTCTAAATAACAAAGTAAATGATTTTTGCGCATTACTTTATCTATATCAGGCACATGTTCGCTATTAATACAATTTGTGCTTCTGGTTGGGACCGTAATCTTTTTACAACAAAGAATGGGGACAATTGGCATATGACAAAAGCCTGGAGGAAGCACTTCTCTTGGAGTCTGTAAGACAAGGGCTGAGGTAGGGACTCTGACTCAGGCTCACTTTATGCGCGATCCACCTGCTCGTCTATTGTGGACAGTCGCACCAGGCATTCTTGACTACCATATAAGTGCACTCGATTGTGAGATTGGGAAAGGTGGGGCATCTAACTTTTTTCACTTACGGTGCTTTGTTTTTATGGGATCTTTTTTGTTTTCATGTAAACTTGGGGATTCATTCTTTTATACTCTTTAAGGAATGATGGAGGAGTCTGGATTAGGATTGCATTATATCTGCAGATTGCTTTGGATAATATCGACATTTTGACAATGTTAAATCTTCAAATGTGTGAGTATGGTATATGCTTCCATTTACATGGGTATCTTGGTTTATCACAGTAGTGCTTTACTGTTTTCTTCATGTAAGTTTTTAATCTATCTATAACACTAAATTCTGAATATTTAATGTTTTTGGTGGTTATGGTAAATTTTTAGCATTTTCTTTGGCAGCATTCAGGATTCTGATGTTCGTGTGGTGGTGTCATATAGTGATTGCATGTTGATGTGTTCTTAGGCACTCACAGGATATCTATGGGTAGGTGGAATAGAAAAGAGGAGTGTGTACACAGTTCGATCTCTGTTCACTTTCATGTAATGCGATTGAATGTGGGCATGTTTGGTGTTGGCCACTTTTTCTCATTGCTTAGGTGGTAGAGGAACAGGTACATATCCTTCCTCAGTAAATTAGGCTGGAGGAGAGGTGTTTGGGGCCACGTGGGCACAATCGCTATTCTACATTGGATGAGACAGGAAGGAAAAAAACGCCCATGTTGTTTTAAAGCAACAATAACATAAAAGAAGGAAAATTATAAAATAGAATAAGTGAAAATAAAAGCAGGGGAAAACAAGCAAGTCCCAGGAAGAGAAAGAAAAATTTCATAGCCAAGAAAAAAGAAAACAAAGGAAACAAAATCTGAAACAAGAGATGAAGGGGAAATATATATCTATATATATATATATAAATAAATAAAACCAAAACTGGTGGGGAGGAGGAGAGAAAGAAGAGATGATTGTAACAAACCAACAAAAACAAATCAGAAGATAAATAAAGAAAAAAAGTACAATGTAGATAAGAATGGAAGGATGGAAGGGAAAAAGAGAACGAATGCAAAGAAATAAGACACTTTGGGGGCATGGCTCAAAGAGAACAAAGCTAAAACAAGAACAAAACAGGGCACTAATTTCAGGTCAGGCCTCTCCACAAGGCAGACAGAATGACCAGAGAGACAACATGTACAATCTTGGGTGAAATTTCTGCCTGTCTACAAAGTGTCTGGATTATGGGCCGAGTTCTAGAATATATTGTATTAACTCAGAGTAAGAGAGTGGGTGGGAGAACATCATTCGTGAAGAAAGCAAAAGGTCATTAAAAAGACAAGAAACACAAGATCAAAATAGATGTCAGAAGAGACTCTGAAACTTACTCTTAATTGTAGAGAAGTTAAAGAAAATGGAAGAAATTATGCCAGAAAAGAGCTAAACATCACATTTCAAAGGGCAGCTTGAGAAGACATTGTATAATATAATAAAATATTGAAAGGCCTAGAATTAGAAAACCCAAAAGAAAGAGCACACTCAACCTATCATGAACTGAAAGAACTCAAGAACAAATTCAACCCTCAAATTGAAATATTGAAAGATTCTATGGAAAAAATATTGAATGATGCAGGAAGCATCAAAAGAAGATGCAAAGAACACACAGTCACTAAACCCTGAAGCACAAGTTGACATTCAGCCATTTCAAGAGGCAGCATATATGCAGGATCCAGTGGCACTGAAGGAAGATGTCCAAGTGGAAGGTGGGGTAGAAAGGGAGAACCAATGACAAGGATCTACCTATAACCTCCATGGGGGATGGACAACAGAAAAACGTGGGAAGGGAGACGTTGGACAGTATAAGATATGACACAATAATAATAATTTATATACTATCAAGGGTTCGTGAGGGAATGGGGAGCAGGGTGGGAGGGGAAAAATGAGGAGCTGATACCAAGGACTCAAGTAGAAAGTGAATATTTTGAGAATGATGAGGGCAACACATGTATAAATATGCTTGACACACAATGGATGTATATATCGATTGTGATAAGAGTTGTACGAACCCTCAGTAAAATGATTTTTAAAAATGAAAAAAAAAGAAAACATTAACCCAAAACAAAGCTGATGGAACACTAATTGAGGTATTTCAAAAAGCTCATGAAACATTGGAAGCACCATTCATCTATACCAAGACATTTGGAAGATAATTATTTGACCAATTCAAGATATCTGTCCAGAGATAGGTAACCCAACAGAATATTCAAATTATAGAACAATATCATTAATACCACACGCAAGTAAAATTCCCCCAAAGATCATTCAACAGCGGTTCTAGCAGTATATTGACAGGGAGCTACCAGAGGCTCAGGCCAAATTCAGAAGGGGATGGGGAACAAGGAATATCCTTGCTGGTGTCAGATGGATCTTGGCTGAAAGTAGAGAATACAAAAAAAAAAAAAAAAGATTTACTTGTGTTTTATTGACTTTGTTAAGGAATTTGACTTTATGGATCATAACCAAATATGGATAGCTTTGAGAGAACTGGAATTCTAGAACACTTCATTGTGTTCATGGGGAACTTGGGCATGGTCAAGAAGCAGTTGTGGAAATAGAAAAGGAGGACTTCATAGTTTACCGTCAGGAAAGGTGTATGAAGACAATGCACCATTCTGTATGTCTCCTGTCTTGGCACTTCTCTTTAAATTCTAGTCAGTATTCAATCCATTTCACTATTCTTGCCTCTAATGCTGAGAGTTCCGGGATGGTTATTCCTATCTGTTACACTTGCTCTCTCATCTTTTTGTTGTGGATCAGGAGTGGGGACCTTTTTTCTACCAAGGACATTTTGTATATTTATAACATCATTTCAGGACCATACTGGTAAAAGTTTAATTAACTCATCCCTTAAGTGATGGATGGAACGGCTGTTCTTTGGTGAGACTTGTGATGTTGGCTGTTACTAAAGGATTTTGTTGGACACCAGATGCTCCCCATCCCTTATAGATAAACTGTGCAGCATTTCTGCCTAATCTACCAATTTGCTCAAAATCTATCTTTTGCTCTCCACCACTTTGGGAAACCATTCTGGGTTTCCAAGACTGTAAATCTGTTTGGAAGTAGAGAACCTCATCTTTCTCAATAAAATAGTTTATATATCCTTTTAATGCCTTCAATATAGTTCCCTTAATGATTGTGTAGCAAAAAAATAAATAATAGAAAAAAATTTTCTGGAGAATTTCTCATTTAAAAAATATTTTATGGAAAACATTTTTATTTTTACTGTTTTGAATTGAAATTAAAGTTTATAAGAAGGCATCTGCAATTGATCATGCCTCTGCTTATATATATATACTTTGCTATCTTGTTTCAGTCATTAATAAATGCCATGTGAAGAAGGACCGGGGAGTTTAGCAGATGCTTTGCTCTGATAAAGCAAATCAGTACAGTATCATCCAGTTTACATATTGTAAACAGAGTTATGATACACATATATGTGACTTATATTTTTGAAGCATCTGATACTTATTTGATAATAAGATGAAATCCCTAACAGACAGACATAGGAGGTAAAAGACAAATATGATACCTTTGTGTGAAAAAGGATGCATCTCTGTTATTTCTGTTGCAGGAAATAGAAGCAAGGGTTTCATCAGCCAACTTCTGAAAGGTGAGAGTGAGGTCACCAGTGCAAGTAAAACAGCAGTGTCGCAAAATGCAAAAGGTATCCCTTCATACACTGCATGGCCGAAGGAAAATGGCTGTCATAGAATTACAGAATAGAAACACTAAAGGCAAAAACTCCCGTCCTTGTATGTTACCAAGTAGAGCACAGACTAGATGAGTTATCCATTTGTTTGTTTGTCCTGAAGATTCCAATCTTTTAGCAGTTTACTTCATATCCTTAAGCAGCTCAGAGTTGGTTGTTAAATTTCAGGGAGCATGCTGTGTTTGATAGATCTTTGTATTCTGAATGCCACTCTTAATACTGGAGAAACCATCCCTGATTATCAGTCTCCTTGCCTGTCTCATTATGTCTCCATGCTAATCTGTGGTTGGATACTGATGAGTGTAACAGAGAAGAATAGTTATTGATGGGGGGGTTGTTTGTTTGCTACAACTAGACAGAAACCTTCCTTCTGTGTGTGTGCTTGCTTATTCACAGCATCACAGCGCCACGCTCTAAAAATTGAATCATTTTTATTACAAATGAAAATACTTAGTGACTACGAAGTGACCTGATCTAACAAAACAGTTTCTGTTCCCTTACAAGAGAGTGAAGTGGTTGGAGTTGAAGGAAATACCATGTCAAAGATATGCTTATGTTTTGTTGAAATAATAGTTAAAGAAAGATTAAGTAATATTTTTTTTTCTCCCTGATTGACTGAAAGCACTGTAGAGCTGAGTTTAAATTCATAGAATAGCTAATTTTTTTCTTTGAGCTAGTCATTTGATATATATTTTGAAAAGGAAATGTTTTTCCTGTTAGTTTAAAAATGTCATATAATAAAATATTAGATTATGGCATATATTGTACAATCATACAATTATAACATGATTCATGAAAACAAACTTGAGAAAGATTAAGCTATCACCAAAATGTTTATCTATCATATAAAGTGGCTGCAAAGAGTTCATGGAAAATGTTGTTATCTTTTAATCTTATTTTTCAAGAATTTTTTAAGCCCTCTCATCTATATACATTTGAAATTACCTATTTGTTTTCTTTCATGTGATGTATGACAATCTCAATTTATACTCATATGTATATATGAATAGATTTTGATTTCAATTACACTTGCTTGATTTTTGTTACAACCTATTAGTAATGACTTTCAGAAACAAAGTTTTCTATTTAAAAATAAATTGCATTGCTATTAAATAACATCTCATAATTATATTTACCTTAATATTATTTGAAATAATGCATTATTATATTTTAAAAATAACTATAAAGCATAATAAATTATTTATACGTATAAGTTACATATGTTTGTGTATAAGATGATCACATACACTTTTTTTTACAAAACTAATTTGGAAGAACTGAAAGAATAAATATCATTAGATGGTATATTAACTTCTGAAAATGGTAAGAACACTTACAATTGCTAACTCTACTAAAAATAAATCAAAATCTGAAACAAACCCAATTATTTTGACTAGTTGAAGGTAAACAAAATACATGAAAAATTAGAAGTGAATCTAAATATACAGAAGAGATATATAACTGACTGCTGTTTATGCATTTATGAGGCATTTTTTTCTTGAAGGTGGATGGGTGAAACAGAACGTCCAAGTGTGTGCTAGTTTAAGCATTGCAGGATGACATCTTAGATTGACCGAAGGGCTGCAGAAGCAGGAAGACTTCAGTAAAGGATGAAGCTATAACTTGTGAATTAAAAAATTCTGTCTTCAGGGGGATGAACAACAGAGAAATAGGTGAAGGGAGACAGCAGTCGATGTAAGACATGAAAAAAAAAAGAAGAAATTATCAAGGTTTTAAGGGGGAGGGCATGGGGGAAATGAGCTGATACTAAGGGCTCAAATAGAAAGGAAATATTTTGAGAATGATGATGACTACATACTTATGAATGTGCATGATGTAATGGATGGATGGATGGATTGTGATAAAAGCTGTAAGAGTCCCCAATAAAATAATATTTAAAATTCAGTTTTTAAGCTAATTAAAAGAAAATCCTGATCCTTTAACTACACATTTGTGCTGCACATCTCCAGGAGCTGGGGTGCGGAACACGAGCTGCCTGACCGGGACACTGTGGATAAGCCAGGGCAGCCGAAACTCACTGCAGAGCAGAGATTGAAATGCGATCAGTCAGCCAATCTGTCTACAAGAACACACACATTTCAAAGTATGGAAACAGAAACCAATGTGTCAATCCAAAAGAAAAAAAAAGTAGACATGTGAAGTACAAAATAAGAGAAATTTATGGACAAATTATTTAATAGAAAATCTTGACAAGATAAGTAAGCGATACAGAATTAGAATACCAACTAAATGTATTTTCAAAGCATGATAAAAACATTTCAAGGAACTAAAGCTTCAGATCACCATTCCTCCTAGATATAAACTCCACAACTGTACTTAATTCAACCTGTAGTTGTTGTTGTTGCCAGGTGCCTTCAAGGCACATCCACTTCATTGTGACCCCATGTACCGCAGCACAACACTGCCTTTGTACCCGTCTCACAGTCATTGCTATCGGGGAGCCAGTTAGTGTAACCCTGTGTCAATCCACATTGTTGAGGAACTTAGTCTTCTTCACTGACCCCCTACTTTATCAGTAATGATATCATTCACCCAAGACTGCTTCCTGCAGGTAACACATCCAAAGTGTAATAGAAAAATCCTGTCATCTTCATTTTTAGAGGATTCTGGTTGTACTTCTGAGATTAATTTGCTCATTCTGCTGGTCATCCATGGTGTATATTCAATAATTTTTGATGACACCATAATTTAAAAACTTCAATTGTTTGGTTTTCCTACACACACACACCCCCTACCCCCACCCCCCACCCCCCGTTCCTCACAGTGAGAAGGGCTCTCTTTACTATGGCACGTTTCATGAATGTGCACCGGGGCCATGTTAATCTTTTGTGTATCCTTCCCATTTCAGTATGGTACTGCCGAAGTGAGCACTGCTATTCCTTTTTCGTTGTCTACTTTTTGCATCTATAAGAGGCAATTGAAAATACCATGATTTGGGTCAAGAACATCTTTCTCCTGAAAGTGAAATTTTTGCTTTTTAACACCTTTGTAGATCTTTTGCAGTCCATTTTCCCAGTTTAATATGTCATTGACTGTTTCTTCCATGGTAGTGACTTTTGAATACAAAGAAAATGAAATCCTTGCCAACTCTAATCTTTTCTCTTTCATGATGTTGTGTGTTGGTCCATTTGTGAGGATTTGTGCTTTCTTTATGTTAAGGTGCAATCTACACCATATTATTAAATTAATGAAAAGCCATACAATATTTTTATAGATGTGAAAAAGCAAAACTGGCAAAAATTAAATGTCTTTTTAAGAAGTAAACATCTTTCAAATTCAGAATAGAAGGAAACATTCTTAATCAGAAAACATGCTCCTTTCAAAAAAAATTAATCTACTGTTAGCAACATGTTTACAGTTAATGGTAAAATCTTGAATACTTTGTGTGTTCAGGAATGAGGCAAAGATATTCATTCTTATGGCTTTTTTTGGCTATACTGAACTGCATGCATTAACCATTGCAACATGACATGCAAAATAAATAAATTCTGAATAGATAAAAAGATAAAATGAATCAGCCTATATTCATGAGTATAATGGCATATGCAAAAAATTATAACACAGTGGTACTTGATTCAGCATGTTGTTGCTTTTAAAGCGTCATTTGGTCAGCTCAGGCAACCCTGTGAATAACAGAAGGAAACACTGCACAGCCCTGTGCCATATGCATAATTGTCCCTATGCCTGAGTCCATGGACGCAAAACCTGTGTTAATCCACCTCTGAGAGTGGCCCTTTAATTTTACCAAACATGATGTCCTATCCAGTGGCCTGTTTCCCCTGACAGTATTTCCAAAGTGTGTTAGAGAACTCCTGCCATCTTTGCCCCAAAGGAGGACTCTTGCTATACTTCTTCCAAGACAGATCCATTTGTCTTTTGATCAGTTCATGGAACTTTCAATATTCTTCATTGGCACCACAATCCAAATGCACGGATTCTTCCACGTCTTCCGTATTCAATGTCTAATTTTCTCATGTATAAGATGCAGTAGAGAATACCATGACTCACCTTAGTCAGTTCACTTTAGTCCTCAAAGTAACATTCTTGCTCTTCAGTACTCTAAAGAGATCTTGTGCAGCAAATTTACTTAATGCAACAATTCTGATTTCTCTTGATTTCTTGAGTGTCACTTCTCTGAGCATTGTTTGTGGATCCAAACAAGATAAAACCCTTGACAACTTCCACCTTTTCTCTCTTTATCATGATGTCATCTATTGCCCAGTTGTGAGGATTTTGGTCTTACTTGTATTGAGTTGTAATTCATTCTGAAGGCTACAATCCCTGATCTTCATCACCAAATGTTTCAAGTTGTCCATACTTTCAGTAAATAAAGTTATTTCAACTACATACCAGAGGTTGTTAAGCTTACCTGCAATCCTGATGTCAGCCTCGTCTTCATATAATCCACCTTCCATGATGATTTGTACAACATACAGATTGAAAAAGTATGATGAGAGGATAGAACCCTGATGTACACCTTCCTGATATTAAACCATGCAGTATTCCCTGTTCTGCTCACACAACTGCCTCTTGATCCATGCACAAAATCCACATGAGCACACAGTTGAATACCTGTGCATATTCAGTGAAACACAAGTAAACATTTTCCTGGTATTCTCTGCTTTGTGCCAAGATTCATCTGACATCAATGATGATATCCCTTGCTCTACGTCCTCTTCTGAATCTGCCCTGGACCACTCGAAGCTCTATTAATGTACTGCTGCAATCTTTGTTGAGTGATCTTCACTAAAATTTTTCTTGTGTATGATAGCAATGATATTGTTTTATAGTTTGAGCATTCTGTTAGGTCACCTTTCTTTGGAATGGCCACAAAAATGGATCTCTTCCAGTCAGTTGGCAAAAAAAAATCTTGTCTTCCAAATTTCTTGGAAGAGACTAGTGAGTGCTTCCAGTGTTTCCTCGGCTTTCTGAAGCATTTCAATGGGCATTTCATCAATTCCTAGAACCATGTTTTGGGCTAATACATTCATTGCAATCTGAACTTCTTCCCTCAGCATCATTAGTTCTTGCTCGTATGATATTGCCTGACATGGTGGGATGTTCATTAGTTCTTTCTGGTACAGTGACTCTGTGTATTCTTTCCATCTTTTGTCTATGCTTTCTGCATCATTAAAATTTTTGCTTATGGAATCTTTCAAAATTGCAAATAGTGGAGAAATTAGATGGTGCTAGGCTATCAGATTAAATAGCCTCTGAGGTCTTAAAGGCTGGTTTCCAAACAATCAACCATTTAAGTGAGTTGTCAATGGAGTCCACATGAAAGGAACACCCAACATCACTCACCAAAGGATTGTAAACCATAATCTGATGTCAATGAAGGGAACAGTATCAAACTCTGAATTATGAGATGCTGGTTTTCAGAAGGCTATGGATGAGAGTGGGAGCCCAAGATACATTTGTGAGATCTACAGTGATTCCCTTCTATTCATAATAGAGGGATGGGAGAAAACTGGTTACCAGAGTGCATTAGAGAGATTACTATAGGAGATCAAAATGATCAACCTAATTTGAATGGTTAAAACCTTGTCAGTTTATCCCCCCCTCTGATGTATGTTGGGCCTGGTTTTCAACATTTTCTGTTTATACTTTTATTTTGATTTTATATAGGGGTTTATCTCGGATGTGTTTTTTTAGGGAGTGACCCTCTTTAATTCTGTTTTATGTCTTTCAGTATATGAAACCCAGAATTGATGAACCGATTGATATATCAAGTAGAATAAGAGTTTCTGTAGGCTACAGTTCAGCAGGGTGGGCTGTAGAATGGAGCTGATGTCAAGGAGTTCAAGAAGGAAGAGAATGTTTTGAAACTGATTTTGGCAGCAATTGTATGGTGCTGCTTGATGTGATTGAACCATGGAACATTTTATCTGAATTAACTCCCAATAAAATGGTTTCGGAAAAGCACATATAATTAAAAAGACAAACTTTGGACATGCCATCATGTAAGAACAGTCTCCGGAAGAGGACATCCTGTTTGGTAGAGGGCAAACCAAATAAGGAAATCCTCAATGAGGTGGATTGTCACCATCACCACAACCATGGGTTCAATCAGATCCCCCAAATGTGGCTGAGCAACATTGCATTCTGTTTTACATAAGGTTGACATATATGTTAGATCTTTTTAGATGGCAAAAGGCAATAACAAGTGAATGAAAAATATTGAAATATTGAATAAGAAATAGGAGAATTGAAACAATTTAAAAATAACACGGTCGCTAGTGGTCAATGGGATATTCAAAGCTATCAAAGTACCTTCCCCCAAATTGCTGACTAGTTCCATAGGAGGAAAAACAGATCTGGTGGGCTGAGCTGTTAACAAATCTTTAAATCTAACACTGGGATAAACTACTATGATACAATTTTAGTATTTTGTTCCTCAAGAACACAGTGTTATTTTATAATATTACTAATAAAAGTGCACATCACCTGATTCTAATCAAAGTAATATAATCAGGCTAATTCAAAGGAAGAAACAATCTATGGAATACTTGGCGAGCATGATAGATAAATCATCCAAGAATATATGAAGAAGGATTGGAAGAAAAGGCATTAACTACCTCTAATATTCAGATGATACAGCCTTGCTAGCTAAAAAGAAGACTGACTGATGCTTTTGACCTAAAGTGTTGACCCAAACACAGTAGAGAATATGAAAAATTATTGAAACCACCTAACAGTGAGTGTTTCATTCCATTGTACGAAGGGATGCTATGAGCCAGTACTGGCTTGTCAGTATCTAAAACCCATGTGTACATATACAATGATAAACTGGTGAACTAAAAGTCAGAACGTTTTCAAATGGCCAAATTTGCATAAGGAGTTCATTCTACATAATTACTGGTACAATTTTCTGTAAGTTAAAATATTATCAAATTTTAATTTTCAAATAAATAAGGAATGTTGATAGAACCAAAAAACTGAGACACAAAAAACACAGATAATGGTGGTACCTAGTTTTAAAATTTCATGGTAGTTCAACACTACATAATTCATATATATTCTTTCTGTCTGTCTATCTATCTATCTATCTATCATCTATCTATCTCTCTCTCTATCTATTATCTATCTATCTATCATCTATCTGTCATCTATCTATCTATCTATCTATCTATCCATTATCTACCTATCTATCTATCTATCTATAGTTGGGTTTCCAAGCTGTGAATATTTTCCAGGGCAGACAGTCTCATCTTTCTCCCAGGGAGTGGCAGGTAGAGGCAACCAGCTGACACTGCTGTTACCAGTTCAATGCTTAAGCCACTATGTCTACAGATTCCTTGTGAACCAATGCTACATCCATCATTTGAAACTTCTTGCTAATGATCTCCATTGTAATAATTGTCATAGCAAAGAGAGGTATTGTGGCACAAAATAAGAATAGGGAGAAACTGAGTAATTTTAATCTTCAGAAGAGGTAGGGACCTGACATTTCTGTCCAAGTGCCCTGATATTCTCAAGTCTGAAAAGTAATTCCCAATATCGCAGATATTCACCTACTTTTCTAGTATGGTACATTAGTTTCTCAATGATCCGATCTGAAAAATTCACATTTGAAATATACTTTTTTTGACTGACATTTTTTAAATTTTTTATTTTTGGTTCCCCAACTCACTAATTAATCAGTGAAAATCATTTGTCTTTATCTTTACTTTTATAGTTCAATACCATTTAGCTTCACTGAACAGCTAATACCAGCAATCACAAAAAGCAACTTTTACTCTGTGACTCACTGTAATAGACTAATTAATTGCCATGAAGTTATTGGCTATTTTATGTTATTGGAATTACTATAGCATTGCGATATAATAATTGTTAACTGGAAACAAACTGGGAATTAATCTACTAATATCAAGATTTGAAATAGATTATTTTTGTGTTTAGCCATTTTGGCCATTTACTCGACAGGGAGCATGTTTACAATGCTTGTTGCTTGATAAAACTTCTTGGGTCTATGTGTCTGCCTTCCTTATGGTGTGTTTGTAAAGGGCTATTAACTTTCCAAAGTTTTATGTCCTGGGATTCATGGTGAACTTTTTGTCAGACTCTTGACTTTATTGATTGATAAAATCAAAATAAAACAAGTCATTATCTTCCTTGTTTCCACAGTTGTCATTTAAACACAAGAAATATTATATACAATTGTGTATATGTATGTATATAACTATATAAATATAGAGAGATGTAGTGAAATTATAAGAATTAATTCAATTTTAATAAAAAATGAAATAATATATTTTTTGAAATGCTTAGTTAAATACTTTAGTTCCTGGAGGAGTGCGAAAGTTAGTAGATCTTTCACATCCTGTTTATATGGAACATACAGAAAGCAGTTGAAAGTAAGTGTTTTATTTTTCCATTTTGAATCCTATCATAATCACGTTATTTTACCTGAATTAACACACCCCCTCGCCTTGGGCCCTATATAGCTAAAATATAAGTTGGAAACTTACTATTACAAGTAAGTAGCAATTTTAATCAAATTAAATGTAGGCAAAATAACATAACTATAAATATAAGTAAAGTATAGGGTACTGAAATTTTCTTTCAAATGTCCTTTAATATCTTGTAATGTTAAAAATGTCAACAGCATATTTTAAATAGTTTGTGCAAATGATCGTTGCAAATGTTGTGCTTTCTACCAAACCAGTATTTCTATATGAGATAAGACTGCTAATTAAAATTTCCAAGATTATGATTTATAAAAAGAACTTGAGGTCTATATATTTAAAACTTGAATTATAAGAAGAAATAATTGAAAGATATTTTAAAGCACACTTCATTTTTCATTTAGGATAATTAGTTTAAAAGTTTATGAAAACTTGTTCATCTTTGTTATGTTCCTTTTTAAGAATAAATAAATATGACAGTTAACTTGTTTTAGTAATTATTTGAAAAACAACTGATTGAAAAATATATATTCTATTTGAAAATTACCTCAAGTCAATTTTTTCATCTCACCACAGTGAATACTTTCAAGGTGTTGGAAAGGATATTGAAAGTACTTTGGCCTGCCAGAACAAACACATCTGTACTTGAATAACTACACCAGACAGACTACCCCTGAGAAAGGAGGATGGCAGGACTTTGTCTTATGTCCTTTGGACATGTCAGGAGATACCAGTTCTTGAAAAAAAAAAATCATGTGTGGTAAAGTAAATAAAGGGTCAAATAAAAGGAGGAGAGCCCTCAAAGAGATGGACTGACCCAGGGTTGCATCAATGAGCCCACACACAGCAACCATTGTGAGGATGGCACCAGACCAGGTAGTGAGTGTCTCATTGCATTGTACACAGGACCGTTATGAGCTGAAATCAACTCCACAGCAACCCTATTATAACTCTGAGCACTTATGTATCCACTATCAGTTAAGATAATGGCATTATAATCAGGTCAGTGGTCATATTCAAATAACTAATATTTACACTGACATCAGAGTAGGGTCCAGCAGATGCGAGGGGCTTGAAACAGTTCTTGGAAATAATTTCATTACATTTTAATTCTATTTGATCATAAACTTTTTGAAGTGCTCTCCTATATGTTACTAGTAATTATATATGAACACACTTTCAGACCTTTCCCCTCCTCGCCTCTTCTTCCCTTCCCCTCCCATTCCCACACTCTCCCTTCCTCTTTGTTCCTTTCACATGTGTGTGCATGTGTGCAATTTGCTATTCCATGTGCCCCTCAGATTGTTCTTGTATGATTGACTAAATGAAGCATGTTACTCAGTTAAGCGATGACAGCAAGTTTAGGAATGGGAGTAAAACTAAAACACAGATGTGTTATTCTCAAGTAACTCATGGTTTTCAGCCAATTATTTTCAGAAATCATCATCTTTTTCCACACAATTTTATTTAAAATAAAAATCATGATATAATTGTTTATATTAAGGAAAAAGAAACACTGACAGCAACAATAACAACACAACCTAGAGATATTGTGAATCAAAGACAATAATTTTTTAGTAAATGCATTATGATACAGTTACATATATACAAACAGACCTCCAAAAGCTTATGGAAAATGTATTATTTTTAATTCTATTTTTCTATGCATGTTATGAAGTTCTCATATAAATTATTATAAAACTGTATAATATAGAATGATGGGGATTTTTATATCTACTGCTACACAAATAATAAAAATAAAGAGTAGACTGTGTGTGTAAGTAGTTTCAAATTACCATTTCCATCAACAGAATGTCTGGAAATCACTCAGTAGCCTCCTTGTCCTTGCCTGTCTCTAGGAATGCTTGAGAAGCCAGAGGTTGACTCTTGAATCCTCACTTAAAATATTACAGTACATCATAGAGAGCAAGAAAAAAATATTTGCTAAGCCTTTTTTAAAAAGTCGAGTTGTTTCTTCTATATATGTATTTTATTTTATCCTATGAGGAGGCAGGCATAAGGAATTTAAATAAATTGCTCACATGATGGATCTGTTACTCAGATAAGTCCCCAAAAAAGGAGTTTTCCCAGGCTGTACAAACAGTCTCATTGCCTTGAAACTCCATGAGACTATACAGAAATCTGGTGAGCATTCAAAGACAGTACGGAAACTAGCATGCCCTAATTACCTGGACAGGTGTTGTCTCTTTCCACAGGTGAACCTACCCAATTTTCATTTCTTTGAAGACAGATTCAAAGATGCTCAAATTTAGAAGCTAAGTAACATAAAAAAAATCTTATGAAATATGGGCTATAACAGTTTCAGAATTCTATTTTCTCTTTAAAATTTTAAGGTAATGCTTCACTGCACTAAAATCATCATTTCTAAAACGTCAAGACAAAATGAAAAATATACTATATTTTTAGAGGTCAAATTTTAAAAACTTCTAAATATTTTTTTAAAATTTTATTTTATTGACATGTCTTACACAATCCAATATATCCATTCACATATAATTCTGTTTCAATACCATCAAGTTGTACGATCATCAATGCTATTAGCTCCCCATTCTCCCTTTCCCCATCCCCCACCTCTTCTTGTACCCTCAGGGAACCATTACTCTTGTTACTGTTTCTGCAGGGTTATCTACCATGATTTTCATTTACCAAAGAATCTTAAAATACAATGAACATAGACAAATTTAGCATGATTAATGAGGTAAAACAAATAACATTCATAATAGTAAGGGGAAGAAATGTTAAAGAATTAGCAGAAAATTATGTGGTTCATCAGTACCATACCACATCCTGGATTCATCATCCTTTCCATGTGGCGCTTCTGAGAGGGACTGCATTTTTGTTCTTGATGAACTATAAACATAGTATTTTAGAAAGGGAAACTGGTTTTTACTTTAATAAAAGCAGGGAGGCTTCCCATCCCCTCTCTACCATTGGTTTTGAACCATTTGTTGTTCCCTTGTCCCTAGGTTGGCCAACACCTCCTCCCTTCCCCTACCTCCCACACTCCCATGTCCCTCTGGGGCCATTGGTCCCTTTATTTTCTTCTCACATTTTTTTGTCCAGCCTCTCTTAACTAGGTAGACGTGCAGATATATTAATATATGCATAAAATTGGGGATGGCTTTGACAGCACAGTACCAAAGCGGCACATAAGAAGGCAGCAGCATCGACAAGCTAACAAACAAAAAGCCACTGACATACAAAATTTAAAAGAAGAGAAAAAAGGAAAAAAACAAAACAAATA
>NW_022103908.1:30598214-30610674 GCF_000313985.2 Echinops telfairi
AGGAAAATGAGCTAATTCCAGGAACCCAAGAGGAAAGTGAATTTTGAGAATGACAGGGCAACAAATGTATAAGTAAGTGTGCTTTACGCAATTGATGTATGTATTGTGATGAATTGTATGAGCCCCAATAAAATGATTTAACAAAATAAATAAATAAAAGCAGGGAGAAACTGACTGAGACCCTCAAACATGTTGGCAATCATTTTAACCTGGCAGTGACTCCTTCGGGTCATATTGGCGGTTTCATTACGGGAATAATGCTTGATTATGTCAATGCTTTTTAACTTTAAGATCTTGGCTGATCAAATGGTGACACTGATAGACATTAGAGAACCCAACTGCTTAGTCAGTTGAATCAGAAACAGTTTATTAGAATGACTATGCTTATAACAAATAATGAAACCTCCTACTTAGGTTGTAATGTGAAAATACATACTGAATGATTCAAGAATAATGTATTAAAACCACCTATGAATCAGTTTAGTATACTTATAGGTGTGATGATTACACATTTCACTGCTAACCATGAAGCCAGCAGTTTGAACCCACGAACTGCTAGACAAAGAAAGATGAATCTGTTGACTTCTGTCAAGATTTTAAATCTGAGAAACCAAAGGGGGCAGTTCTACTCTGTCCTATGGGGTTAGAGTATATGAGTGAGAATTATTTGGATGGCAGTGTGTTTGGTTTCTAATTTACTTTATCAGGTTTCATTTATATAGTTTTGCTTGGTTTGCTACTGTAAGCGGTATACAGACAAATACACATTTATATTTTGGTTTTGGACTAAAATATAATTTAAAAGTATTTCATTGTGAATAGGATGAAGGTTTTCAAAGCTGCTCAGAACAATTCATACACATTTTGTTTCAGGTCATTGATTGCAAACCACACAATGTAACATCATTTTATCTCATTTCCTTCACGTGTACTTTGTTTCCGTGCTTGCTTTCCTAATCCTTCTCGTCTCTGTCTTTGGGTAAATACTGTGCTTTTGATCTCAAATGGTTGGTGATCTGAAGGTCTTCCTGCACCCCCTGTGTTAGGGTTTGCTGTTATACACTTGCCTATTGTGTGGTTGAAAACTGAGCCACAGAGTCAAGTCCATGCCCAGCTCTGAAGGTGGCTGAGGGCCCTAGTCGTCACTAATCTCTCTCAAACCAGTCAGTCTGCCTTTCTTTTCTTTTTTTATGATATCTTTTGTCTTCGTCTTCTTTTTTTTTTATTAAATAATTTTATTGGGGGCTCGTACAACTCTTATCACAATCCATACATACATCCATTACGGCAAGCTCATTTGTACATTTGTTGCCATCATCATTCTCAAAACAGTTGCTTTCTACTTGAGCCCTTGATATCAGCTCCTCATTTTTCCCCTCCCTCCTGCTCCCTCTCCCTCAAGAACCCTCGATAATTTATAAATTATTATTATTTTATCACATCTTACACTGTCCAACGTCTCCCTTCACTCACTTTTCTGTTGTCCATCCCCTAGGGAGGAGATTATATGTAGATCCTTGTGATTGCTTCCCCCTTTCTACTCCACCTTCCTTCAACCCTCCAGGTTTCGCCACTCTCACTACTGGCCCTGAAGGGATCATCTGTCCTGATTCCCTGTATTTCCAGTTCCTATCTGTACCAGTGTACATCCTCTGGTCTAGCCAGATTTGTAAGGTAGAATTCGGATCATGATAGTGGGGGGAGGAAGCATTTAAGAACTAAAGGAAACTTGTATGTTTCATCGTTGCTACCATGCACCCTGATTAGCTGGTCTCCTTCTTGTGACTCTGTAAGGGGGTGTCCAGTTGTCTACAGATGGGCTCTGGGCCTCCACTTTGCACTCCCCCTCATTTACAATGATATGATTTTTTTTGTTCTTTGATGCCTGATACCTGATCTCTTCAACACCTCATGGTCACACAGGCTGGTGTGCTTCTTCTATGTGAACTTTGTTGTTTCTGAGCTAGATGGCCGCTTGTTTATCTTTGAAGCTTTAAGAACCCAGACACTATATCTTTTTATACACAGAATTTTTATTTGGTCTCCATTTCTTTCTTCTAGTCTAGCCAGGAACTTCTAACATGATCGTTCAGAGTAATTGGTAGTGGCCACTACCTGATACTTCTGGTTTCATGTCTGTGAAGTCTGATTGTCTTCCTGGTCAATTTTGCCAGTAGAAAAACTGTTTCCAAGCATCTTGAATTTTCATCACTTTTCTTTTCTCTAAATGGAGAGAGACCAATCATTACATCTCAGATGACTACTCACTAGCTTTTGACTATACAAATGCTACTCACCAAAGAAGGCTCTATCTAGACTTTGTGTACTATGCTATGCTATTGATCTTAGTGGCTACTGAGACAAGAGTCCTGAGTCTCAAAACCCACTAAACTGTACTTTTAGAATTATAAAACAATCTACAAAGACAGTAAAGGAGATACCACTTTTTGCACTGCTAATTAAAAAAAATGATCCATGGAGAAATAACAGGAAAATAAAGGAATAAAAATAAAATAAAAGCATCAGGAAGATAAGAGTAATAAATAAATTAGGAAGATAGATTTATCAGTGCTTATAAAATGAAAACAAAATAAAATAAAAGTACTGAGAGTCAGGATATCCAGAAAATATCACAATGATATTCTACCCCTGCCTCCCCATTCACTCTTTGTTATTACACCCAAATGGGTGATAACGGCTGCTACTTCTCTGAGGCATATGCAATTAACTTGTTATAATATTTTAAAATATAGCTGCATAAACACGTCTGCTCCTAAGAATAACAGTGAACATTTATTCTGCTGCTTATTAGACACTGTTTTAACACTTTGCAAGCATTAACATCTTTTTCTCTTTAGCTATAATCTTGATAATATTCTTTCTGAAGTATAGGGGAAATGTGTAGCTGTGTGTGTGTTGCATATGTATTTTATTCCAGGCCAAAAATAAGCTTATACATGATCAATAATAGCAGTTCATGTAGAACTTATTGATATGACTCATAAAAAGCTAAACTTTGTAAAATTTTTTCTTAAAGGTAAAACCTAGAGATCTTTATCTGAAATAGCCATTAAAGAAAACCTGTCTTTATCACTGTTTGATAAATCTTAAGAGTATGAAATATTTAACCAAGTTTGAACTGACTTATTTTAATCTGCTACAATTTAAAGAATATTATTGGAATTTGTATGTTACAAATAGTATCAACCCAAGCACATAGTTGCACAATAATATTTGTTGGGAGCCGGTGGCCATGAAGGCCTTAGCCTCAGCCAAGAGCGAACTTGGCTGCTTCCTGGTTGTTAAGTGTGTCTTTCATTTGCTAAATCTGTGGGAACTGGCCCTGCCTGAAATCCCTGCCCAACCCTGCTACTTGCTCTGTAGCAAGGGCAGTTGTAAAGTTGACCTTTTCACCCATTGGTTAATAATGCCAGGCGCTCATTGGACTAAGATGGACTTTGCTTTACACCTGATGGACCTTAATCTGCATGCAGGACATCTTTGAGAACTAGCGCGCGTGCCCTTTTACCTACAGCTGATTGGTTAACGTTCTTATGCTTCATTAATGTACCTGTTGGATTGGATGCTGTGTCGCACACCTCATTAAAATATGCATCTCCCAGTTCCCCCTTTTTTATACCCCAGCTTTGCCCAAATAAATGAGCTTGATCAGAGTTTTGTCTTGCTCCACGCCCCAGTGTCTTTTCTCCATCCAGGTTCCACTTTCCCCGCAGGGCCTTGCTCGTGCATCCCGCAGGCCGGGACGCAACAAATATTATTATACATTTCAGTTGCAATTATAATGATTAGGTATAAGAAGCAACTCGATTAAAGAGACAAATAAAATGGTAAGGTATTCTCCTAGTTATTGAGCAGTGAACAGCATAAGGATGAAGCTTAAAGAAAATGCAGTGATCTATATCATTTCTCTCATCTGCTAAAATAAGTGGCTCTGAAGAGATGTTCAGTATTTACATATTGCCAATTTGTGACCAACAGTTCAAATATTATAATTGATAGATTATAACTGATGCTGAAGAGCTAGTCACTATACTACCTATAAGCATTTCCAAGTGCTCTGATATCCATGTTGTGGTGAGTAGGTGAAGTTGAGTATTTCAAAATCTTAATGACACTATTTATAACAGGATGAAGCATCGCCAGGTTCTGCACTATCGTCAAAATTGTCATGTTTGTGCCCATTGTTGCATCCATTGTATACATCTGTCTTCTTCCACTTTTGTACTGTCCCTCTACCAAATAAAACGTCTTTTTGTAGGAGCTAACTCTTCTGCTCACATGTTCAAAGTATCAGAGAAAATTTCACCATCTTCAATTCTAAGGAATATTCTGGTGATATTTCTTCCAAGACTGATTTGTTTGTTCTTGTGGCAGTTATTCATTACTTTCAAAATTCTTCACCAGAAGCATAATTTAAATACATCCATTCTTATGTGGTCTTCCTTATTCATTGTCCAGCTTTCACATGCAAATTAACCCTAATGCCCTGGATAACTGGAGAAGAGCAAGTGTTTCTATCCATTCAATATTGTTAAATGATCAACAAATGCACTTCCATTTTGCTTGCAACACTATATATTTTACAAGATATTTGTTATATGTACTCTTGGCATCAATTTTGATGGCTTACTTTATATGTTTTAATGGCCTTTTTCTTTCCTTATATTTGATGTCTTTATCATTCTCCAACTCATCTGATTTTCCATCATTCATGTACAATGTGTCAAACATATCTGTTAGATGGTCTTTAAGTTCAGGTTGGATATACTCAAGGTCATAGGTTGGTTATCATGAACTTTAAAAACAAAACTTCTACAGCTTTAATTTGACTTGTTCATGAGCAATTAGTGTTCTGTTCCAAGTTGATACCCGGCCTTTTTCTGACTGGTGATATTGAACTTCTCCATTGTTTCTTTACACATATGTGTATTATATGATTCCTATGTATTCCACCCAATTTAGTCCACATATAGAGCCCACACATATTTATATTGTCAGAAAAAGTTATGCTCCATGAAGAAGTAAATGGTCTTACACAATTCTATCAAGTGATCTCCAGTGTTGTTTCTATGATCAAGTGATATTTTTAATTACCGGTTCTTTATTTTCAATTTTTGCATTTTTTCATCAATACTGATAAGTATATTTATTATATGAGTATATGGTTGATCAATTTCAAACTGAAGAAGTTGATAGAAGTCTTCAATTCCTTCATCAGTGGATTTAATGCTAGGTACCATCCAGTTAGTACAATCCGGAGTGTCCCATGTGCAACGGAATGAAGCAGCACGGTCGTGTGCCATGCTCACAAATGGTCCTATGCCTGAACACGGTGTTGCAGCCACTGTGTCAATCCATCTCATTGAGGGTCTTTCTCTTTTTTGCTGTCCCTCCATGCTATAAATTATGATTCCTTTCCAGGGACTTGTCTCTCTAGACAACATGTCCAAAGTAAGTAAGACAAAGTCTTGTCATGCTTGTCTCTAAGAAGCACTTTGGCCATACTTCTTCCAAGACATACTAGTATGTAAATATGTATAATATTGGATAGGTAATTGTAGGTACACAAATAAATAAAGCATGTGGGAATGAAACAAATGAATCTAAAGTCATCTTAAATGGTTTTCAGAAACTACTGATTCTAAAGATATAAAAGCAAGGTATATAGCACATTGGTAGCAATTTTAAATTTCTGAAAACAATGGACAACATATGCAAGGGAGGAATTGGCAAATGACTTATAAATTACTAACAGCATATATGAAGTGTTATAAGTTTATTTTAATGTAGATTCTGAGTAAATAGCAGTGCCCATGTAAACACTAATACAAATGTTAAAATTTTACATAAATAACATATCTACAGAATAGATGCAATGGATAATGCTGTAGGTCAACTTCTCTCGGCTATGTTTCCCAGTGCTTTGGGAAATTCCATAAACTGGTATTTAATTTTGTGATCTGGTGTGAGATGAATGTCAGCTGAAAGGAGAGTTCCTGTAAGAGTCAGGCTTGTCTCTGGTTGATAAATGGATGTTCTGGCAAAAGTTGCCTCCTTTAAATTGTGCACTCCTTTCTTTTCTTGAATAGATGAAAGCATTTCTTAAAGCCATGGAAATGGGAATAAAGAAAAACACCCAACTTCAGAATAGTTACATAAATAGAAGAGAAACTAGTTCAATAATAACATAATATTGATTGAAAAGTTCAGAATAAGTATAGCATATTGTCATGGAATCCAAGAAAGAAGAGGGTAATATATTTGAGAAATCGTACTTTAAATAATGGAAACTGATAGCTGATAATTCTGAAATCCATGGTGATTCTCATAAGAGTATTTCAACATACCCTAACAAATCTGAACGGAATCAATAATAAGACAGCATATAATGCACACATTAATGATATTAAATAAAAGAAAGAAAAGAACACAGTAAGGCAACAGGTACTCTTAGAATTTATTAGAGCTTTAACAAAAAGTTTACCTTTTAATTTTAAAATGTAATTTAATTTGTTTCCAAAATAAAACTCTCCATGTAGATATGAACACAGGTGATACAGAACTTTTGGGGAACTGACAGAAAGTGAACACTCTTGAAGAATGTCAGTCATATGAGATGGATATTAAATGTAGCACAATTTGGATGAAGAAGCAGGTAATCTACTCTTCAGTAAAAATTAATTTAAAAAACAAACTGCCGTTGAGTCACTTCCAGCTAATAGTGACCTGATCAGACAGAGAACTGCCCTTTGGGTTTTTTCGACTGTAAATGCTTCTGGGAGCGGGCAGCCTCCACTTTCTTCTGTGGAAGGCATGGGGGTTTTGAAATGCTATCCCTGTGGTTAGCAACCCATTGTGTATCTACCAAACCCCTTATTCCTAATAGGGAATAAAGGGACATCGTATTAAGCAGACCATATATTCTAAGATCAAGGCACAAAAACAGAACACAAGTCTAATAGCTTATTTCATTAAATTCTAAAACAAAGTTTTATGTACTGAAAGAATTAGAGGATAATTTTTTTTTCAGGAAGATAATGTTTGAAGGAAACTTAAATGTTTTAGAATTTTCAAGTTGCATTAGGAAAAGCCATAAAAAGAATGAAAACATTTTCTAAAGCAGTGAGAGTTCAGAGTTTGTTTTAGAGTGGACCACATCAACAAGTCTTACAAATGTAACTACAATGATTCATAGGTCACTCAAGGATACTGTATATGACCTATAAAACATCTGATCTAATTCTGTTTATTTAATTAGAGAAAATTTAGGAAATAGATACTTATATAGCATTTTGCTTTCTAGAGAATGGAATTTGGGAAAAATAAATGTCATATTTTAGCAAAAGAAAAAAATTAATTGTTTTTACATTAATTTTAAAACTGAAGTAAACCTGGGCATGAGATTTGAATTATCTATTTCTTGGAGAGAGAGAATTGTTACTGTTAAGCTCATTATCTTTCATGTCTACAAATCCATTCTACTGTGAATTTAATAAAATTGATGTCTATAGGCGTTTAAATGAAATTAACACTGTTTTATTAATTTATATTGTATTTACTCTTCTCCAAATTATCTGAACTATTTTGGGGGAAGGTACTTAGGAGCAAGTTTACTACACAAACTGCACCTTTGTAACATAACACACTGAAAACGTGAATGTCTAACAGTGAGAATCCATAAGTATTGTATATATTCAAAATATTTTGTCTGTGTATTCAGTTTTGAAAAAAGTATTGATTTTCCTACTGTGTTGGAACTTTTCTTTTGTCTGATTGTGAGGCAGATGGATTATTTAACAACATCTTCAGACTCTGGCTCACTCTTGTCTTAGCTAACAAAACTCAAAATGAGGGCTAATTAGGATAATATTGGACTGCATCACTGATACGACAACCCACAGCTTTAAGTTTTCTTTCCTAATCAATGCACCAGTAAGGGAACAGAAACAGTGTGCTATCACCTAAGTGATTCAGAAACGTTTCATGCAGTTGTGATAAATTATCCTTCTCTTTCTGAAACATTGCCTTGTTAGCTAGCGGCTAAAATGCTCCCTGTGTTAATATCTCACACTCAATTCTACAGCCTTTCTCAGGGAATTTATTTCATTGGCTTTAGTTATGATTGAGAAAAGGACTATTGATTCAGACCCCAAAGGCTTAAGGTAATAACTTTTCACAGACCTTATAACTAATTGCATTGTCCCTATTCATTATGCTTTACAACTGAACCTTTGTAATAAAGATTTGTTCATGGCATATAATGGGTGTCGTTTTATGTTGTCCAGTATTCAACATTATAGATCTAGATTAATGCACATTTACAAATCCATTTGAGGTCCCTAGAATAGTGTAAATCCTTTGGCAAATCAGTATCATATGCTCAGGGACCTCTAGGCTACCCATTTGAAGTGTTGGCAGTCTATAGTCTGCAACACCAAAACCCAGGGTCATTATGTTTTTAATTGGAACAGCTACATGCATACTAAAGTCACTGCCTTGCTGTCAGTTTATGGTTTTGTGTTTGGCTTGTGCATTGCTATTGCACCAATTGTTTCAAATACCAACAGGGTTACTCATTGTGAACAGGTTTCAGTAAACATTTCAAACTAAGATATATTAGAAACAAAGGCTTGGTGACCTACTTTTGAATGTTGGTCAATGCAAGCCATAAGGATCATGTATAATATCATTCATTACAGCAGAGAAAGATGAACCCACTAAGATTCTAAGCTACTCAAAAGGCACGTGGCCACAACACCAAGCTCAAATATACGACTGTGAACATGGTGCATGGTTCAGCTGTACATAGGGTAACTGAATCCGAGAGCCTATGCAATTGCCCCTAGCAGTCACAAATAGGTTGAACAGAGAAAAGAAAAACCTGAAGCCAAAAGATGCTTAGATAACACCCTAAAGTTGATGTACATTTCTTAAACAGGTCTAGAAAATGTGTTACTCTTGAGATCTTTCATATTAAAAATGGCTTTTTTATATTCTAAATTAATATCAGTCCTAGAGACCAGCTGAATATTGGAATTGTCTCACTTAGCTAAGTCAAAAATATTGCTGATATATATATATATAAAATTTTTGCTGGATCAAAAATGTCTTCTTAGACTTATCACAGTCGCCTTTCTAGATGATTTGGCACCAACATGTTAAATCAGTGGAAAAATGATTTCTCCAGTGCAAGCACAATAAACAACCCTAAGTACTAGACAACTATTAATTACCATTCTCAACCACCTGTTTTTTTTAATACATCTTCCGCTTTATTTTCAAATTTTCTGCTTCTATAAAAAAGTCACCCTTGAAATATTAGTCAGGATAGGCTTGGTCACACAGCAAATAAATTCCAGTGAAAGTTAAAACAATGAAGACATGTTTTGGGGGGCTATGTTGCCCACGGAGGTGTGCCTGTGGGCCTACCTGCAAATTCGGTTTCCTTGAATAACTTACACAATTTACTTACAATATAATTAACCAATTTTATAAGAACTTTCATTTACTCAGCACCCCAAGTAATGTTCCCTTATCTTAAAAAACATTCCCTGTTTTCTTCTACCAGGCTGCAACCATTTCCTCAGAATACATTCAGGTGGTGAATAAAATGAAATGTATCTTTTGACCACTCATCTGCCATTAATTTCCTGCCACTGGATAGTGGCCATTTATAAAGCTACAGTTTTCTAAATAATCAGCACTATTCTTTCTGGAGTGGCCAAACAGAGCCTTTGAATTTAAAGACCATCTAGCAAAATCTTGCTTAGCTGTGAAAATAAGCCTGAGGATGCTCCACCAAGCATACAGCCAGCTAGCTGAAGCATTCACTATAATCCACAGCAAAGAAGCTTTTAAATAGAGAAGTAACTGGGTTGGAAATGTTTCCTCGTGAGCAATTGTAACAGAAAGACAAGGACACATCAATGAAAGAGGCATGGACAGTAGTTCATAGAACCAAAGCAGTGAAGACATTTCGATGTGTTACAATGGACACGAGTGCTCAATTTCAAAGTATGTATATTGGAATATTGCCTGAAAATAATATTATTATTCAAATGTTACTTTTGTGCTATTTCACCAGCAATAGGAATTATTGATATCATTGAAAATGATAGTACAAATAGGAATGTATGTACTGAGATACCAATCACGAGGCTTTCTTGCTCATTCAGGCTTGCCATAAAATTGATCATCAAAACTGACGTTCACAGCTGATGGATTATTTTAAAGAAAAAAAAGAAAATGTACCTTTCCATTTGCAGTGACTATAGGATAAAAAATCTTGCTACATCCAGGAAGAGGAAATAATGATTGTCATTTGGCTAGTAAAATCAACCCTATTGTAATAAGAAATTAAGTTTTAAGCTACTTTTGCTTCACTGGCTGTAATTATTTGTGAGTAGCAGAAAAACAAATTGTATGACAAACCTTATTACGCAAAATAGACTAGAAAATCATTTAAAAGATACACTTATTCTTGGAGAAGCAATGTAAATCAATGAGTAAGAAACTGATATGAAATCAGAGAACCTCAATTTTAAATGACAGCTTTTTCACTAACCAGTAACCTACTTCATATAAGTTACCCTGTTTCTCGAAGCTTCAATTTCTTCACTTGATAAATGGAGTAATAATATCTTTTTCTTTATGTGTGACTCTTTTGTGAAATGCTATAAATATAAATCCTGGCACATGACCTGATGAAAATGCAGTGCTATTTATAATAGAATGGTACAATGGGATGTCCACTGAGTTAAGAACCAGGCAAGTGGGTCATTCACTGAAGGCCTTGCATGAGTCTCTTGTCTCCAAGTCACTGCTTTTCCATATCAGTAAGCAATCAGAAGAGAGAGAAGGCAGTGAGAAGTTTCATTCATTGAGATTCCTTTACTGAGCACTTCCTGTGGGCTAACTAACTACAAGGTAATGGAAATAAAGATGAATAATGTGAAAGTCTCTATTCTCCAAGAATTCACTTTCACCTGAGAAGTTAGAGAAGCAAACAGAGGTTAAGAATTATCCAGCATGGCAAGTGCATTCAGGGGACACTACTGGAATAGGATGGAGAGACATCTGTACCAAAAATACCAGGAAGAGCCACAGCTTGTTAAGGTAAAGCTGTCATTTGTGCAGAATTTTAGAAAATACTTTTGTAAAAATAGGGAAATTGAAATGATATTCCAAAAAGAATAGCAAAGTCTGGAATCAGTCATTGATCCTATTAAATCAGCAGGGCAAGTGAGTGTAGTGGCACAAACGCCGAGATCATCAAATCCCATCTAGGCTAGAGGTCCCACCTAAGAGGAAAATGTGGGAAGCTTTATCACAATTTCTGGTACTTGGGTCCCAGTCATGGTTTGAATAAATACTCGTGAACTTATTCACAAGGACTGCATGTTGTCATTGGAGAACAATGCAATTCTAACTCTGTCTTGAAGGAGAAAGGGACACAATGGATGACTATTCTCCAAGAGGATGCTCTTTTGGAAGGAAAGCCATCTGGTTTAATATCAGGTTATACCAGGCAAAATGGATGCCTGGTCAATGCTAGGGAAAGAAGTTGTTGCCAGATGAGCAGAAGCAAAGCAAGAGGCTATATCTACCTCTGCCTCAACGAGTCAGATACGCAACCTGAGAGCTCCAGGCGACAGACAGGGCATTCCCGAAAGCGGGCCTGTAAGTCAAGGGGGTAAACCTCTAGACACCAATATGGCTACAAGCAACTGGCAGAACTGCGATACAAAAGGGGAGTGTGTTTTCAGTCAGCTCTATTTGTCAACATCATTCATCCTAGACCTCCGTTCAGGATACTGACATTATTCTTTCCAAAGAGGGCGACGTCGTGACTAATACTTTATTTTATCTCCAAAAACAATATATTTAAGATACAAGGTAGATAAGGTATTTGTATTATTGATGAGTTTCTTATTTTCTTAGGAATTTATAAGGTTTTGACCTTTTAATCTGCTCTGAATAAACTCTTGTTTAAAATTCACTCTGTCACTTTTTCTTTATTCACTTTATCAGCTACAAATCAAAATCAACACATAGCCTCTCCCTATCATCTGAGATCCCAATTACCACTCATTCTCTCATCCATCTGAAGTGAACATGATTGTGATGCTTAGCAATCTTAGTAATTATCATACAAGGGAGAAGGGGAATTATTCGGAGACAATCCTTAGAAAAGATGAAAATCTGTAATGCATGCTGCCTGTCATATTCTAAGAATTTTAAAACACTAGAGCTAAGAGCAATTTTACCCCCAAAAGATAAAGGGAGTATAAAGTTTTAAAGGATAGACATCAGATACGTTGTCCTTTGAATCACAAGTGATAGATTTAGCATCATGCTGACTAAACAAATCATGAGAAAACTATGAAACCCCACATTTTAAATCCATATGTTGTCAATAGGAATCACATAGCAGATTTTA
>NW_022103908.1:30611279-30612850 GCF_000313985.2 Echinops telfairi
CTATCTATCTATTTATCTGTCTACCTACCCCTCTATTGAGAGAGATACTAAAAAACCAAACTCACTGTCTCAAGTCAATTCAGACCAACAACCCTGTAGGAGAGAGGAGTACGCACTGCTCCTATTGGTTTCTGAGTCTGGAAACCTGTACGGAAACAGAAAGCTGATGTTTCTCCCTGCAGTAGTTTCAAAATCCTGACCTTCTGTTGAGCAGCTGATGCCTAAGCTACTACTCCACCAGGCGTTCATAAATACATAATTAAGAAAGGGTAGAGGAGTGGTTATGGGTATTGATATAGATCTATAGATGACATAGATGATATAGACAATATAGATCAGGGGTTGGCAAATTTTTGAGATGGAAAAGTAAATCCTATCCCTCAAAAAAAGTTTAAAAGTATTTGAAAATGTAAATAATTTCTTACAAACAAATTAAAATTACCTTAGAGCCAGACGTACATCTGGAAAGAGCCACTCCTGAGCAACAGTTTGCTGATTCCTGATATAAATTATGTTAATGATATAGAGATAGAGATACATGCATATTTGCCATATCAACATTATTTACAATTCAGTGGTAATTGGATTGATCATGGCATATAACTAACCATCTCTTTATCCATTTAAATATTTCTTTCATCTTTAACAGAAGTAAGCAGCGAATTCCACCTTTCATTACTTCCCCCTCACCTCTGGCAATCATAATCAATGTTTTATTTCTATTCAGCATTCACTATCCTATGCGTTTCCTGTAAATAGAATCATGCAATGCTTGCACTTTAGTGAATGAGTTCTTTCACCCAGCGTGATGTTTTCAAGGTTCATCGATCAGGATTTCATTTTTGATATAGCTAAGAATTATTCCATTTTTATGTATTCCAATGCACCATATTTTGTTTATTCATTCATTTTTGAAGGGTATTTAGGTTCTCACTGAAAAAACCCTCACTGTCATCAGTGGAGTAGTCACCTTATAGGCAGAGTATCACTTATCTTGTAATGCGTTTTTGAGACTGTAGCTCTTTATGGGTGTCGAAAGCTCTGGGTTTTTTTCCTGAGAAGTAGCTGGTGGATTTGAACTGTTGATCTTCTGGGTAGCAGCCCAATGGGTAACCACGAAGTTACTAGGACTCCTTGAGGGACATTTAGTTTGACCATATTATCTTACAGAGTAATGATGTCGAGCATCTTTTCATGTGTTTGTTGATCATTGGCACAAGGGGACTTTCAAAAAGCTCATGGGGAAATTCCTTTTTAAATATCGTATTCTTCCAGGGCTTTTTGAAGTCCTGTGCTATTTCTTATTGTGTGGCATGCCTGCAAGTATAGCTGAGCAGATGCACTGAAGACAAAAGAACAGAATACTGACCATTTTTTATCCTGTTAGCTTCACTAATAAACCCTCATAATTGTGACTGTTATTTGGGAGTTCCATGTGGCCATTGCAATAAAGTATTGAGCTCAGCAGAGAAGTAGAGAGCCATGGGAAGGACGGTTATTGTTAGAATTGGGTAAAGAAGGCTGAGTGGCAGAGGCGTGCCTTGTATCAATCACTGCTGGATTGATGTGAT
>NW_022103908.1:30616339-30630079 GCF_000313985.2 Echinops telfairi
TCCATTTCACAGAAAAAAACGAATGTGTCTTGTTTTAGTCACAAGTTAGTAGATAGAGGTTTTAAGTAAGTTGTGGTCTCTTACCCTCAGGGTTCTTGATCCCCAGATCTCTAAGGATTTGTCTGACTAGTGTAGCGCTTGTGCATTGGGCTGTGCTCGGCAAGGCCCGCAGTTTGAAACCCCCAGCCGTTGCACAGGAGAAAGGTGGGGTTTTCTACTCTCGATAGCAATTACAGTCCCAGAAATTCAGATGCCCGTCCACCCTGCCCCGGAGGGTCGCTATGAGTCGGCATGAACTCGAAGGCTCTGAGGTTGGTTTGGTTTGGTTTGGTTTTATCTGAATCAAAATGTTGAAAGACATACTACTGAGAAGCCCCCTGGTTTTCTTCTTCCTATTCGTTTTAGCTATTATTTCCAGCTCTGTATTCCTAAAGTTCCTAAGATCTCACAAGTTATTACAGAATTTCTGGATTTTCCAAATGGCAGACAATACACATTAAGGGGGAGAAGGAAGGCAAAGTGTTCCAAAACTTTCACTTGCTAGAAACTTATCCAGAATTTCTAAATTAGAGCTTCTAAACCTAAATTAGGAACTCTACTGGTGCAATCATGAACCACCCCACTGCTAACCCAAAGTTGGTGGATTTTGCCCCCTGACAACCTGCCCCTGGAAAGAGGCGAGCCCAGAATCACTGCAGAGCGGTTCTGTCCTGTCCTGGGTTTCTGAGCCAGAATGGTCTTGGGGGCACCCAACCAAACAGAAGCAGTCAAGTACTTCAATTTAGCTTCAGCATATGTAGAACACTTGGGTATCTAAATTACAGTTTTATTTTGAATAAGTTATTGGGAGTAACAATATTTTCAGAGATCAAGTGGAGAGACAGCTTTTTTTAAAAACAAAATAACTTGGAAATTATGCTGATTAAAAATAATTGCACGAATTTCCTGTTAAACAATAGCAAACTCTGGAGTCCTTTAGGCTGGTGTTAGGTGCCTTCAAGCTCATCCATACTCTACGGGACCCCAAGTAGCAGAGCTACTCCATGGAGGTCTCTAGGTTGTAAACATTCCCAGCAGGAATGCTGGTGACTTCTTCATGAATCAAAAAAAAAGTCCAATCCATCAACTTTCACCGCAGGGAGAACGATGTGACAAGTGACTTTTCTAAAGAATGCAACCTTGGACACCGCGCTGGACCATTTGGTTTTGAAGCCTCACTGTGAGTCTTCAGTGGCTCCACCGCGCGAGCTTTGGTCTGCTGTCTCTGGGTTCTTCGCCACTGGAACGGATCATAAGAGCTGACTGCCCTGGAGGTACTTGCTTTGAGCGAACCACGGACTTTTGATTAGCAAGGAGCCCGTGATCCTAAACTGATTTTATTAAGTGGCATGCCATTTTCCTAGGTCTATATTTGAATGTTAAATCCAGTGTTAAATCCTTAGAATTAATGCAATTTGGAAATTATGCTTTTCATTTCAAAGAACTTGACAATGCATGGATAAGTTATTGAAATAATTACAGCATGTTTAATTGAGCCCTTAAGAGTTACTTAATTGATTTAATAACAACTGATGATTGTCTGTCTTTGATGCCATTAAATCATAAATTCCTCAAAATGTAACCAAAAACTACTAATAGTTTTTACTGTTGATCAACATTTTATTGAAAATCTTCACCTTAGTAATGTTTATCACCATTGTTTAATGATGAGGGCTTCAGCTATTTTAAAATGCTTTTAACTATGCAATATTTTGTGAAATTTTCCTGATCCCTGTTCAGTGAAGATAAGAAATCTCAAGAGTAATGTTTAAAAAATTTCACTTAGGAATTATTTGTGTGTGTGTTTGTGAAACCCCTAAAATAAAGTATTCATAGTTGAACCTATAATTGAATATACCAAAATTTATTTTGCTAATAAATCTGACCAGGGTCTTTCCTCCATTATAATGGTTGCTTAAAGTACTCTATGCTAGACACTTTCTAGTGTCAATGGAGCCCCAGTGGAGTAGTGGTGACTCACTAGTCTGCTAAACACGCAGGCTGCTACTCTTCCCGAGATAGATGGGACTTTCTATTTCCATAAGGAGCTGCAGTGTCCGAAACCCATGGGGACAGTTCTATCCTGTCCTGTAGAGCCACTATGAGTTGGAATCAACTCGATGAGAGTGAGCTTGTTTTTTTGTTTTGTAAATTAACATAATTTTGGGAAAATAGAAGCATCCTAAATTGTTAATTCTTAATTAATTCTGGACATTTGAGAAAAGCAATCTTGCTCATGATCTGAAGTTTCTATGACATTTTCTTTTTCAGGTGGAGCAATGGACGCATAGATTATCTAGGACTGTTAAAACATGGCGTATCATGTGCTGACGGTTTCTCAGTTTAAGGAAACTGACATCATGCCTACTTAGTGGCTTTTTCTGCTACTTTCCAAATGCATACTGCTAATTTTATGTCAAAGGAAGATGATGAGTCATTAACAATAAAGATTTTTATTCGTTCATGTTAACCATCAACGTGCACCAGTACTAATGCTAAATGGTATCACTGACCCTACTCATCCCAAATCTGTCCTCCTATATATCTTGCTCCTAGTGCTTTAAAAAATTGAACCCAAACTGTAGGAAACTAAATATTACACAAAGTACTACTCTTAATGTCTCTTTATATTTAATCTCTTACTTTCATTGCTGGTTTTATTTCTATTTCTTCTAATACACTTTAGGACAACCCAAACAAGGCAATTTTCTGCTTTTGTCATTTTATCTTTAGGTATTTGCATAGGTCATTCTAAGAAAATATACTATCATAAAGCGCATTTTACTTTTTATTATACCAAACCAAACTCATTGCCATCAAGTCAATGCTGACTCATAGCTTTCTCCTGTGTGTTTCTGAGACTATAACTGTTTAAGAGAATAGAAAGTCAAATATTTCTCTCATGGAGCTGGTGGTGGTATTGAACTGCTGACCATGCAGATTGCAGTCCAACACATAATTACTACACCACCATAGTAAAAATATATGTCAGGAACCCAGGTGCAGCTGTGGGCTAGGCACTGGGCCGGTAACTGAAAGACTGACTGGAGTTCAAGTCCACTAGTTTCTCCGGAGAGAAAGATGAGGCTATCTACTCTAATAAAGATTTCCAGCCTCAGAACCCCCAAGGAGCAGTTCTATTCTGTTCTAAGTGCTTCTCTGAGTTGGAATTAACTTGAGGGCTGTGGATATGGGTATAATTATATATGTTGCCAAAGTTGCCAGTAGCATAATCATCACACGCATAGTTTTGTAGCTTTGTATTTACCATATTATTTAACCATTGGCCTAATCCACTCAAAAAATTTAATGGATTACTGCAAAGCCTGATGCTGTTTAAGTAACAATCCATCAATCTCATTGGGAACATACTGTGAAAGAACATCATACTTTTCATATAATTAGCAAATAAAGTTTTGGGATATTTTGTTTGAATTTATATAAAATTTGTACCTGAACTTCAGAAGTACTTTCACCTTAACGAGCTGAATGTCCTCAAATATGCATGATGATCACAGATTTCGAAGATTTCATCTCTTGCCTCTAAAACATAGTTTTAGAGATGTTTGAGGGTTCATATGTAGGAGCTTTATGTAAAACTGCATGTTTCTCAGTAATGGAAGGTAAGAAAATGAAATCAAAATGTTTAAAAACAAAAGATATTTAAGTTTTAACTTTTTAGGATATATAGACATGCTTTTCTCTTTGTACACAACTTTAAAACCACTTTTTGTATATATTTAAGTTTTTTTCTGGTTTTTTTTTTTTCATGCAACCAATTGAATTAAGTGGAGAGTGCAGGAGTGTGCTTTTGGAGGGTGGGGGTCTTTGCCATTCTCTTTATATTAACAGAAGGTTTGAGAGCTTCCTGCATGCTTACCTGAAGAAAAGAAGTAGAGATCCCTCAAAGATTCTAGTCACTCCTACGTTTCTGGATCTGAGTTAAAGAAGAAACTCTTTAAAGGTCTCAGAAATAATAATACCTTTCCCCAGTTTATTATGAATGATTTACTTAAACGCACAGCATTTTGTCTTTTGGTTTTGCCTGAATATCACCAGTGTTTGGATTCCTATCTTTCATTTCTAGACCAGTATTAACTAACTCCCAATTCTTGTGTTGGCATTACAAATTCCTCAAGGGAGACGCTTAGAAATTGCAGCCACCTCTCATTTACTTGAGCAACCTCCTGGTTGCAGCATATGACAAATGTAAAGCAAAGGAGTAAACAGATACATAAATGAAACAGCCACGCAAAGCAAAGCATACCCTCTTGCCCCCAATTTCATGGGGAGAAGCTCCCGATTCTCTTTGGTAGTTCCACGGTGATGCTGCAGTGCCACTGCACGCTGCCAGCATCTGCTCTTCAGTGGCTCCCTGCTTTCCTTTGTGCTGATGCCACAGAAAGATGGGACCTACGAGTTTAGATTTGCTCTTTCAGACTGACTCAATTGTGTGTTTCTTGTAATCGAGCACATCTGCTGTGGGAAAATTATGTTTTAATATGTTCTTTTTTTCACACAATAAAACATACAATTTGCCCAGATAGTTTATATATAAAAGAAAGGCACCCACAGGCTCTTATTCAGAAGGATATTCTATATTACACAGTTCCTTATTATCATTTTTTAATTAAAATATCATTTTATTGGGGGCTCTTATAGCTCTTATAAGAATCCGTACATCAATTCTATCAACCATATTTGTACCTATGTTGCCATCATTTTTTTAAAACACTTTCTATTTGAGCCCTTGGTCTCAGCTCCTCTTATTTCCCCTCCCTTATTATCTTTCGACTGAAATCACTTGAAAGTACCAGTCAAGCTGTTTCATTCTTTGGGTGAAGGTGTGGCAAAGCCTGAAAAATGTTGAGGCATAATTGTCAACTGGAATTGACTTTCTTGAACTTTCCTCTGGATCACTAATGGAATTCCCAATAATTTGCTAACTCAAGGAGCATCCTTCAATACCACTAGGTAAGAATGATGATCAAAAACTGGAAACAATTATTATATATTATATAAAATGAGCAGCATGCCAGGGTATAAAAGCCTTTGAGCAGAATATCAATAGTGTGTCTTGTCTTACTTTGCATGGAACCGCTGGTGCTATAGTGGGTTGGTTACATGTTGTTCTGCTAACCTCTAGGTCAGCAGTTCAAACATATCAGCTACTCTCTGAGAGAGAGATGAAGCTATCTTTATCTCTGATAAAGATTTTTATAGCCTGAGAAACATGAAAGAGAAGTTCTACTCTTACCTCTGTGGTCATGATGAGTCAGAAGGAACTGAATGGCGATTGACTTTATTTTACAAGGGACAAGAAAGAATGTGAGTTGAGAAGTGTAGCAGTCATTAAAGGTGCAAAGAAATCTCATCAGTTCTGAATATCATACTATTTAGGGTGGTTAGATGGAGGAAATAAAAATACAGTGTGCCCAATTGAACTTGAATGTCAAATAAACTATTGTTTGTGTTTTTAAAGATATGCATGCCTTATATAATATTTAGGATATAGTTAAACTAAAATATTATTTATTTGCCTGAATCAAATTTAGTAAAGTGATCTGTATTTTCTCTGGCAACTCCACAGCACTTGGAGGACCTGATCAAGGGTGTTTCCCTCAATTAACACTTGACTCCATTCTTCAGAAGAAAACAGGAGTGGGGCCACTAATAAAAGCACTCATCTTTCACCTCAAAGGGAGAAGTGCTATTCAAGTCTCTGTTCCTGCCACAGAGGATGTCCTAAGGTTTAGCGCCCTCTTCTTGGGTTATTGGGTTGCTGAATGATACAAACAATACATGGAGAATATCTGCCTATACACTATCTAGCTATATAGTATATCTACATATGTTCTTTCTCTATATAGTCGACTTATAGATGTATCTCTGTACGAGGGGGTATCCCTCAAAAATCGAATACTTTTTTTCAAAGCTATGCATTTAAGTTCTTTTTCTTCTTTTTTGTTTTTTACAAAACAACCTTAACACCTTCAAAGCATTCTCCATTACACTTAGTATATTGGCCAAATATGTGGTTTCATTCTTGGAAATATTTTTAAAACTCATCTGCTTGGATGGCTGGCAGCACCTCCTTCGTTTTTTGTTTTGTTTTTTCTTCACCTCTTCTACATTGTCAAATCACTGTCCTTCCATGCCCCTCTTCATTCGCAGAAACAGAAGTCACAAGGAGTGAGGTCAGGTGAAGCGTCGGGCAAGAGAGCTGTCTTTTGCCAAAAACTGATGCACTGAGATGGCGGTATGGGCAGGTGCATTTTTGTGGTGGAAAGATGAGCCCCCTGTCTACCAAAAATCAGGCTTTTTTGGTCACACACTGTTATGCAATGTTTTCAGAATCTCTAAATAGAAAACTTGATTAATATTCTACCTAGTGCAACGAATACCAAATGCACTGTAAGTTAACATTTTATCCATTCAGGAAGTTGACGGATGTCCAGAATAAGATTGGTCATTAATTGACATTTCACCTTTTTTGAAATGAGAAAACCACTTGTACACTTGAGTTACGCAAAGCGCTGTCCTTGTATCACAAGTTTCTGCAGTATTTTTCTGAGCAGGAAACAACATTTTTCTTCTGAGAAAAAGGCCTTCCTTCACAAAAACGAGGTTTAAGTATAACTGCTTTTATGAAAAAACTCACTGTGACTATACAGAATCTTCCCAGGTGACACCACTGTGTGCACTAACTCAGAGCAAGTAGCTCTATGCTTGCTAGAGGAAAATTGCACACTATGGAAGCTCTGCTATGAAAGCACAATTCCATTTTTTTGTTGGATACCCCTCATATATCCTCTATGTAATGCATATATATATATTTCAGAATCAAAATATTCAGGTAATAGTACAGAGAACTTTTAAGCCAGCCAAGAGAAGTTCTTTAAACAAACAAACAAAAATTATATTACAAAGAATTGAACCAAATTTAATTATTCTAAAATGTCTTGTAAAAAAACAAAAAGAATTAGGATATCTCTTTTAAAAAGATCAAAAATATGTTTCAAGTAAGATGTAAATTTATATTAAATCGATAAGATTGGAAAGGAAATTGTGGAAAGAGTAAAATCAAAAACTCGGAAAAGTCATAAACACAGTCAATATTTCTTTAAAATAATAGGGTAGAAGAAGACAGAGTAGATATTACAAAAAAGTAAATAAATAAATTGAAAGATAATTTAAAACATTTTACTATAATTTAGAAAAAAGGAAAATCTGGAGAGCTGAAGAAGTAAAGAGAGAAATAGAAAATATATTGTGGCAATTTATAAAATTATTCATGAGACTTTTATGGAGACCCTGCAAACAGACAAGAAACATACTGTATTTTTACAAAAATAGCACATGCCTGTGATGGCTCTTGCCAACCACACATTTAAGTATTTTTACAATGCCTTCTTTTTTCTTTTTTTACATGTTGTTGGTATGAAACAATCGCCAATAGGTGTAGAATGTTTCCAAAAAATTCCTGCGTGCGTTGATCTGGGAGGTTAGGTTTTACTTGCTGGTCAGTCGATTCTGACCTTGGAAACCATATACAACTCAGAAGGCAGCACTGCCTGCTCCTCTCTGAGCCCACCCGCAAAAGTGTCATTGTTGTTGAGCTCATTGTTGCAGCCACCTTGTCAAACCCTCTCCTGGAGTGTTTTAGTGGCTATACCTCGCCCTAGAACATGTTCTTTGGTTTTCTGGCAGTGAACAGTACTTTCAATATTTTGTGCCAACAAGCTTGCAAATACATCAATTCTTCAGATTTCTTTATTGATCAGCCAATTTTTACATGCACACGAGGCAATACAAATAGCATAGCTTGGGTCAGATGCAGAAGCCCTGGTCATGTAGTGGTTACGTGTTTGGCTGGAATCAGCATAGTTGGCAGCTAAAAATCACTAACAGGTCCGCGTGTGAAAGACTGGGCTTTCTGTTCCTGGGAACAGTTACAGTCTCAGAATCCCAAGGGGCTGGCTATAAGTCAGCATTGACTTGGCTGTAGTGAGAGCGAGTGGGTCAGACACACCATAATTTTCAAAATGACATCATTTTTTTTCAATTGCTTCGAAAAGTTCTTGAGAAGCAGATTTATCCAATGCAAATAAGCCATTTGATTTCTTGACTGTTGCTTCCCTGCTTATTGCTTATGGATTCAAGCAAAATGAAATCCCTGGAAATTTCAATCTTTTCTCCATTCATCTTGATATTGTTTGTTGGTCCAGTTGTGAGGATGTTAGTCTTATTTATAGTGAGTTATATAAGTCCTTAAGCCTTTATATGCATTAGTAAATATTCCAAACCTTCCTCAATTTCAGCAAGCAAGAGTGTGTTATCTGCATATTGCAGGTTAATAACCCTTTGTCCAATCTAGAAGCTGAGCTACTCTTCTTATTGGCCAGCTTCTTGGATGATTTGTTGGGCACCCAGATTGAATATGTACGGTGGAAGAATACAACACAGGAATGCTTTCACTCATTGTATACCTCAAATGGTTCTTTTGTTCTAATGGAATTACTACCTCTTGGTCCACATGCAATTTCGACAAGACCACAATGAAGTGTTCTGGATTTTCCATTCTTCTAAACATTTTCCATAATTTGCTATGATCCACAAAGTCAAAATATTTTGTATAGACAATAAAACACAAGTAGGCATCTTTGTGGTATTCTTGGTTTTCCGCCTATATCCACCTTATGTCAGTCAGCAATTCATCTTCCTAATCCACCTAGAATGTCTGACAGCTCTTTGTTGATGTACTGCTGCAACAGTGGTTGAATTATGGTCAAGGAAAATTTAATTGTATGTGATATTAATGACAATGATAATTTCTTCTCTCTCTCTTGAGTCACATTTTATGTGGAGTGGCCTTAAAGATAGATCTCTTTCTGTTGGTTGGCCAAGTAAATGTCTTTCAAATGCCTTGGCATAAATGAGTGAGTCTTTCCTAAGCTATATTAGCTTGTTCTGATGCTATATTAGCTTGTTTCCTGGCTATATGAGCATTTGAAACATTTCAAATAGTATTCCGTCAATTTCTGGATTCGTATGTTTCATGAATACTCTCAGTGGAGCAGGGACTTGTTTCAATACTACTGACCCTTGATCACATGATAGCTCTTGAAATGATTCAACATCTGCAAGTTATTTTTGTTACAGTGATTCTGTGCATTCCTCCAATCACCTTTGGAATGCTCTTCCATTTCCCTCCATATTTCCCCATAGAAGCCTTCGATATGGCAACTCAAGGCTTAATATTTTTCTTCAGATCTTTAAGCTTGATGTATGTTGAGTGTGTTTTTTCTTTGGGGATTTGAAACTTAAGATTATTGCACATTTAATTATAATGCTTTAATTTGTCTCCCTAGTCTTTTGAAATGTTCTATTCAACTTAAAAGAGGTATTGCAGGTAGTAAACAGTGATTGAAAAATACAAAAGGTGTGAGCTAACTATGTAAAATAACAGTATACATAACAATAGGAAATGAACAAATATAAGAAGGGGTTTAAAAGTTCATGAAAAAATAGAATTAAAAGTAATTGAAAAATGTCATCAAATTTTGAAGAACCCTTTCATGTTTATCTTTATAAGTGCACAAAAGTGATATAATTCCAGAATTAAGTGTCCCAAGTGAATCAATAAAAAAATATACATTTACAGTTGTGGTTTATGTTATTAAATAACATAAATAATGCTTGTATTATTTTGTTTATTTTAAAATAAAATATTTGTCATTTAAAAATATATAATAGTTTATTGCTATGTAGAATATCTTATAAGTCAAAGTGGATCAAGCAATAAAGTGCTCATTCAATATAAAAATTTCAGAAAGTAATATACCAGGTAAAAGCACCTGCTTTATAAATCAACTAGATAGTGAAAATAGTTCTGGGTGATATGCTCATGTTAATACATTTATTTCTCATAACAGCCTCAGGACTTAGTGAATACCACCAAACTTGTCTCTCAGTTTGCAGAATTTGCAATGTACAAAGTATGAAACCGGGAACATTAGGAGTCATAAAAATTATATGGAACACATAAAAATCAACATTTGAGTTATTAATTAATAAGCAGGAATGGATTGGTATTGGCCATTTTTAATCAGAAAATCATACAGTTAGCTAGACTAGGAATGAAACTATCAGGAGGATTGGGGTTTCATTCATCATTACAAAGGATAGATGAAGATTTATCCTGAAATATAATGCTGTCTGTGATAGGATTATATCTACCCACATCCAAGGGAATCCAATCAACAGAACTATAATTTAATTGTATGCACCGACCACTAACTCTATTGATGGAGAAATTGAAGAATTCTACCAATGTCTTCCATTGGAAATTGATCAAACATGCAATCAAGATGCACTGAGAATTACTGGTGACTGGAATGCAAATGTTGAAAACAAAGAGGAACAAACTCTAATTAGAAAACATGCTCTTGGTGGCAGAAACAAAGCTAGACATCTCTTTATAGAATTTTGTAAGACAAATGCATTGTCTATAGAATTTTTTTTTTTCAAAAATGGCAACAATACCAACGGACTTCTCCAGATGGAATACACAGAAATCAAATTGTCTAAATTTGTGGGAAAAAACCATGGAGAAGCTCCTATCAGCAGCTAAAATGAGGTCAGGCGCTAACTATGGAGCAGGTCACTGATTGCTCTTATCTAAGTTCAGGTTGAAATTAAAGAAAATTAAAACAAGTCATTGAGAGTTAAATACAATCTTGAGTTTCTCTCACCGGAAGTTTGAGAACAGTTCAAGAAGACATTTGATACATTAAACACTAATGACAGAAGACTTGATGAGCTGTGAAAGGACATCAAGAACATCATTTCTGAAGGATAAAAAGATCATTAAAAATACAGGAGAGAGAAAAAATACAGGAGAGAGAGAAAAGATCAAAGTAAATGTCAGAAGAGACTCTGAAACTTGCTCTTAAACATAGAGTAGGTAAGACAAAAGAAATGAAGTCAAAGAGCTGGGCAGAAAATTGCAAAGGGAAGCTCAAGAAGACAAAGGAAAATATTGTGCCAAATATGTGAAGAACTCAAGTTAGGACACCAAAAATGAAGTGCAAACTTAGCACATTTTATCCATTTTTATTTTACTTAGTATATTTTAAACAAAAATAACTCAAAATAAAACTCAAGCCTCGAGCTGGAGTATTGAAAGATTCGATGGGGAAAACCCTGAATGGTGCAGAACGCATCAAAGACGACATAAAGAATGTACAAAGTCACTGTGCCAAGTACAACAAGTCCATATAACCCGGGGATAACAGGTGAGCAAGAACCAACGGTAATAAAGAAAGTTCATGCTGCACTGAAAGCATCAGCCCCAAACAAGATCCTGCAATTTACAGAATACTAATTGAAATGTGCCAATAATCTGATGAAGCACTCACTTGCCTATGCCAGGAAATTTGGAAAAAAGCTCCTTGACCAAATGGCATGAAGAGATCCATATTTATACATTTTCCAAGGAAAAGTGATCCAATAAGTACTCAAAATATAGAACAATATCATTAATATCACAAGCAAGTAAAATTTTGCTGCAGATAACCCAACAGCAGTTGTGGCTGTACATTGACAGGAAGCTGCCAGAGGTTCAGACAGGATTCAGAAGAGGATGTGGCACAAGCAATAATATCATGGTTGATGTCAGAGGGATCTTGCCTGAAAGTGGAGAACATTAGACAGATGTTTCCTCTGTTTTGTTGACTGTGCTCAGGAATTCAACTGTGCGCAGTTTAGCACACTATAGGTGGCCTTGAGAAGAATGATGGTGCACTAAGTATTGTTGCTATTAGTTGATCAACAAGCAATTATTACTCATGGAGACCCATAAATGTAGAGTAAAACATATCCCTAGGGTTTTTACGTGTGCTCTTTCTGAAACTGATAATAGTGTAGTAGGCATAACTGTAAAATACTGCCCCAAGATTTGCCTACTTAAACCCCAGGAATGAGCATAAAGTGAGATTTTGTACCCATGATTATGTTAGGTAACATAGACAATTTTCCTTTGCACCTATAATTAAGATTACAAATCAGTTGATTTGGGGTTGATTATATGATATTATCCAGGTGAGATTAATTTAGTTAAAAAAATCTTTAAGACAAAGTATAACAGCTGGCTCCAGAAGAGGGTATCAGAGAGGTTCAAACCATGAGTTATGCCATTTTACTAACTTTAAAGAAGAAAGGAGCCAAGTATAAGGACCAGAGAGTCCTTCTTAGAGTGTGGGAGTGCCTGTGGCCACCAGTCACCAAGAGAACAGGTAACTCAAGTCCTTCAACTGCCAAGTGAATTCCATAAATATTTCAAATGACCTTGTTAGTAACTTCTCCATGGTACTGCATATATGAGCCCAGCCTGACACATACATTTAATTCCATATTGTGAGATCCCGGACTGATAGCTCAATCAAATCTAGCAAGACTTCTGATCAACCAAATTGGCAGCTAATAAATAGGTTTTGCTCTAAGCTAGTAAGTTTGTGTAACTTATTACACAACATCAACAACAATTAATACAAGCAGTAACCCTGATCTCAATGAACCTACTGATGTAGGATAATAGTATAATAATAGCCTTTTGACATGCAATATCAAACTACAAAAATAAGCATATGACTCAAGTTAATTCAGATATGTGTACAGAACATTGATGCTCTTAATTTGGGGAATTATACTACAGCTGATTTATTTAACATGTTTAATTATATATACATGAATTTATCATATCTTCAACATTCAATATAGTTTTATTGAAAAGTTCCTAAAGTAAAGGGGTAGCTATTGTCCTAGTTCAGCAAGCTCAAATATATATTCTTGTTGAAAATATTTCAATATTGGCATTGCTTGTATGTAGGTATTAGTATTAAAAGCACATTTCCCTTCTCATGTACATAGTTTCCACTTTGGGGCATTATTTTCTAGTGCTATCCAGAAATGTAGACAGTTTTTACTTAGGTGTATATCTAGCACATTTTTCCTATAAATAGTACTGTTTTCAGAGCCACGATAATTAGGAATCCTTTCTTTTCTAACCAAAACATATTTATTTATTTTATTAATAGAATCTGGAATGTTCAAGGTGTCAAAATAGAAAAATAAGCCAGAGTAATTTTTTTCTTTGTCATCTGCAATTTAGCATATAAATTATTTTGTGCTATCTGCCTGAGAGTAGATTTCTTTAACTCTCTGGGGACTCTTTGTTGTCGATCTCTTGATTGTGGCAGCAGAAGACAGTAGTTTTTTACCAGATTACGCTGTTGAGTTTGAATTGAAGACCTTGGAGCATGAGACATTTTTTATTATTACGTCCGAAGCAAAGAATGACATAAAAAAGAAGAAATTGACTTTGTATGGGATATTGGTGAAGCGGTTTCTACCTATACCTAAAGAACTAGCTGGCATAAGGATAAGCATTCATCATTTCTTGAGTGGCAGATGTGCAGATATTACACAAGCAATGCCCTTCTTTCATAGAAGCCAGCAGCCTGTCTCTTGGAAAGGAACACCTTGTGACAATCCAGTGATTCTGGTGCAGGCTCTGGAGCTACAGACACTGCGTTCAGATCCCAGCTCCGCCACTCTCTTGCAGTGCAACTTCACCAAGCTGTGCCTTGCTTGCATGTTGTTGTTGTTATTGTTTGATTTTGTGGTTTTTGTTCTTTGACT
>NW_022103908.1:30631646-30641409 GCF_000313985.2 Echinops telfairi
GTGGTACTAGGGAGAAAAAGAAAATTTTGTTTCAATGATTTTTATCATTTATTTGAATAATTTATGATGGGTGGACATTCCAAAGTAATTTTACTTCTTTTCAAAATGTCCTTATGGACTACAATAACTTGCTCTCTGCTCTTGACTAAAGAAATTCATCAAAATAGCATTATAAAAGATGGTGTCCAGCCAATCCAGCTTTCTTTGTGACCATGTGTCATCTGTCTTGGTTTCCTATAAGCCACTGCTTATTTACAGGAATTACTTTAGCCTTTGATCTCTTGCATGTCATCAAGTGCAGGGCTGTCATTTATTTGCCCAACTAATGGTGTACATGACAACTCCTCAACAGTTTGTCTGTTTGTTATGTAATTTTTATTAGTTTAAGAAGGAATGATTGTTTATTTAATTGGTAGATTAGATGTGACTAATTTTTACTCTAATTTTTAGTCATTTTTAAATTGCATTTTCTATTTTTATAATAATTAATAATATAGAGAGAACATCTGTGATGAATTTTACCTCTCTTTGTGCTTAATGGAATTGTATCATGCTAGGACTAAGAAATACACTAAGCACAATTAAAATAAAATGTTTCTCTGCTTAATTTACTTTATATTACAATCATATTAAGAATACTCTTTCCTGAGTAGTCACTGATACTCTACATTTTTATATAGAATATAACTATGTTTTGAATAAAATGTTCTATTAGCTACATCTGAAATTGTGTTTAAGTATTTGGAATTGTTTCAATACTCAAACACAATTATATATTTGGAGATATACCATCACTAATATTGACCTCAATATAACTATCCCTTGGATTTACTTCCAAATGTTTATATCTAGCTCTCTACTCAACATTTTTTTTGTGGAGGTCCCACCATCCCATACTCAACATATGCAAATAGAATCCTTAATTCCACACCTAACTTTCTCCTTCAGCATTGCCATTTTGATTGGGTAAAAACCTCTATCTCATGGATCATATTTTATAGTGCCCAGTTTCTTGTGGTTACATGCTGACCTGCTAACTCAAAAGTCAGGTTTTGAAACCACCAGCTGCTCAAGAGAATGATTAGGTTTTTGCTCCTGTAGAGGTTTGTAGCCTGTAAATATTTATAGCCTCTCTCTTACAAGGCCTCTAGGAGTTGGAATCAATTCCATGCAGTGAATTTTGAGTATTTGTTTGAGTTTCACTTATATCAACACTGAAATTTCTTTCTTATTTAGGATCACTTTCTACTTAATTCTGTCTTCCACTATCTCTTTATGAAATATCACAGTATACTCCTAATTGATTTTTTAAGGCTTTCTGTTTAATTACATAAATCCCCCCAAGATCACAACTGTTTTATTCTCCAGTAACATATTTTATCAGATCACTTCTATGAAAAATGCTCAATGCTACCTACTTAATCAATAAGATATAAAATTCTTCTTTAAAAACAGATATTCAAAGCCTGGAATTTGTCCCTCTGAAGATTTCTCTTTAACCTGTTCCTGTTCTGATGTTGTGAGATAGTCATAATGCACATTCTATGTTCTATGAATACATCCCAGAGACTTGGGTAGAACTCCTCTGTGCCTCCTTTCCTCTTTCTAAAGACCCCTATCATCTCTAACAAAGTCCCTATAATCTCTAACCAGATTTTCTTGCTTGTTCTGACTCCCTAATTCCTACCAGAAAGAATTAACACAAATCATTTGATGGTATTGTTAGCTATTTAAAAACTTAAAGCAAAAATAGCTCTGAGTTCTTTAAGAAAATCAAACAGCAATACTTTAATTGAACTAGAAAAAGTGTCTAGCTTTAGGGGGAACATATTTTAAACTCTATTCTATATGAGATCAAAATGACATCAGCAAAATTACAACTCCAGGAATGGATAAAACCTTAGGGGGAAGTGAATTATTTTAATAGGTGTGGAAACAACTCAGAGAAGTTCAGTGAGAATGACTACACATAAAAAGGAATCTAACCAATATCACCGATCCTGGAGAAACAACTGGATTGCTATATGTTTTCCTCTGTATAGTCTCAACAACTGCAAAAAAAAAAAACAACTTTAAAAAGTAATAGAAAGATAAACAAGGTCCAAAACACTATACACAAAAACACAAACACAAAAACACACACAAAAAAATGACAGTAAAATTTGTGAAAGATTGATCCTGGGGGAGGTAGAGGAAAACTTGTCACAGAAGGAAAACGATATATACAAAGTAGGATTCTTCATAGAAGATTAAAGTTGTAAACACACTGTTAAAAGCAGAAAATTTGTGAGACTCAATGAATAAGACAGTCACCTCAATCTTCAGCTCTCACAGGTTTCAAAGCATAAGTGAGCATCCAAAGATATAAGTTATGGATTATGTATCTAAATATATTCATTCTGAGTGGTGAGAGGAATCCCTGGATGGAACAAACTACTTACAAACAACCTCAAACTGCTAACCAAAAGGTTACTGGTTTGAGTCCACACAGTTGTTTCTCAGTAGAAAATAGTAAATCTACTTCCCCAAATAGGCATTGTACGTCCCATCAAGCACAATCGTGCTCTGACATCCATGAGGTCAACAGGACCCAGAATCCTTTAGATAACAGCTGATTCCATTGGTTTCTATAGTGAGAAAAGAAACCATTCCCTGCATGTGGATAGAGTTCTATTCATTTCAAAAAGTAGCTCTGGTAATACTGTCCCACTGGTTACTCTTCAGAGAAAGATGAAGGTATCTAGTCCTATAAGGATCTACAGTCTTTGAAACTGAAAACTTATACAGGATTATTATGTTTTGGAGTCAATATAGTTTGGTTCTGAGGGATGATTTATCTCCTTCCAGGGCATTTGTCCTCTGGCTACAGTAATTCATTCTCTCACTGCCATGAGTTTCCAAGACTTAACACTTTGTTGTTGTTAGGGCCATCTGGTTGCTCTGACCCATATCGATCTCATGCACAACACAATTGTTCCTATGTCGGATCCCATTGATGCAGCCACTGGGTCAATCCATCTCATTGAGGGCCTTCCTCTTTTTCACCGCCCCTCCACTTTAACAAACATGATCTCCTTCTCCAGGGACTGCTCGGTCCTGACAATATGTCCAAAATATTTAAGAAGCTTTGTCTTCTTTTCCTGTAATGAGCACTCTGGCCTTACCTCTTCCAATACAGATGTGTTTGTCCTTTTAATAGTCCATGAGACTTTCAATATTTTTCTTCAGAACCACAATTCAAATGTATCTATTCTTCTAGTCTTCTTTAATTAATGTCCAACTTTCACGTATAACTCTTAATAGGAGTATAAAGCCTCATCTTTCTTCAGCTGAGCAGCTGGTGGTTTCAACTGCTGATCTCAGGATTAGCAGCCTAATGAATCACCTCTATGCCACCAGGGCACCATTGGTATCTACCAGGGATTGGCAAACTCTTCAAACAGAAAAGCCAATCCTGTCCTCTCTCACAACAATTTAAAAACCCTCCAGGAGCCACAAATATATTTTATAAACTAATAATATAACCATTATCTGAATAATATCCTTTAAAAATTCTGTAAATGAAACTATGATAATTTTATTTTAATTTAATTTCAGAGCCACATGTATGTATGGGAAGAGCCGCGTTTGGCTTGCAAGCTGCAGTTCGCTGACCACAGGTCTATCATACTCAGTAGAAATCATAAGAAGCATCCTCTGTCGACACCAACAGCTTGTATGTAACATTTTCTCTTCCTTATATCCTGTTTTTGATCAGTCTCATCCCCTTAGTTTCCCCTAAATAATAAACTCTGTGTTCTTATCTACTCTGTCTTACACTGTGACCATTGTATGAAACTTCAATTAAGAAGCTGGGACAGTTATGGGGTTGCCGGTATACTTTTTATATACACTAATACTTAGTGTGGAGTTCATTTAGAGTCAACCCTACTAATTTGCTTTATTTGATAAGCTTTTATCTTGAATTAGGTGGTTTACAGAGTCGATCACTGGTTTTACCTTTTACAACTCATCCAGCCTCATCTTGCCCTGTTTTCATCATCCCTGCTGTCATCTCCCGATTGGGGAGCAGTGCTTTCCCTTGCTTTGGGCAGATGTGCCTGGTTACTTTCCACACTGGCGGTATTGCTTTGCAGTTCTACCAGCAGAGTATGAGGGTTCCAGGCATTCTGCGTCCTTTCCAGCATTTGTCATTTTCTAAGGTTTTGTTGTTGTTGTCGTTGCTTATTTTTGTTTGAATTTTGCTATGAATTCTGGGGTGAGGGCGTATTTCAATGTTGTTTGTTTTGTATTTCTCATCTATCTGATTATTTATTATAAGCATGTCCTCATATGTTTGTTGGCTACTGGAATGTCTTAGATGAACTATCTGATCATATTTAGGTCCCTGCCTTTTTATAAGATTATTTGCAATTTTATTGTTTAAGTGTTGACGTTTTATATAAATTTTACATATAAGTACCTTATCTAATATGTCATTACCATTTTTCCCCGAGTCCACGGGTTCTCTTTTCACTCTTTTGGTTAAGTTTTTTAAAATGTTTTAATTCTCATAAATATCTAATGTTTATAAAATCCCAGTCATATATTTTACTATATGTTTTGTTTTTCTTATGTTTTATAGCATATTTATGCATTGTACTAGGCCACCTAAGTTTCTTTTCACTTAATCATTAAGAAACTTTGTTTAAAACCACAACCAAACTCATTACACCAAACTGATTCCTACTCAGAGCTACTCTATAGGATAGGGTAGAATTGTGGGTTTCCAAGACTGTAATTAGTTATGAGAGTAGAAAGTCTAATAAATAATTATTCGTCTTTCTCCCTTGAACAGCTAGTGGTTACAAATTGCTAACCTTTTGACTTGTAGCCCAACATGTAACCCACTATACCACCAAGGGCTTAGTTTTTCATCAACGTCTCTAATCCATTGAACTCATTCTTACATGCTGACTGAAGTATGAATTCTATTTCAATGTTTTGAAAAGTGAGATCCATTTTTTGGCAGCACTATGCCTTGAAGAAAGAATCTCTTCTTCCAGTTAATGTCTGTTGATTGTTTATAAGAAAAATCATTTCTGTCTTAGGCGGATGTATTATTTCTGGGGCCTCAGTTCTGTTCCATTTTTCTATAGGTCTATTATTATACTAGTACCAAGCTGTTTTGACTTCCTTGACGGTGTAGTATGTTTTAAGTGGGGAAAGTGAGCAGTCTCTCATTTTCGTCAGAAGTGCTTTGCCTTTCCTTGGTTTCTTTCTTTCTTTTCCATCTAAACTTGGTGAGTGGTTTTCACATCTCTTTGAAAAATTATGTTGGGATCTACCTTGGAATTGTGTTAAATTTCTATGTTGCTTTGAGTAATATTGACATTCTCACAATGGTAAGTCTTCCTATCCATGAGTATAATATAGTCTTCCATTTATGTACATCTCTTTTCACTTCATGTAGGAATGCTTTCTGTGTTTCTCTGATTTGATTCCTAAGTATTTTATCTTATGTGTGGCTATTGTAAATGGTATCGTTTTCTTAATTTCCTTTCCAGAGCCCTCTTGTTAGTATACATAAACCTAACTAGTTTTTGTATGGTAATTTTGTATGCTGCTACATTGCCCCTTTTTTTACTTGTTCCAAATTACTTGCTAAATTTGTGAAGTTTTCTATGTATAGATTCATATCCTCTGCAGATAACCTTTCTTTGGAAGAAGAATAGCCAAAGACCTCCTGAGAGACAAGGATGATGAGTCTTTGTCTCACAAACTTTACACATGTTGTCAAGAGAGCTCAAATCTGTAAGTACATAATGCTTGATAAAGTATAGGTTCTGGAAAAAAGAGGAAGAATCTCCATGAGCTGGATTGATGCAGTCGTTGCAACAACAGGCTGAAAAATAAGAACTATTGTAATGATGTTGCAGGACTGGGTGGTGTTTGATTCTGTTGTGTTACCAAGGATCAAAACAGACTCAATGACACCTACAAATAATTCTAATCTTTATTATTTTTCTTAGGTGAATTATTTTGCTACTTTTTTGTTAGAGATATTGGGTTATGGATATTGATATTAGTTCTGTATATAGGTTTTGATGTTTGTATTTCTTGATGTGAACTGCCCTCTGAGTATTACTTTTGCTGTGACCCAAATGTTCAGTGTGATATATTTTTATTCTTAATTTGTCAATGAATTTTAAAATGGCATTCCTGATTTCTTTAATTATCCATTAGTTTTAAGCAAGATCAAATTTAATGTTTGATATATATATATATATTTGATGTTTTTCCCAATGTCAATTCATTGTTGATTTCTATAACATTGCGCTTTGAGATGATGTTTTTGAATTTGCTAAGATTTGCTTGCCCAACTTATGAGCTTGTTTTGAAAATGCCCCATATTGATTGGAAAAGAATGGATACTGTGTTGCTGTTAGGTGGAGTGTTCTGTATGTATCTCAGAGATCAAATTGGTTAATTGTTTAGTTTTTCTGTGCATTTGATAAGTTTCCTTGGTGTTATGTTCTTTACTGATAATGTTATATTAAAGCCTCTCTAATAAGAATTTTATTTATGTATTTTGAAGGTCTTTTATAGGCTACAAATCTTTTATTAGGGTTATATCTTCATGCGTAACTTCCCTTTTAATTATTATGTAATTCCCTTTGTTGTATCTCATGGTGAGTTTTTTTCATGAAGTCTAATTGATCAGAAATTAACATCGCCATGCCTGCTCTATTTTGATTGCCATTAACCTTATGTATATTTTCCATGCTTTTAGTTTATTTTTTTCTTTCTAGCTAAGGTGCGTTTCCTGTAAGCAGCATATTGTTGAGTCCTGTTTTCTTATCCAGTCTGCTAATCTATGCCTCTTGATGGATTTACATTCAATCATTGCTGATCTGTCTGAATGTTTTACTGTCATTCTGCTGTGTGTGTTTTATGGTGTTCTTGGTTTTTTGTTTCTTGTAATATTCCCTCTTGAGATAGTTTATGGGTTTTCTTATCATATTTTTGCTATTTTGCTGTTTTTTAGTGTTTATTTATGACTTTGTAATTTATCCTATTTTTTATGATAGTTATCCATACTTGTGGAGGTTACCTTGCTATTTATTAATATCTTTTCAAGCTCAAAAGTCTCTTCTCTTGAAAACTAATTAACTTTCTCTTTGTCCATTGTATTTGCCCTATTCATAGTATTTTCTTTGTTGTTGTCACCTTAGTTTCTGATGAAAAATAGGATCTTAGTCTTATAGCTTTCCATTTGTCACTATGGCTGTTCTCAGGATCTTTTCTTTGTCTTTGATTTTGGATATTTTGATTACGATATGTCATGTGAATTAAAAAAAATAGGTTCTATATGTTTGGGCTTTTTCAGCTTTCTGGGTGGTTATTTTCCCTTTTATCATAATGTTAGTAAAAATTTCTTGTAATAGCTCTTGGATTATTTTCTCTGTGTTTTTGTTTGTTTATTTGTTTCTGTTCCTGAATTCCAATCATACAAATGTTAAACCCTTCTTTAGTGTCCCTCTGAAGACACTATCTTAAGATATCTTAGGATTATCTGAGGTAATTCTTAGGATTTCAGATGGTTCTGTTCACTTTTGGATTGTTCCTCCAGTAAACTGATAGGGAAATTTGTCTCCAAGCTCACTAATTAGGCCTTCCGTTGCTTTAATTCAACCAATTTTTTTTCAAAGCATTGTCTATTTCTAATACCATAGTATTTATCCTTTGGGTTTGAATCTCATGATTTTATATAATTCCTACTTTTTCATTATTTTCAGAGTACTCTTGTAGTGCTTTCCTGAATTCTTTTAGTCTTTTAGTACTATCCTCCCCCACCCCCATGTGGTCCTCTCGATCTTTTTTTTTCAGTCTGTTGAAAGTACCTAAGAATCATTCTTCTGAATTCTTTCTCAAATAGGTCCATGCACTCCCTTTCTCAGGAAGTTCCCTCGACTCTCCAGTCCGTGTTTGTTGTCTTCATATGAATGAAATTGCATGTTGTCTCTGAGGCATTATGTTGTGGTTTCATTTCTGTTAGTTTGGTGATCCAGTGTTCCTAGAATACGTGGTGACTCTGGACTATTAATTAAAGCTGTTTGAGATATGAAGATGATGGGTCAGATGGCTACAATTATCTCCAGTTATTGGGAGCTGAAAAGTGGAAAAAGAATTAAAGAAAAAAAAAAAGCAAATGAAACAGCAGACATACATACACACCAACAAACAAACAGACAACACACACACAAACCCCCTTGAAGGAAAACAAAAACCAAAAGGACACATCCCAACAAGTGCACACACCTTCTACCTCTTTATCAGTTACACATATGTACTTTGGCCCTGCCCTTTGGCAAGTGACTCCCAAAAGATCTTTAATTTCATTAAGCCTATTTTCTATAGCTCTGTGAGGGACACCATGGTAGTTAAGTCCCTACTATGTGGGGCTTGCAGATCCTCAGAGTATTAGGGTATTACAGGGAACTAGAAAATTTTCACCATATTTGCATCATCATCATCTGGCATGATTCTGCACTTTGATTAATTAAGGCTATGCCTCGATCAATACCAAAGTTTGTATTTTGCTTTTCTGTGAAGCTTAAATATAGAAGCAGAAAAATTGACACTTCTTCCACTTTGTTTACCTTGACAAGCAAAAACAATTGTATAGCAACAAGAAAAAATTCAAAATATATAAATAAGTACTAATACTATGGAAGGTTCACAGGAAAACAGTGTCATTTTTCAACTATCAGGAGAAAGTATATGTTTTTTGTGTGTGCTGATTGCCACTCTTACATCTAATTTCAATTTCTATTCAATCATTTCAGGACTTAGTACTTACTAATCGTTAGTGAACCTTGCTTTATTGTTAATTTTAAGACGCTCAGGCTTTGTGGTTGAGGACTCAGCTAGTAATAATAACAAGTTGCTGGTTCCAACCTACCAACTGCTCTATGGGAAAAGGATCCTAAAGATTATAGCCTATGAAACCCTGTTGTATAGGGTGACTGTAAGATGAAATTCAAGCCAAGGGCTCCTAGTCACGATGCACCTTTTGATAAGAGAGGTTACACTTTCCCCCAAACATGTATTATGAAATGTCTATATTTTAGAAATAATTACCAAACGGGAAAAAACAGCTGAAAACATCATTTTGGAAAATTGTGTGAAAATAGAACTGAACTGATTTCTGATTCTATTTCATTTATGTACAAATATTAAATGTTCAAGCAATTTAATGCTTTAGAGGACAGAGTTTCTGCCCAATAATCTTCTCTCTTATGGGCTTCACTAACATTAAATGAGTCACTGATGTTTAATGCTCTGTCACTTCAAACCAAAATAAAATTTACAGCAGTTCCTGACCACAAATTTATTATATTTATTTGATACAGGGTATTATTTTCATATATAATTTTATGTTTCCCAAGTTTTATAATGTACAGTGTACTTTTGATTAGAAATCATGAGGGTAATAATTCAAAACACAGGTACTATCCTTAGTGGTTCATGTAACCTACTGACTTATTATGTAAGACACACTATTTAACTTCGTTAGATCCAGACTTGTAACTTTCGGACTCAGGGTTTGAAAACCATAAATGAAATGCAGAACTGCCCTGTGAATTACCTTGTGTCATCTAACATGGTTTCGTGTTAAACTGACTTTCATCTAAGATACCTGACAATATACACATCATAAAGGTAAGTCAAAAAGTATTGCTATTGGGCGGGGCTACTTCATGCAAGAAAAGAAAAAATG
>NW_022103908.1:30641841-30651529 GCF_000313985.2 Echinops telfairi
TTAAAATGCACATATTGTACAATATATATAATTCTTTATGTTCTTAATTCAGTACTTTAAGTTCAGATATTTAATATGACTTGCATGTACTTTTAAAATGTTTAAATGTTAAAGCAAATTTAACTAAATGTTTAATCATTATGGTAATATAGATCTGAAGACGATTCCCTTCTGTTCTTCTGCCATTAAACCTCAATCATCCAAGATATACAAACACAAATTTATCTGAAGAGATGAAATTATGGAAATATAAATATTCCAAAGACAAAATTGTGTAAACCTTAGATGTATTGTGCTTCTGATTATATCTCCAACGAAACAATATTTTCCTTGATGATAAAGTACATAGTAGTGACTAAACATAGGCATTCTAGTAGAAAGATGATTAAAATGTGATATTCTAGATACAGTAAGAAGTTCTTAGTGTATAGATTATATGGATTCAGACCTCTGCTTTAAAAGCTTTGGTTTGCTTTCATATAATTGCATTGAATTTCTGTAATAGTTCATTTTGGCACACAGGACAGGTGTTCTACAGATGGAGAGACAGGTGTAGATTTATGGAAACTAGTCTCTGAAAATCATTCTTATTTGTCACCCACACATGTCATCTTTCTAAAAGTGACTTACTCCTGAGGACTCACTGTGGGCTAAAACAAAAACCCTACGAGCTGAGAAAAAGATGATATGCTTTCTTCTTAATGAGGAAGTGAGTGGAGAGAGATATCTGACACAGGGGAGATGATGATTATCTGAGAAACTGGCTACTTCTTCCCACTGAGCCTATTCTGACTCACAGTGACGCTGCCCAACAGAAGGAAACTCTGCCCCATCCTGCATCGTCCTCACAGTTGTTCCTATGCCTGAGGCCATTGTTGCAGCCACCGTGTCAATCATCTCCTTGAGGGCCTTGCTCTTTCTCACTCACTGTCCTTGCACTTTTTCAAGCATGGTGTCCTTTTCCAAGGACTGGTCTCTCCCGATACTGTATTCAACGTATGCATGAAGAAGTCTCACCATGCTTGGCTCAAAGGAGCACTCCGGCCATACTTCTTCCAAGACAGATCAGTTTGTCATTTTGCAGTCCATGATATTTTCAATATTCTTCTCCAGCACCACAATTCAAATGCACAGATTTATCTTTGGTCTTCCTCATTAAATATCCAATTTTCAACTGAGTTAGAGGCAATTGAAAATTACCATGGCTTGGATCAGGCCCATCTTCGTCCTCAAAGTAACATCCTCACCTTTCAATAGTCTAAAGAGATCTTGTATAGTCGTGTTCGTTTGCTCCACTTGTTCGCGTACATCTGCTGCAAAGAGGCTGTGATTGTCACATTATGGGGGAAACCAGAGTAAATGCTACCTCACACCTATGTCTTGTTTGCCAGCATGTTAGTCTGGGTGGACAAGAGAAACAAATCCAGTGACACTCATATATGTATAAGAAAGAGCTTTATATCAAGAAGTAAGTATGCCAAGAAAGCATTCCAGCCCAGTTCAAGTGAAGTCCAAAAGTACCATACTGGTCAATAAGTCCCTCCTCAGACTCACAGAGCCACATGCAATGATGCAGAATGCAGGGAAACCCCAGGCCTGTGGGAGCAGAGTTCTGCGAATCCAAGGTCAGGGACAATATGCCAGGGTTCCAGCAGTTCTCAGGGTCAGGGGCAGATATATGAAGGGAGAGAAAGGACAGTGTTATGAGAAGACCATGCCCCTAAGGAGACAGCATCAGACTGTGACCTAATTGACAGATCTGAGTCCACCCTGAGTCAGGAGTGTCTAGTTAACAGAGCAACTTCTATTTACCACGGTCCCTACATCCAACACTGCCCCCTCCACACACACACATAATTGAGATGTCTCTATTATAAGTGACAGATATAATAAGATGTTTATGGAAATAAAAACTGATATTGAAATAAAATGTACAGTTCCATTTATTTATATCCCAAGCCATTTTGCTCCTCAAATTTTACCACCTTTTATTTAGCTAGGTTAACCAAAAACTAACCCAATATTGTTACAAATTCACAGAAACCTTAAAAAAATTGGTGATGCTACCATTTCTCACACCACCCTCCACCTATAACTATACATGTTTTAAGGTAGTATTTCCATCTCTCCACCCCTGCCTGGCAAACTCTGTACTCTTCAATGTGCAAAACAGCAGGACAGCATCCTCAAAGGCCTGCATTTGTGTTTCTTTGAAATATTTTTAGAATTTATAGGAGAAGAAGAACTGTCGGAAGGGGCATGATGAAAACTGCATGGTAGGTAGGGTAAGGTTCCTAAAGAATCCATCCTCAGGGCAGCCCTAGAAGAACAAGCAAATGCATCACTACGTTGTAAAGCAATTCCTTGGGCCAACTTCCCTGGCCTTGAAAAACTGTATGCGTGCAGTTTTCCAAGCTCCTAATACACCATCCTAATAAGACTCTATGATCACCCTATGGGCTTTGAGAAAATCTATCAAGGATCCCACTTTAGAATCTCCCTAAATCAATCACCACAGCTCTGAAAATGACATTTCTTTTTAAATGTAAATGGCCCAGCAGATCTCCTCAAAAGCCACTGGTTTGATTTGACCTTTGTTTGAGAGGAAACTTGAGGCGCTTGGGCACTTGTTTGCAGTCATCCTCTGACTGCAGAGATGTACATGGACGCATTTTGTTTTAGAAAAACTGGCATGGATGCAGTGGAACCCTACCGGCAATACTATTTGAATTGATTTGCATATTATTTCAAATTGCAATTTGGTAAAATTTGAGAAAAATTTAAGAAGAGAAAGAGAGAATGGTTACATGTAAAGAAAAATGGAATATTTAGATAAATCAATGATCTAAATGAAGCAATAAACAACATCCAGATATATTTGATGCGATTGGGGAATAAATATTTAAAAGTCATAGTCTATAATGTAACCCAAACATCATTCTAAAATTAAATACAATTGAAAGTCTCAAAATATGCTTCATGTAAATAAATGATTAACATTATTCAAAATAAAATATAACACAAAGAAGTCCATTCTAGTGGGATTTCGCATTTTCCTTTGGGTCTCTATTCATTTTTCCATATTTAATATTAAGAAGTAATCACTAACTCTAATCTCTTGTGTTTGATCCTCTATTTGTTTGTCCACATCTCACACAAAGAGTTAACTATTGACTGCGATCCTCAGGGCTTCATTGCAGTGCCTGTGACAGGGAGTAATGTGTTACTGCAGACACTGTGTGCCTAACTAAGGACAATGTCCCTAATCAGAATCAACAGGGGCAAGGCATGGCTTTTTGCCTTTCCAAGTTAAGATCTCTCAATGTTAATTAACATGTAAAAGCAGTTAGCATGAGTTCTAATTTACAGTAGACGACCCATAAAGAATACTTCACTGGAATATCTTTTTGATCTAAAATTTTTTTTGATCTAAAATTTTATTTAAAAGAGTTTATGTCAATAGTCTGTATAGATTTAATTAACTTACTAATGTTTCAGGCAAAAATAATCTAAATGTCTATGATAGCTATGACTGATAAATTAAAAGATAGCAAGATATTTTATTAATAACGTGTAGCCAGTATGATCAACATATTTTAATTTAAAGCTGAAATTTCTCTGACTATTAATTCACTCACACTTACTGCCATTGAGTCAATGCTGACTCAAAGTAAGTTTGGGGTTTCTGCCACTGTACAGTAGAGCCCCTGTACGTAACCTCATCAGCCCTTGACATTATCGGATTTCAATGCAGAACGTGGAGAATATTTTGCATCAGAGCCCGAACAAAAGCATCAGAAACGAACCCGAGGGATGTGAATTTTGTAAACAAAAGCAGTTCCTGTTCCAGTCAACCAGTGTTAATCGGCCTCATTAGTATGTGTTGTTTAAACTTTTTGCGACTGTGTTCCAAGTGTTTTTCTATAATTTTCTTAGCTTTTGTAGCTTTTTGTACTGTCTTTAGATAAAAAAACATGGATCCTAAGAAAGAGTTTTTGGAAAAGAATCATCATGATAAGGAACTGGCTAACCATGTCATTGATACTATTGATGACAATTTAGTAAACCCTTTAGAACACAGTTAAGGAAAACGCCAACAGCAAGACCACATTAGACAGAATTTTTTTTTAGAGAAGCCAGCCAGGTCCTAGTGAAAAAAGGCAGAGAAGTGAAAGCCCTCCTGAGAAGCAGCTACCGGTTGATTTATGGACGGGGATTCCCTTCCAAACAATGCCTCTCTCCATCCCTCCTCTCCACGCCCGTGTCCACAGCCCAGATCCTCCTCACTCTCAAAGGTATGGGACAGACTGCAGTTGTTTAAAGTTTTTCAATGTTGTTTCTTATTTAAATTATATTATTTAACTCTGAACTTACTTACTTTGAAATTCCCATGTAATGTTTTCTATAAAAAGGCAAGGTTTGGGTAAAAACTTGGTGGTTGAGAAAGGTTTCATTCATTTTTAGTTACAGTATTTCTTACAGAAAAAATTAATTTGGAACTCGACTGCATCGCAACATGACGCTCCGAGGTCTGGGGTTCCACTGTAACAGTGTTTCTCCTTGGGAACTGGTGGTTTCAAACTGTCATCCAGGCAGATCTCAGCCCTACACATAATTACTATGCCACCTGAGCACCTATGAATATTAATACTAGATCAAATATTCTACATTCTACTTCTATCCATCTTTTTTATAATTTGAAAAATCTGAAATACATATAAAGCTGCAATTTAAAAATTAAAAATTTTCTTTTATAAAATAAAAGTGCTTTAAAAGTTGAAATAAAAATTAAATGTGCTCATAAGTCTTGACGATTACTGTACTTAAAAAGTACACTTTAATGAAATAAAAATAAATGTCCTATTTAACTAACTCCTCCAGTATCTCTTAAGACTTTGTATTTGCTCAGAGTAATTTTAAAACACTGGCCATAAGAAAGTTCTTTATTTTCCAGGGTAAAATATATGGTGAAAACTTGGGATTATTGTTTTACAAACACACTACAAGTCTCTAAGTATGTGATAAGGGAAAGTTAGACATAAAATGCTACAATATTTTTGTGGGTTTTTTCCTAATTCAAGAATTATCTTTCTTTGCATGTTATTACTTTATTTAGGGAGTAGAATGAAACCCTTTTACAGGAATAATAAGTCAACCATTTTACGGAATAATCAGTCAACAAGGAAGTTGTTATTAGATATAATGCCTATCATATGGTTCAATGTTCCTGCACCTGATTATGATATTAAAGAGTCAGAAAACACACCCCATTTGAAGCTGAGAGCTTGGCTAGCATTGTACCTGACCTTCAGATAGTGAGGGCTTAGTATTGTTCATAGTTTTGAAAAGAAATTCACCACATTAACAGAGGTTTGGGTTGTTGTTTTGATAGCTGAATATTTTTATTTGAAAGCAATAGAAAATAGGACGGCCTTTGGTGTTTCTCAGTTGATTTGCTCACTCTTCCTTCCGTCAGCTGCTGAACAGACGGGAAAGGAAGCCACCCTGCTCCAAGAGACCCCAAAGCTCCCACCATAAAATTGAATTTTGTTCCAAACATTTTTTAGAGAAATGCTCTGGAGAAAATTTTGTAAATTTATTTGAAATCTCTCATTTTGTGGAATAGGACATTAGATACAAATAAATGGGATTATTTACATAAAGTGGGCTGTTATTTATTAATTAAGCACTAAAATCCAGAACCTTTGATTTTTATTGGTTATTTTCTAGGTACGTAGTTTGTTTTACATTTGTATAATTTTTCTTGCCATTTAAGGACTCTCGCATACAATCCATTTTCTCTCGTGCGATTTTCATAACTTCCTGTTAATCAGAGAAAATTTTTCTATGCCTCTACTACCTTCAGACTGGTGTAGTATAATAAAAAAAAAAGTATTCCCAGATATCTCCAAATGTAGTTAACACTTCATAAAGTTTCCCCAGTTGTCCAATTCACCTAGACTATACAACTCAGACACTAAACTGAATTCAGAGAAAAAAATTAAGCTTTTTATTTGTGGAAAGCTTTACCTTGCCAATAACAACACCAGCAATGTCATTTTTCATCTGGCTACAGCCAGCTTCGTATGGATCTCCAAAGAACTGCTCCAGTTCTGCTCACCACGGAACGGAGAAAATTGAAGCTATTCATCAATCCCAAAGAAGGGAGCACTAGGCTATGAGGCTTTCTGTGACTTTGTGTTGACCTTGTTTTCTTTGGTGAGTCTACCTAGTTGAAACAGATCTGTCTAGTAAAGGCTTTGAGGTCACTCAAGTTTTGAATTCAGTCTTAACTACATTTGAGGAAACATAAACCTAATAATGAATTAATGCTCTTTAGTAGCCCAGTCGATTGTGAATAATTGTGTTTGCGGCAGCAAAAAACAACAATGATTCATTTAATTTCTTGTAGTTACTAAGCCTATTTCTTTTGGTTTATTTAATGGATTTAATTAAATAAATTTGTGAGTAATATTTTTTAACAAAATGCATGACTACTAATGGAAATGAATACCTTCTGAAGATGGCTGAGTAGATGCACTTCTTTCTCTCTGTGGCTTTAACGTGCATTGCAAAATCCCCCCGTCATCATCATCCTTCAGCACAGCGACACACATGAATAACATATCTTAAATTCTACAATCCTATAACTAGACCTTCTACGAGACAAATGTGTATGTTTAGAAAATAAAATAAAATTACACTTCATTTTTATGTACAAGTAGTGGTGTAGTTAAATTATCCAACATGATGAGCATACTAAATAAGTGAGTTCATTAGTTATATTTGTTGAATTGCAATCTTGACCTATCAAAGGGAGGTGTTAGTCTTTTCTTGATAGGGTCTTGAGCAAATACTCAAAAGGCTTTCTGCAGGAAAACTGCTTCTCCCTGCGTAAGCTTTCACAGCGGTTCTTTAAGCAGAGTGACTCTCATTAGTACACCATGACAAGTGTTTTAATAACCGATTTATGTCATTTTCTCAATGATCTCCAAATGTATGTTTTTCCTTTTTTGTTTATGTTTTACAAAATATACAAATAATCACTCTGAGTAATTCAGTGATTTTAAGTGGTATGGATCCACATTGTTGCCTATTAAGAACTATATTTATGTTTTGCACCAAATTTAACTTGCACCCAGGTATAGCAGTGTTACGAGAAAGCAAAAGACATGCATCAGGGGCACATATAGATTAAACCTCTGGTGAATTCCCTTTAACCATAGTCAGGGGTGTGAATACCATGTTATCAGACAGAGAGCATTGTAACGATAATTATGGCAGACCCAGTTAGCTTAAAATGTAATATCTTATTTGGTCCATTTAAAATTTGTTTCAATTTATTTTGAAAACAGGGGGGTTGGAGGGGAAATATCCTTGGATGAAGCCCCCATACACCCCCTCTGACCAGAGACCAGGATGGGATGTGGATTGCCCTGTTATCAAGCAGAGTGCATTGGGAAGTGGGTTATGGTAGATTTAATTAGGTTAAAATTTAACACCTTTTAATTTGACCCCTTTGTGACCCATTTTAAAGGTGTTCCAGTTTTTATGATTTTCTACTTTCCTTCCATTGAGGTTTTTCTCTATTTTATTTCGTCAATGTTGTTAGCTTTTATTTGTTTTGAGGGTAGGGTTTTCTGCTTATGAAAATCTAGAATAGGTAAGTCTATAAAGATAATAACTAATTTCTTGGGATTATGGCAGGGGAGAATGTGGGGAATGAGGAGCTAATAACAGTGAATACAAGGAAGAAGAACATGCTCTAAAATTGATTGTGGTCATGATTACACAACTCTTCTGTATATGATTGAACTATTGAATTGTATAATTGGATTATGTGTCAATAAAGCTGTTTTAAAAACAGATGCATGATTTCTGGTGTAGATATCATGAACCACTTTTCATGAAATAGAACCACTGAGAAGGGATTTTTAAGGTTCTATTTAGAGTATTATTTGTTCTGAATTAAAAACCAATATATAGACAGACAAAAAAAAAGTAGTGGCATCAGTGACCACATGTTCTGAATACGTCTTTCCACAAAAATAAAATTTTCATATGTGTTAGCTTCACTAGTTCATAGAAAACCTCATTGACACATTGGCTCCATGGATGAGAGGAAGTAACATTTATTTTTAATTTTTCTTTTTTTCATATGGCTGCAAAATTCTTCATTTTAACAATGTATGATTTTCAAATATTCATATATTCTCGATATTTATTTTAAGATGGCTTCAATGTTGATGAACCATCACAAAATGAGTCAAATCTCCCAATTAGAAGAGTTAACGCATAATAGACTGGAACATTGCTGTAGAGTGAAAGCTACTGAAATGTAAATACAAACAAACATGACTGAAATGAAATGCTGCGTAAGATGCAATAAACCATTTCCTACAAGGAGCCTTGGTATTACTCTGGTTAGAACTTAGCTGCTAATTTTAAAAAAGACCATTGGAATTCACCAGACCACTCTGGGGGACAACGATGTAGCAGTTGGTTTCCAGCAAAGTTGATTGAACCCTGTCGGGCAGCTGGAACCCACTCTGCAGTTCCACAGGGGAGACCGTGTGGCGATGGCGCCTTCGGTAGCAGCCTCGACAACCAGAAGACAAAACGACAGTCCTAGGATGTCGTATAGGGTCTCACTGAGTCGGAACCACCCCGCAAAATAACCCTCCAGAACAAAGTTTCGCAAGGAAGGCTTGGCACCTTTATTCTACTTCTGTAACATGTTCACCCCTTTTTATTTATTTATTTGTTTTAGAAATCATTTTACTGGGGGTTCCTACAGATCTTAAAACAATCCATCTATCCATTGTGTCCAGCGCATTTGTACACATGCCGCCATCATTGTTTTCAAAACATTTTCTTTTTACTTAAACCCTTGGTATCATCTCCTCTTTTTTTCTCCCTCCCTCCCCGACCCTCCGACCCTCTGGAACCCTTGATAAATTATAAACTAATATAATTTTCATATTTTACACTGTTCGCTGTCTCCCTTCACCCAGGTTTCTGTTGTTCATGGTGGTAGTGGGCGGGGGAGTTGCCATCCCTTTTAAATGGTTAAAGCTTGGAAGTAAACGAGCTGAATCTAAAGGAAGAAGCCATAGAAAAGCGAAGCGCCTCGATGCAAATAGCCAGGAATTGGCAAATCAGTTAAAGATAATTCCATAGGAGAGAAAGGGTATCATTGTTTGTGCTTTTTTCCTTTTCCAATACAGATAGTTTAAAATAAATTGACTATTTCTCCAGTCTGATCAGAGTTAGGTAAATATTTTAAGAGAGGCAATAAAATGTAAACGGAATCAACAGCAGGCATGAGGTCTGCAGACAGGAAAAGGCCCGGCTTGCTGGCAGAGCAGTGAGGGGCTCATTCCACAGGCCACACTGTGCATCCCAAAGAGCCTGGGTCAGGCTGTGAAAGGTCTTGAATGACAGACCAAAGAGGTTAGTTTGTATTTTCTTGGCAAGGGAATAGGAGCTAATGGAGGATTTTAAGCTGGAGAGTGACAAGAATCGGCCTGAGTTATAAAAGGTAAGTGTGACAGGGTGGTGGATTGGATATGAGTGAGAAGATAAGCCGAAACCAGGGAGCTCAATGAGGAAAGTGCTCAGTCGTTCAGCTGGAGGATGAAGGAGACTATAGAGTGCAGTGTCACAAGGGCTCCTGGAAATGGACGAG
>NW_022103908.1:30651974-30682270 GCF_000313985.2 Echinops telfairi
CAAACTAGCTAAGTATACAGATATATAGTTATCTAATATCGATCTATGTCTCTATCAATCAATCTATTGTTTATTTTTATTTTTTCTTGTTTCAGGAGATACTATCAGGTTTACCTGAAAAACTAAAGACAAGTTGCTTGAAAAGATGAAAAACTGTAAAATTGAATTAGAGATATTTCAATAAAGAGATGTTGTGGAGATAAGTGACAAAATACAATTACATATCTATATTACATACAGAATCTTCAAAGCTATATATTTTGCTTCATAAATTAATGTTTAGAAGAGACAGTATAGATGCAGCTTTCTAAGTAGACACTATTAAAGATGGTTTTACTATTACAATTATTCTTAATGAATAAGTTAATAAGGAATTAAAGAGTAATAGTAATTGTTATTATATGTGTTTATTTACAGGAACTGTTATACTGTAGGAAGAGCACAAACTTGGGTGAAAGTTCATTTTGAATTAGTACAAGAGGTAAGACATATGAAATTGGAACCTCAAATATCTATGTGTGTGTGTATACGTATGTTCAGTATTTACTAAGTGAAAAATATTATACTGGATAAGAGTATAAAAAATTGGTAGAACACAGTTGATTCCTTCAACAATCTTGCTATCTAGTTAATAAGAATTCTGTATAAGAATATGATTTGGAATATGTTATGCACTAAAATAGCAAACCCACTGTCACCAAGTCAAGTTCAACCTACAGTGACCACACATAGCAGTCGTTCTCAACCTTCTTGATGCTGTGACCCTTTAATACAGTTCCTCTTGTTATGACTCCCCCCACCATAAAATTATTTTCTTTGCTACTTCATAACTGTAATTTTGCTACTATTATGAATCGGGAGACCCCTGTGAAAGGGTCATTAGAACCCCAAAGGGGTCACGACCCACAGGTTGGGAACCTGCTATATAGGGTTACCAAGACTTTGGATTAGTATGGGAGTCAACAGCTTCATCTGCTCCGGAGTAACAACTAGTGGGATTGAACGGCTGACACTCCTATTAGCAGCCCAACACCTAGACTAAGTGCCACCAGTAGTCATTATTAGTTTAGTTAATTGTTAAAACACTGACATATTTTCACAGATTTTTACTTAATTGCTACTTTTGGTTAAGTTCTCTGTGTGTCCCATTGGCATTCCTGTTCACCATCAACTTTGGAAAGGGCAGCACTGCTTGACTCAGAGTAGAAAAAATGAATTAAGACACTAGTTCTGAAATCCATCTTCTTCATAGTTTGAAAGGATCATTCTCACTTGGTCTCTATCACCTCACCTTAGAGTCAACGCTTATCCGAATCTAGGTTTGTTTTCATTAAGTTGTGGAAGCTATCTTCCAGTAGGCCCAGTGGCTCCTTACATCCTCTTGCACAACAAAAGGAAGCATTGTATATTCCTACACTATTCCCTCGATTGAATGGAGATCAGACACTTGTAATCCACAATTTTCTCATTGGCTAATTTTCTAAATTCCTAGTTTGATTTTTCTTCCTAATCTATCTTCGTCTGAAAGCTCTGCTGGAACCCATTTGGCATCATCGCACAACGATAACTAGGCCTCCATTAACAAAGAGGGTGTGTTTTCCCCAAGAATGGAACCCATGTCTCCAGAATAGGAGAGAAAAATTCTATCTTTGAACTAACAATGCCTTACTCATCTTTTGCAGTCTTTCTATAACACTTGGTAGAGTGGACTGTACTCAACCTTTTAAAAAATAGATTCCCATAGTTTCATAGATAATGTATCCATTGCTTTTGTTTTTCATTCATGATTAACTTTGAGTTTTAGAGTTTATTCATCAAAACATGATATTTTTCAGCCCTAGGATGTAGTTTATTTTTCCAGTTTATGGAAAATTGAGAAAAATGTGCAAGGCATCATATGAAAGTTCTGGATGTTATCTATTTCCCACAATAACCTAGAAACATTTTCTTATCCTTGTTTTATAGATGGAGAAACTAAAATTCAAACATGTTTAATAATGGGTAAATGTTAAATGTATAGGGCAGTGCATAGTTTCAATATAAGCTTTCTAGCTCATATGTGTATCTAATGTTTTCACTTATCTTCCATTACTCTCAAAGCTGTCCGTAGCTTGTTATAATCCACCCAGTGGAATCTCTTTTCAGAGTCAATTAAACACAAGTCAACATCTTCTTAGTGTTCCCTGCTTCCATGGAAGATCCATCTGACATCAGCAATGATATACCTTGTTCCATGTCTACTGTTATCTGCTATGAATTTTTGTCAGTTCCCAGTCAATGTATCTTTGAAAATATTTTAACATAATCTGCAGTAAAATTGTACTTGCATGTGATATTAATGATATTGTTTCATAATTTGAGAATTCTGTTGGGTCACCTTTCTGAGGAATGTGTACAAATATGGATCTCTCCTGTCAGGTGCCAGCTAGTTGTCTTCCAAATTTCTTGATATTGGTGCTTGAGTGCTTGCTTTCAGGGATTCATCAGCTTGTTGAAATATTTCAATCATTGTTCCATCCATTTCTGGAGGTCATTAGTGCCTAGGATATCAAACCTTATGCTCTTCATTTGATTTTTAAAAATTGCAAATTTTCCTAAATTCATACTTTGTATATTCCTTAGTCTGGTTTTTAATAGATGTTTGGAACTGCTTCTTCTCATGTTGAGTCATGCCCCAGAAGCAAATGAAAGTCCCCAAAGTGTTCCTCCATCCAGTGTCCTTATACTCAACCCTAACTTTCAAGAAGTGGCTCCTTTGTCATAGTTTGAGTTGCTTTATAACCTCAGAGACTAATCTTCTGACATGACAGCTGAACAGATTCAGCTGTTATTCATGATTTTTCCAGTATCTTCAAATGTTCCATAGCTATTCATAGGGCACTTAGTAGCTACTTCCTCAGAAGAATCCAGTGTATTCCTTCTTCATAGTCTGTTCTTAACCTGGAAGCTCTGCTGAGAACTGCTCACCTTGGGTCACCTTGCTGGAATTTCAAATACCAGTAGCATAGCTTCCAAAAGCACAGCAACAATCGGGCAACCACAGTACAACAGACAAACAGATAGAGGGAATACGCGGATAGAGTGCTTACTATGGATCAGGATTTTTAAGTATCCAAATAAATAGAGTGGCTGATTTAATCCTTAAAAATATTGTGAAGTGGATACAATTTTAGCTGTGAATTACAGATAAAGAATTATATAATTTTCAAAGACAACACAATGTGTGGTAGACATTATACTGAATCTAAGTCGTCTTGTTCCAGAGTACATACATATATTTATAATTATCCAACATGGCCAGAAGAGCTATAGCGCATATCCAATAGATATTTCAAATTCGGTATTATAAAAACTCATGGAAACAAAAGTAAAGATAAAAACAAAACAAAAGTTTGTATTGGGTCAATGTGCCGCACAAGACCTCTTCAGCATATTGACACGCAAGGAGGTTTCTTTGAGGATGAGTGTTCATCTGACTCAGCCATGGTATTTTCAATGACCTCGAGTACATACGAAAGTTGGACATTGACTAAGAAGTCAGACGAAGAATCCATGTATTTGAATTGTGGTCCTAGAGAAGAATATTGAAGTGTCCATTGACTGCTAAGAGGACAAGGCAATTGGTATTGGAAGAAGTACAGCCAGATAGTTCCTTGGAGGCAAGGATGGCAAGACTTCATCTTCCATACTTTGGGTAGGTTGTCAGGAGCCACCAGTCTCTGGAGAAGAAAATGCTGTGTGGTAGAAGGGCAATGAAAAAGAGGAAGGTCTTCAAGGAGAAGGATTGGCACAGTGGCTGCTACAATGGGCTCCGCCTTGGGAACAATTGTGAGAATGTAGCAGGAGCAGGCAGTGTTTCATTTGATGTGTGTAGGTCACAGTGGGGGAGAACTGACTTGCTGGCACCTAACAACAATAATAACAAAACAAAAAGCAAAACATTTTGCTTTGAACCCTTGCTCATCTGTTATCATAGAACTTTTTCTCTTTCTTAAGTCTCTGTATCAGGAGCAATAACACAAGACACAACCAAAAACCCAGACTCCATCTACTTAAATCTCAAATACGCACTTTAATCAGCAACAATGATATTGTTTGGTAAAATATGTTCTTATGTTTCATTTTCTGGCACAGGCACGCTCTGTTTCCTGAGACATTTCCCTCCATCCTCCTTTCCTACTCTTTCTCCACTTAGTGCTCAGATTCATGCTGTAGGTATCACAGGTAATGTAGGCATCTATATTATACCTTTATTCCTCTTTCTAAATAGACTTTATATTATATTTTATATATAATATATCTAAATTCTAAATATATATTATATATTATTATATATTATATTATATATGGAGAAAGAGGCAGTAAAAACAAAGGGACAAGAATTTAGCACAAAAATAAAACAAAATAAAACTCTGGTGGTACTTTTCACATGATATTTTAGCCATCTCAATATTGATTGGTTGAATTGAAGTTGTGATATAAAACGGAAAAGAAGAGAACTAGTTATTAGTCAGAAAGGCTAGGAATCTTTTACTGAACTCTCTGGGAAAACAAAAAGGTACAGTTTCTCCTTTTCATTTTTACATTAAAAAAATTTTCTATATCAATACTTTCATTTTGTATTATGGTCATTTATCTAATCCTTAAAAACACAGTAGTTTGATCCACATGACTTCAATTTTTATAAACTGAATAAACACAGTAGCCATAACTTCAAAATATCTTCATCAGTGTATTAAGTTTAACCTTCTTCCTCATTTTTATTTATTTTATTATCTTACTAATTTCCATCCTCCAACAAATAATTGCAAAAAACATTAGCAAAATTATTGGAATTTATAAAGTCTAATTTGGGCACATTCGAAAGTCAAAGCTGCCTGCCCTTGATATTAGTGGAGTGAATATTAATGTGACTTTTTTACCCAAGTTTCTGTAACTCTTACCAAATGATTCGTGAGACCCTGTCTAACACTAAGAGAGGAGATGAGATTGGTCCATTTTCATTACCAGCCCCTTGCCTATGAGGTTGAGGCATCTTTGAAGTAGCAGAGGGAGAACCTTAGAAAAGTACATTCAAGATTTCTGTCTACAGTGGTAGTGACTGCTCCAACAAGCTGCATCGGATAATGTGGCACCGATACGCAGAGAAACAGCCCTGAGACTGTGGGGTATCTCCCTTTCATCTGGCCTGAGATTACAGAACTGCAGGACAAAGTGATTTGTAGGCGGGTTTCCTGCCTCCTGGATGCTAAGGCCAAGGGACCACATGGCTGAGGGATGGAGAACTGGAGAGAGCCTTGGCTGCCACATGGTTGAGATGCTGAGAGCTGGCTGAGGAGGCCAATGAAAGTATCCTTACTGTTTGCTTGTCCTGCGTGTGGACGGGTCAATAAGTACCCTAAATCCTAATGAGCCCCCTTAATTGTGAGTATTATCTTTGAGTTCTGTGTGACCATTGCAATGGACGATCAAACCCAGCCTAGATGGAGAGTGGTGTGGGGGGGAATAGGTAAACAAGGACACACCATGGAGGTTTGTCGGACTCCTACCTGTGGCAATAGGGAAGCCCAGGGAGGTCAGAAATGTCCATCCACCGTTTTTTATTGCATTGGTAAGACAAGTCCACTGACCCAGTGCAAACATGACTCAGAATGAAATAAAATAAAATATGGTTAATCTCGTCAAAGGAATACACACTCAAGTAAAAAAGATAATATGTTAGAAGATGATTCCAAACTATTGTCACCACTTCCATTTAGAATTACTGCACCCAAGTAGCAACATTCATTAAGATATCACAAGTGAAAGTTTGTTGGTGGTGATGTTACTTTTATTTCTCTTTTGAGGGCTCGTAGAATTTGCTAGATCATGATCATTAGTTCCTGTTGGCAGCCTACTGCAGAGCGTAGCAACTCCACTTCAGAATATTTTTCCAGCAAACAAATGCTGAAATAAAATGAAGAAATGCCTGGTAATCTACTTTTGAAAAATCAACCATTACACCCCCTCTGGAGAACGGATCTACTTGGACACACCTGGGACGCCATGTGACTCCGAATTTACTCAGGTAACTGAGTGGTTTGATGAAGCAGTTTATAGTGTACTGGAAGTTAAATGAAAAGATAGGAGTGTGTAAATGACAGGAAGGAAAAATATATTCTTATGTTTCAGAAATATTTTATGAATGCTCCATAGAGATTAGAAAAATGTTTCCCAATATAAATTCATATCTAGCCTGTCATTGATATCTTACATGCTTCACAACTATTTAGGAACAAATGTATAATTAACATAATTAACTTACCATGACCTATAGTAAAATTGTTTAAATAATTAATAATTATACACTGGACAGGGCCACTACTGATTTATAGGTCCATCCAGTTTTGATAGTGAAAGATAGATTGAGGTATTGTAATTATAAAAATGTGTTAATCATAATGTACCATTTCTCACCAGAATCCTGTCCATGATCATACTTGGCAATTTCCCATAGAGAGTAATTTATTTTAATAGTCTAAATTCTGCAAATGGGTTTAAAATTCAGATGGCTACACCAATGTAGTAAGTGACATCCAAGACTGGAGTTTGCTGGATGTGACAGAGTATGTAGTGAGTGGGACATAAACAAGCCTACTTCTTAACATACATATTTATATGGCAAAAATAAATCTCCATGTAGATGTAATTTGTAAGAATTATTCATACAGAGGATGGCTCAATGTCCATTGCCTTGATTTCTGGAATGAGACTAGCCTAATGTCAGGAAAGCTCTGTAGAAAGGCTTTCACTCGCAAGTATAAAAAGAGCCAGCAAGGATGAAGCTGCTGGCAGAAGATGGGAAGAAGACAATATTCACAGGCCTTTGCGGCAGATGGACGTGCAAAGATGATTGAGTTCAACCCCTTTCTTTGCACATGAAGAGACAAAAGGCTTATGTCACAGGATTCTTTGTGCTATCCAATTTTAGTCTGATTTTCATAATTTTCAGAACATCTGGAAAATCAAAATTCTTAAATATACTAATGCCCGTAAATAAAAATGGAATGATATGAAAAGATTATCAGGAATAAGACTAATGGTAAAAAATATATTTGGCATCCTCGTGATAAATCACTTGACCTTGGGTAACTAAATATATTACCGTGAGAAATATTAATATGCTTAAATTTTATTCACTGAATAATCTATAAATTATGTTATTAATTAGCAAAGTTTTATTCAATTAAATAACATAGTTTATTTGCAGCATTGGGTTGCTAGCAGCAAGGTCAGCAATTCAAAACCACCAGCTACTCCGAGGGGAGAAAACAGGGTTTTCTCTTCCGGTAAAGAATTATAGTCTTGGAAACCCACAGGGACAGCTCTACCCTGTCTGACAGGGTTGCTATCAGGAGGCATAAACTCAATGGCAGTGAGGGTTTTTTGTTTGTTTTTTAAATGAGTTTTAAATCTCAAGGAAGCAAGATTCAGAGTTTCTTTCAGTTACAATGCCAATAAAATGTATTCTTCTTTTCATTCTAGAAGTTTATATAATCTTAATAGAAGAAAATGACAAGTTAATTCAATTATTATGAGTTAAAAAACATTCATAAATTATCATGCAATTATGCATTTATATTGTTAGAGGATGTCAAGTACAAACAAGACTCCCTATTTTTACTTAGAATTGTTCACATGAGATATAAATGATAATCTAGAATTATTTAAAAAACAATTGATTTGCATTTGTAAAGTATTTAGATATTATTTAAAAGAGAATCTCATCTACTGACACTCTCTTAGGCAGAAAAAGTTAGTATATGATCCTTTTCTCTTTAACAGTTTTCTGCTTTTTGGTTAGATTTATTAAAATTTATAATATTCTGACTTATAGGTTTAAATGTGATATATATCCAATTTCCTTAGTTATATTTCAACATGTGAAGGGTTTACCAAAGAGGTCTTAAGCTGAATTAATCTACTTTCCTACTTTTTGAACTTGATTCAATAATATGAAAACATTACTTCCAAAATGTTTAGGTCTGATACTCTCACCCTTTAATGGCATATCCTTTGATCATCTCTTTAATTGTCCTAAAATACTGAATCCTTTAAGTTACAGTGAGTTTATCCTATAGGAAATAAACCCCCACCAAAAAAAAATAAAGGAAAAAGAAGAGTAAAAAGAACAAAACAAACCTCAGAAACTATCTGCAAACAGTATAACAATGTGATATTTTTCAACCAGGAAAAGTCATAATTTTTAGATTTTGTCTTATCCATATAAGTTACCTAAAGCTAATGCTCATCTTTGTATTGCAGAATTTTATATTTGAATTGAAAGAACATCCAATGTAATCAAAAGTAAGATTTCTGTTAGTTAAATATGAATTTGATCTAATTCTCAGCCCTACTCTAGGTTTCCTCATGGACAATGGAAGAAAGTACTGCCAAGCCCTGGACTTCCCTATGACCAGTTGCAGCTAGGAATATTTTGATGCATATAGGATTCATTGATTGATTTAGAGAAGTAGGTCATGTGACTTTTCTTGCTATATATAAATATAGCTAGATAGACATTTTGGACAGAAAATAAAGCTCAAACAGAAATTTTAATACATCATCAAATAAGTTCATGGATTACCAGAATTTAGATGTCATTGACATTGAATTTCTATCCTAAGATTTTATAAAGCTGGGAAGACTGGTGTGATTAAATCAAATGTATTTTAAATCATTATACTTTAATGTCCAGTTGATTTATGTATAATATTAAATATATAATTCCTGATAATATTTTATTCTTCCCTATAAAGGCTCTTAGCTATGTTTGGCCTAAAGACCTTATTTTTTATTAATATCACCAGTTTTTCCCTTTCCCTCTATTTCACAGGTTCCGCTTGTTGTAACCGCTCTCATGTGTCCACGGGCTCTTGATATTGCAAACCTAAGAAAGAATTCACTGACCACAAAACAGCAAGCAGAGGGCACAGTTCATTTGGAAAAGAAAGAAAATAAAAGCGCCTGATCCAGCAGGTAGGGACTGACGGCAGTCGCTGCTGAATGAACTGTGTCTAAAAAGGTCTTTATCAGGTGTGGAGTATTTGGCCGGTCTCCATCACCACATTATGAACGGACCAATCCCAGGATCGGAGTTTAAATCGGCCTAGGTGTCTCCTGACTGCAGGTAAGATGATCCTACCTAGGCTGGTGCGATCACCCTTCCCGATATCCTGCCTATCCTAGGGCTTCCCGCTAGGGGCCTCTTTCTCACTCTGGTTTTGGTATTTTTATCTCCTATCTCTCAAGCTGATTTTCTTTTAGCATTTTATTATAGCCACGACTATTTTGGGTGTGTCATCTGAGTTTTAGGAATTACTACTATTCATAAAAATGTTTCTTTGATGAATTTTAGTTTTTAAAATCCCAACAACTGTCAATTGTGTTACTCAATAAAACTTTGCTTCCCACTAATGGAAAAATAGTTTGGAAAAAAATAAGTAAAAGGAACATAGCTCCAAGCAATTTGTTACTGGGGAAAATATTTATGCAAAAGTTTAAATTCCCGTGTGTCTTGTGGTTGCTAGCGGCCCTCAAACCTGACAGGATATAACTGATCTATTAGGTTTTGTTGGCTATACATTTTATGAGCATATATCACCATGCCTATCTCCCTTAGACTGTCTGCGTGGATTAAAACACCTATCTTTTGCTTTGTAGCTAAACAAAATTTGTTTAGTAGCTAACTAATCTTTTGTTTAGCCTTAATAAATGTTATATAAATAATTGTTTATAATCATGAAAACATGTGTATAATAAATAAGCTATTTATACATTTTATGGTCTAGCATTTCAACTGAACAATCAATATTCATGGAACCCGCAGTGAGGAAATCAACAAAAATTATTGCACTACTCAAATCTGCTGCATACAATTTTTAAAAGTGTTGAACAGTAAGGGTGTCTCTTTGAGCACCTGCCTACTCAGTTTCTGAAAGCTGGTCAATTAAAAGGATGACCAAGAGGAACAGATGCATTTGAATTAGGGTGTTATCAGAGAATTTTGAATATGTCATGAACAACCAGACAAATCCACAAATCTGACTTACGGATAATATTGAATAAAGACTCATGGTGACTCTAAAGAATGTATGGAATGCTAAACTTCCTAGAAGCTAGGACATCAAGACTTTGTCACACATGCTTTGGATACATCATCAGAAGAGACCAGTTCTTGAAGAAGGACATCATTCTTGGCTAAAGTAGAAGGTCCGTCAACAGGAGGATGACCCTTGGTGAGATGAGCTGATACAGAGACTGCAACAGTGGGCTCAAGCATAGGAAGGATTGTGAGGGTGCATGACCAGACAGTGTTTTCTTCTGTTGTGTACAGGGTCACTCTAAGTCAGAAATGGCCAAAGACACCTAATAAGGATTGCATAGAAAGATAAATGATAATGGAGCCCTGGTGGAGTTGGATTGCCTGCTCTATAGGAGAGAGAGGAGATTTTCTACTCTCATGAAGAGTTACAGTCTTGGCAACCCACAGAGGCAGTTCTACCTTGTCAAATGAAAATTATTACTCAAGTTGAAATTTAACAATATTTATCAATTAATTGAATGGAATGTTGAACAATGATGATGTGACAAAATTATGTTGAAGTGACTAGTTTTGATTTCGTACGGAAAATTAGAGTTTCTATGTAAACAAACAAAATATCTTCTCTCTGTGTGTGTGTGTGTGTGTGTGTGTGTGTGTGTGTGTGCCTTCCCCTTCATTGTGTGCTGAATATCTATAAGATCTGTGAGGTCCTGTTCTACTTTTTAGGGGGCATTGACACCACTTTTTATTGATCCCTTTTTCATAGGCTTGACTTCTACTAGGTTTAGAAAGTAGACTAGGAGAGACTCCCAGGTCTTTTCCCGGCGCTAGTTGACAACTCAGAGCCTTGTTTAGTAACAAAGGGCTACAAATTATACTGAAGTACAGTAAGCACGGGGTGAGGGAAAGAATGATACCCAAAACGAAGGAAGGGCAGAGGAAAAGGAAGTGTGGGTTCTGATGACATGATACCACTTTATACACCTGGACTTAATGAAAGTGACTAATAGTAGGTTTTGTAAAGTTTCATTTGTGTTTTTGCCTGCTTTTCTGAGATTTCACCACATCCTCATAATAAAGTAGCTTGCATTCATTAAGCTAGAGTTAGTGTTCTTTATTTAATATTGGAAGTTTTGTCACATCAAATAAAAAATCCTGATGAAGAACGATTAAGCCTGGTAGTTATAATTAATCACATCTCCTATTTCTACTTTCGAGAATATCTGACAGCCAGTTAAAAATGTTTTATTGGTTAACATTTTGTTATTAAAAATAGCATGAAGCAAAAAGCAAACAACTCATTAAAAATGTACTCAAGCTTTAACAAAAAAAGCTATTCTTTATTAAAGGTGTAGCTATTTTCCTTCACATATATGAATATTGAAATATGTTCATGACATTTGAATCCTTTGGCTAAGTAAAAATTACTGACCAAATGAAACTTGCAATGCCTTTCAGGATACTTGAATATCATTATCTTTAACCTAATGACAAACAGTAACTTAACTTCTGTACTGTTACGATTGTTGTTCGGGGCTGTCAACTCCATTCCAACTCACAAGAACTCTGCGCACCGCACCGTGAAACACTGCTCTACCCTGCAGCTTGATGATCCTTCCTGCATTTGAGCTCATTTGTGTAGACATTGTGCCAATCCATCTTCGTGAAAGTCCTTCTCTTTAATGTTGTTTTCAGGTGCCATTGAGTCGGCTAGGACCCATGGAGACCTTCTGCACAACTGAACAAAACAGTGCCCTGTCCTGCCTCATCTTTCCCACTGTTCCTATGCCTAAGCCCATTGTTGCAGACACAGTCTCACTCCATCTCCTGGTGGGCCTTCCTCTTTGTCTCTGCCATACCACTTTAACGAGCATGGTGGCCTTCTTCAGCGACTGGCCTCTCCTGACAATACGTCCAAAATACGTAAGATGAAGTCTTGTCATCCTTGCTTTTAAGGCGAAATCTGGCTGCATTTCTTGCAAGACAGATCGGTCTGTCCTATTAGCGGTCCTTGTCAATTCCAATATTCTTCTCCAGCACCACAATTCAAACGAATCAATTATTGTTTGATCTTCCTCATTCAATGTACACCTCTCACATGCATCTGAGGCAAATGAAAATACGAAGGCTTTTGTCAGGCCCATTTTGGTCCTCAAAGTAACTTCCTTGCTTTTTGATACTCTAAAAGGTCTTCTGTAGCAGATTTACATCTGGAAACTAGTCTTTTGATCTCTTGAGCGCTGTTCCATAAGCATTGACTCAGGATCCCTGCAAGAAAAACTCCTCAAAGACTTCAATGTTTTCTCTATTTACCATGTTATAGATGGATCTAGTTGTGTGGATTTTGGTTTTCTTACATTGAGTCATAATCAATACTGATGGCTCCAATCCTTGATCTTCATCAGGAAGTACTTCAAATTCTCCTCACTTTCAGTAAGCAAGGTTATATCATCTTCAAGCCACAGGTTATACATAAATCTTCCTCCAATCCTGATGCCACACTGTTCTTTGTTTTGTTTGTTTGTCTTGTTTGGATTATGTTTGTTTTGTTTTGTTAGTTAAAAGGTCATTTTATCGGGGGCGCTTACAACTGTTACTACAATCCATCAATCAATGGTATCACGCATATTTGTACATATGTGGCCACCCTTCTTTTCTAGACATTTACTTTCTATTGAGCCCCTGGTATCAGCTCCTCTTTTCCCCCCTCAATCCCCCCACCCTTGTGACCCCTTGATAGATTATAAATTATTATTATTTTCATATCTCATTCTGACCACTGTCTCCATTCCCCCATGGTTTCTGTTGTTCTTCCTCCTGAAGGTGTGTGTGTGTGTGTGTGTGTGTCTGTGTGTGGTTATGTGTCGATCACTGTGATCAGTTCCCCCTTCCTCCTTGCCTCTCTCCCACTTCCCCCTACCCTTCTTTTATTGCTATTGCCATTCCTGTTCCTGGATTCCATGTCACATTGTTAATGTAAGCCAACCTATTTGATTATGTATTCAGCATTCAGGTTGAACAAGGATAATAAGGGTATACAACTCAAAGCATTAGTCAAAAACAGGGCTTCAGAAATTGATGGAAACCAATAGAAATGTTTTAGCAGGCTGCTGAAACATTGAAAATACTCATTCATCTATGCCATAAAATCTGGAAGATAGCCACTTAGCCAACTCTGTGCCCACCCCGAAGAAAGGCAAAACCATGCATTTCTCAAACAATAAAACAGTATCACTGATACCACATGCAAATCAAATTTTGCTAAAGATCATCCAATAATGATCACAGCAGTACATTGACAGGGAACTGTCAGAAGTTCAGGCTGGATTCCGAAGAGGACGTTGTTAGGCTGGGTTGACTAAAAAGCAAATCCAGTGTCATTCATATATATATAAGAGAGAGCATTATATCAAAAACTAATTGTGTATCAAGAAAAGATCCCACCCCAGTACAACTCAAGTCCCTAAGTCCAGTACTAGACCATAACTCCCTCTTCAGACTCATGTAGTCACAAGTAATGATGCAGAATGCAGGAATAGCACAAGTTGATGTGTTCAAAGTCTTGTGGATCCAATGGCGGTGGATACATCTCCAGGGCTCAGAGATTGGGGGAGGTTCCTTATGAGAAGGCCACACCCACAAGGAGGCAGCATCAGGCTATAATCTGATGGACAGGGTCAATACCACCTCAACATTTTTATTTATCTTCATGTTGGCAGGAATTTATGTAACTGCCGCATGCATGGAACAAGGGGTATCGGTGTTGAAATCAGCTGGATCTTGGATCAAAGCAGAGAATCGCAGAAAAATGTTTACTTGCATTGTATTGACTATGCAAAGGCATTCCACTGTGTGAGTCACAATAAACTATGGATAACCTTGAGAAGAATGAGAATTTCAGAACATTTCATTTCATTGTGCTCATGAGGAATTTGTTCATACATCAAGATGTAGTTGTGGAACAGAACAAGGGAATGCTACAAGGTTTACAGCCAGGAAAAGTATGAGTCAGGTTAATGGCCATATTTATAGTTAAAAAGAAAGGTCATTGGCATATTGTTACTTAGTAATAATAAAACACAAAAACAGAGCATGCAAAACACAGTTTAGTTGTTACATAAATGTAAACTTTATGAACTACACGTGTTTGCCTTTTTGTTTATTTAAATTTATTTTGTGATTGAAGCATGCCATTGCTAACAATGTAGTAAGTCTCCTATGAAATTAACCTAGTACAGGATACCTAATATTTGACTAAACTCCATGCTGTCTTTAACAACAGACATAACCAATTGGTGTCAAAATAATTTCTAGGTGTGCTTTATAAAACATTTTAGTTTCATTAGTTTAGTTTTGTTTTATTGGTTTGCCTTAGATTATCCTTTTTCCATATTTATTTCTAGAAAATGAATTACTTCATTCACATCTATTGACAAATACATTCTTTGCATTTTGCTTATCTAAATTTTACACAAAACAAAACTTCTTGTTTTCTTTTCCTTTTTTTGTTAGCCAAGTAAACTCATAAACACTAATTGTGACTCCTAATTAGTCAATTTTTTGAAGATGAATCAGCCTTACTACTTAATGTTATCTATTGCACACAGAAAATTGTCCTAGAGGATGAGGCGGTGGTGGCAAATCTGTTTCATGTACACTGGGGCAAATGACACCAGCCTTCGGTAAACTTTCAGCATCATCTGGAGTTTAATATAGCATAGATGTCAGATTGTTGGCCTTCCAAAGGACTTGCTGAGATTTTTGATTCACTTCTCTAGTTCTTGTCTATTAATAAATTCCCTGACAGCATCCTGCCGTGAAGCAAAATTCAGTGACAACTTTCAGATAGGTGTTGCCAGCAAAGATTTTGAGCGCATGTCATTTTCATCTGGTCCAATTTAAGGCACAATCTTTGACTCCTTTTTACTATTACCCCACAACACTGCTGGCCGTGAAGAATAACCCATACTATGTGATATAGCTCCTTGGATGTGATTACAAAAAAGTAAAAATAAATCTGTAGCCTTTAGTGATTTTTACAAAGATTATCTTAAAGCTTTAGCATGACGCTGAAGAGACTATATTTTGGGGAAGGTAAGAAGCATATGAAATACTGTTTAATAAATCTTTGCTATATTTTGCTATGTGATAGTATAACAAAAAGACATTTCTTTTGTTCTTTGTTACCAGTAATCTAGGACGAATTTTATTATACTTGTCTCATGTGACTTTATTTCCACAGAATCAAAATATTGGAAACTTGAGAAGAGAAAGAAATCAAGAGATTTTACTTTTGCTTATTTATTTTGTTTATTATTTTTCACTTTGATTTGATAAAATCACATTAGATTTTTTTAAAATCATTTTATTGTGGGCTCCTATAAAAATCCATGCCTCCCTTGTGTCAAGCACATTTGTACACATGTTTCCATGATCCTTTTCAAAAACTTTTCTTTCTTGAGCCCTTGGCATCAGCCTTCATCTATTCCTCCTTCCCCCACCCTCCCACCCTTATGAACTCTTGATAAATTATAAATTATTATTATTTTTTATATCTTACACCATCTGCTATCTCCTTTTACCCATGTTTCTGCTGTTCGTCACTCTGGGTGGGATGTGTGTGTGGGGGGTTATATGTTGATCATTGCAAGCATCTTCCCCTTTCTCCCTACCCTCCTGGCATTGCTACTTGCATTACTGTTCTGAGAGGTTTATCTGTCCTGGATTCCATGCGTCAAAGAGTTCTTATCTGTACCCGTGTACGTGCTTTAGTCTAGCAGGATTTGTAAGGTAGAGCTGGGGTCATGATACTTGGGCAGAGGAAGCATTAAAGAATGAGAGGAAAGTTGTATGTTTTATCCATGCTATACTGCACCCTGGCTGGCTCATCCCTTCCTGTAACCCTTCTGTAAGAGGATGTCCAATTGTCTGCAGATTCAATTGCCCCCACTCCCACCCCCACCCTGTCCCCCTTGTTGACATCAATATGATTGTTTGTTTTGGGTCTTCTGATGCCTGATACCTGATCCTGTCAATACTTTATAGTCACACAGGCTGGTGTGCTTCTTCCATATGGGCTTTGCTGCTTCCCCGCTAGATGTCTGCTTGTTTATCGTCAAGTCTTTAAGACCCCAGACACTATAACTATTCATAGCCAAGCACCATCAGCTTTTTTAACCACATTTGTTTATGCACCCATTTTGTCTTCAGCAATCATGTCGGGAAGGTGAGCATCATGGAATTCCAGGTTATTAGAACAAAATGTTCTTGTATTGAGGGAGTACTTGAGTAGTAAGGTAAGCCTGCTACCTTAATACTTAATATATAAATCTATGTATGGATTGTGATAAGAGATGTAACAGCCCCCAATAAGAGTATTTAATAACATATATATGTACACAGATCTATGTCCCTATCATAATATATAAATATATTTACATATGTGAATGCCTATATTTATACCTCTATAAATGTCCTTTGCCTCTTACTTCTTTCTTCTATTTCCTTTTACTTTCTTCTTGTCCCACTATTGTGTTTGATCTTCATTCAGTTTTCAGTAATCTCTTGGCTACATTGGACTTTATAAAATGCCACTAGGCATTCTAGTCCTTCCTTGCCATCGACTTTGGATCAGTTATTTTCCCTTGTCTAATTGTTACATTCAATGTTTTAATGAAAATTTACAAATTAAATTAGGCTCCCAATTTCTACATGTTATTCAGCTACTTTAGTTACTTTTTAAATTTCACAATATGCATGTTTCCTAATTGCACTCTTGTTTCTCTGTTTCCAGTACTCTAGTTTATCTGTGCACTGACATATTCTCAATATTACTTTATAGTGAATGTAAACCTTTTGGTCTCATACAGAAGGTTTTGTAGCTTTGAGTTACATTTGTTTTAAAAAATGACCATGTAAAAAGCTTGGAATTTAATAATGAAAAAAAATTAAATTAAGGAAGGAATATAGAAGAACAATAAAAAAGAAAATTAAGGAAGAGATGACTATGGTTGACTGTTGAATTTTTAAGTTTTAGTTCTTTGTTCTTTATATGAATATATTATAAATGTTCATAATAACCCAACTAGATTAGGGCTTCTGAAATAGCTCACTATATACTCAGAGAAATGACAAAACTGGCCAATTCCCTCTTTAGAATATTCCATCTCTGGGATTCTACTCTGGTAAAGTGTTACAGTCTTGAAAACCCACAGGGACAGTTCTACCCTGTCCTATAGGGTTTCTATGGGTTGGAATCCACTTGATGGCAGTTAAATCACTTATTTGTCTGCTCCTACCCAATCATTTAGGAGGTGCAAAGATTATGATTAGAAGACCCATGCTACCGTGTTTCCCTGAAAGTAAGACACCCTCCAAGATAAGACCTACTTACAGTTTTGCCTCTTGCTGAAATATAAGCATCCCCAGAAAATAAGTCCTAGTCGATAATAAGGCCCCCTGAAGCTACCTTAACTCTGGACTCTGAACCGTAGGGGTGGTCGCCTCCGTGCAGCTCACTGTTGGCCGCAGCTGCAGCCAGAGCAGATAGGAAGTGCAAGTAAATGTACCATAGATTATGAGTAAATGTACCATAGAGTGTTGTACATGGAAATAATCGTAGTAACAAGAAATTATTGATACAGTAGGATTCAGTTTGTCTGGTTATGCTGGTTTGTGATGACAACTACTATTGTGCCGTATACAGGTAATAAGTGTACTTTTTTGTTGTTCAACAATAAATGTGTACCATATTCTTCTTCATGGAAAAATAAGATATCCCCTGGAAATAAGACCTAGTGCATTTGGGGGAACAAAAATTAATATCAGACACTGTCTTATTTTCAGGGAAACAGTACTTTTGCTTCACTGCACCCAGTGAAGGTAAACAGTTCAATTATGAGTCACTGCATGGAAATTTGAAGGGTCCTCTCTGAATTTGTCATAGGAAAAAAAGGGTATGGGTTGTTGGGACATCTGTGAATTTTATCTAAGTTCTATGAAGAGTTGACATTATTTGAAATAAGTTTCATTTCTCTGAACACAAAAGAGTGAGAAAATTTCTTTTTTTTTAATCCCAGTTCTGTAGCCCCACCTCTGATTGATCTGCTGACAATCACGCTTTTGTGACAGTTTCCTTTACCTCCCATCATTCTTTTAAAAATGTTGACTCTCAGTCAACCCTTAGACTCTGTTATGGCCTCGTGCCAGTGATCTACCTCACCTGGATGATGCGTTTTGGTCTTTGTCCTGTTTAAGACTTAAAAAAAATGTTCTCATTAAATTATATTTGAGATCAGGTCTCTTTTCTAACCTATACTAATTGATAGCACCTAAGCCCAAACTACAAAGAAGGAATCGGCTGTCCACGTCAGAGGAACTTCACTAGAAACCTGATGGATAGTATTGCAGCATTGTCAGACACTGACAACCTGATGAATAGAAGCAGGACGTTCTGAGGCACGAATCAAAATGAGAAGCAACAGCTGCAGACATCAGTTAATCACTTGAATTTGGAATGCACGAAGTATGAATCCAGGAAAATTGGAAGTTGTCAAAAATGAAATGTAACACATAAAGATAGATATTCTTGGTGTCAGTGAGCTGAAAGAGATTGATAATGCCCATTTTAAATCAGAAATGTATATGGTTTACTATGTCATGGATGAGAGATTCAAGAGGAATGGCACAGCATTCATCTTTAAAAAGGACATTTCAAGAGATATCTTGAAGTACAATGCAATCTGTGACTGGATAATGTCTACCTGCATAGAATGTTATCCAGTCAATATAACTATTATTCAAATTTACGTACCAACCACTAAAGCTAGTGATACAGAAATTGAATAACTCTATCAACTTCTTCCGTTTGAAAATAATTAAACATATAACTAAGGTGCATTGATCATTACTGGCTATTGGAATGAAAATTTGGAAACAAAGAGGAACAATAGTTGGAAATATGATGTTGGTGATAGAAATGAAGCTGGAAATCACATGATAGAATTTTGCAGGACCAATGATTTGATAATACGATGTATCTTTTTATCCACAACACATACGGCAACTACAAACGTGAATTTCTCCAGATGGAAAATGCAGAAATCAAATTGACTATGTCTGTGGCAAAAGATGATGGAGCAACGCAGCATGAGCAGCTGAAACCAGGCCAGCGGCAGACTAGCAGACCACCATTGCTCATAGGTAAGTTCATATGGAGGCAAAAATTAAAGTAGGTCCACCAGAGGCAAAATATAAACTTCTGTCTAGCCCACCTGAATATTTAGAGGGTCTCAAGAATGGATTTAATGCACTGCACACTAAGGACGCAAGATCTGAGGGGCTGTGGCAGGACCTCAAGAACATCATGTTAATAAAAAAAGCAAAGGTCATTGCCAAAACAGGAAAGAAAAGATCGAAGTGGATATCAGAAGAGACTGAAACATGCTCTGAACTGTACAGTAAGGTACATGGAAGAACTGATGATGACAGACAGCTGAACAGACAATTTCAAAGGGTATCTCAATTATAATGAGATAAATGTGCCAAGACTTAAGAGTTAGAAAACCAAAAAGGAAGAACATGCTCAGCATATTTTAACTTGAAACAACTCTAGAAGAAATGTAGCTCTCCAGTTGCAATCTTGAAAGATGGGCAAAATATTGAATGATGCAGAAAACATCAAACCGAGATAGAAGGAATATACAGAGTACAGAAAAAAATAGTCTACATTCAACCAATTCAAGAGATAGCATGTGGGATGCAAAGGGTTTTCACATTTCCCCAAATATATGCCAAACGCAAATTGCTGCTTCGAGAAAATGTCTTAATAATGTAAGTTGTACTTTCCCTGGGTGGTGCTAATATACCATATATACTCGAGTATAAGCCAAGTTAGTTTTTGTGGTAAAATTAGGTGCCTCAGCAGTTATTTGGGTCGGCTTATACTCGAGTTTAAACGGTACTCAATATCTAATGTACTGACTACTGATCAAACTGTAGTGGGTTTGAACCACTCAGAGGAAGCGCAGCAAACACGTGGTGCTCTAATACCAAAAGAGCTGTCACAGGACACCCTATGAAACTCAGTTCTACTGACCCTCACAGTGTTGTCATGGATCCAAGTTTCTAGAAAGCATTTTTAAAAATCATCACAATTAGCTGAACTGTGAAAGCAAACAGTCTCAATGCTTACTTTATTTTATAAATATTACCATGGAGCAAACTACATAGTCATAGCACTAAGAGAGGTGACTGGTACAATGTTTACATTCCCCTTCTTACTTAGTCTTAGATTGAAAGCCACGGAGCTGCCTTCCTGCTCAAAAGGCAGGGAGCCCTGTCTGATCTCCTTTTGCTACACAGGGAAAAAGAGACTCCAACTTCCCACCACAGTAAGGCTGACTGTGCCGAGGCAAAGCCAGATATACTTCCACACTCCATTTTTCTTTTACCCTACTCTTACACCAGCCTTCCTTCCCGCTGCATACTTTGATCATTCATGGCAATGGGCACAGAACTCACTAACAATACTCACAAGTATAGGGGTGTGTCAGAAAATATAAGAGGTTGTCAAAAGCCAGCATCAGAAAACATCGAGGATACAGTCAGAGGGTTGAGGCAATACTTTTTCTTAGGCACCAACCAGGGGTCCTTAGCTTATGGGCCACATGGTCCCTTGGCCTTTGCCTTCACAGGCAAAGAAGCCAACCTGGTGCTCTACTTCACGTTTGCCTCGTCTTGGTGTTTGATGCTCCTCTGCTATGTCTAATGGTGTCCTTGCATTAGCCACTGGTTTGGGCCTCCACCACGTTAGACAGCAATCTCAAATGTGCTCTATTGGTGCCTATTTTCTCTTAATGGTCCCCCAAATACTCTGTCCTTTGACACAGCTCTTTTATACCCAGAAGAATGGCAGCTAAAACTGACCAATCCCTCTATTTGTGTTTCACATGCCCTATGTGCATGGTTTTCACCAATCCTTTGGTAGGAATTACAAACCCAGGGATCAAATAGCCATATCAAGACATTTCACTTCACCACAGTTTCTTTCACAAAGAGCTATGGGCTGGAAAATTGGCTAGGCGGTGTAAACATTTTTGTTTCTAATGTGTCCCAGAGGGATTAATCGAATCATAGGCATAAAGCATAATTCATCTGCTGGAAGAAGTCACACGTGTTGACAGATTTCCTGTTCTTCCATTCAGATGCCAGGTCTCTTCCAACACATCAAGAGACATCAAATTGAAATCCAGTCACAGTCTTTTAAAAATCAATGTTAAAAAGGGATAGAATTGGCATTTTCTTATAAAAATGGTTTGTCTTTGTTTCCTACGTATATATCTATGCAAAAATAATAAATGGTGGGCAAATGGGGATGAGCCTCCCTCAGCTTTATTCCAGAAATAGACATGCTTAGTTCCACATTTCCTGAGAAATCCTGGTTTGCTTTCTGGTTTTCACTATATTTAAAATAAAACTACAATATACTTCTCAGTTTGAGAAGTAGCTACTTGATAAGTAAACCTGAAAGAAGTGTGTCTTTTTAAATGTACCTCAAGGTATTTCATCTGCAAGCCTTTAATTTCCCTACAGAGCAAGATGCTTTAGAAATGCTCCCATTATAGGAAAGTAATTTGTATCCTGAAATGATGTGCACTTTCACTATTCCACATTAAAATCCTCTCCTTCTTGGTCAAAGTCCACATTCTCCATAATAAGTAGTAACTGACTTTGTAAGTGAGCAAAGAACTTTCTTTCAAAATCACTATGTAGATAGATATAGTATTAAGTAAAATACTCCATATTACAAAAATAGAAACTGTATTTAAATCTTTGTTAGTAGCTTGAGCTTAAGTGCTATAGAGGCAGAAACATGACATGTTTTGTTCTGTAGGACTATGTAATTGAATTCACTGATATCTTTATGTTTAATAGTAGCCCTTAGGTGGTCTTGATGGCTAAACTTGTGACTACTAAGTGAAAAGCTGGAGATCCCAGTGGACCGAGAGGAGTCTGGGAAAAATCTACTCCTAAAAAGTCAGCAATGGGAAACCCTACGGAGCACAGTTCCAGCCTGACATTAGGGGTGGCCAGGAGTGGGGAGTGACCCCATAGAAACTTAAAAAAAAAATCCAATTACACAAGTAATAAAATAAAGCAAATCTCCAGAGAATCTGAACCAAATCTAATGCCTGCCACTTGCACTTATGCATTGTGCTGTTCGGTGCTGTCCCATCCATTCCAAACCATAGCCTTGGCCTGTGCCATCCTCAGTTAGCTTTATGTTTTGATTTTTGTGGCACACACTTTGTCAATCCATCTGATCGAAGATCTTACTCTTTTTCTATCTTTCTACTTTGCCAAGTGTGTTAGTCTGGGCAGACTAGAGAAACAAATCCATGGGCACAAATATATGTCTAAGAAACAGATATATATACAAGAGTAATTGAACACAGAGAACATCCCAGTCCAGTCCAGATCAAGTCCATAAGACCGATATTAGCCCATATTTCCAATACCAATCTACAAAGTCCTTTTCAGACTCACAAAACACATGCAATGACACCAAATGTAGAAGATCACAGGCCAGTGGGTAGAAGGTTTTTGGATCCAGTATCATTGGAAATATCTCAGTGCTGGCAGGGTCTCTCTGTGGCTTCTCCGGCTTCCAAGGTCTGGTTGCGTCCATGTGGCTTGTCTTCTGCAGTGTCTCCCAGGGAGTCACAGAGAGAGAGAGAAAAACTGTCTTCTGCCCAGATTTCCCAGAATTCTCAGAAGGCCATCCCCAAACAGAAGTCTCATTGGCTATCTCTAGATTGTCAGCCTAGACTCCACCCCTACACTCTTAATCCTTAAATTGACACCAGATTAGGTGACTGCCACACCAAGCATGATATCCTTTTTCCAGGGACACTCACTCACTCGCTGCCATGAGTCAATGCTGGCTCAGGGACACCCAGTGGGTTTGGGAGACTGTACTGATTTGGTTTAAGGGAGTAGAAAGCCCAGTATTTTTCCAACAGAGCTGCTGGTGATTTTTTAACTGCAGCCCAATGCCTAACCACTGCACCACAGGGCTCCATGTTTTCCAGGGGCAAGTCCCTCTTAACAACGTGTCAAAAATATGTGAGAACAAATCTCATTCTTCTTTCTAAGGAGCATTCTGGCTGTACTTTTTCCATGCCAGATTTGTTTGTTGTTTTGGCAGTCCATAGTATTTTTTTTTAATGTATGAAAGTATGACTTTATTTTTATTAAAAGTATACTTATTATTTTTCAATGAATTAGTTTTGACTGAATTTCAGTGCACTGATATATTTCATTTTATAATTTTTTTAAATCAATTTATTGGGGCTCATACAATTCATCACAATCCATAGTACTTTTAATATTATATTCCAGCACTATAATTCAAATTCTCCAATTCTTCAGTATTCTTTACTCACCATCCAACTTCGACAACCACAGGGCAGTGGGGCCACACAGAAGGAAATAAGAGGGAAAATGAAACAAACAATCTAACCAATGTTTTGGTAGTGATTCCTAAACCAGTGTTGGTTTTGGTGTGCACATGACTGTTGGCATGGAAGAGGGAGGGCGAGGTTCGAGGCAGGTAAGTGTTCTGAGTGTGGCTTGGGGGACGATAGGATAAAAAAGTGAAGACCACGTTGTTTAGAGGGGTCACCCGCACCAAGTAGTGAGGACATCCGCACCTAGATGCCTGAGGTCAGCTATTCACACAGTGCCCCTAGGGGCTAGAGAGGTAAGAAGTGCGGCTGAGTGCGTTCAACAGGGCCAGGGAAGGAGGCCCTCTGCAATGGAGGCGAGTGGCTGTCCCACTAGTGCCTTCTTGCAAGGGAAGACACAGTGCCCTGAAGCACCTTGGGCCACTGCTTAGTGGTGAAGAACCGGGTGACTGCACTGCTTCCTCCTGTTGCTCCTTCAGTTACCACACGCTACAACTTCAAGAAACTTCAGTGTACTTAGTTTTAAGTTGTTTTTCTGGCTTCCAGAGCACAGGAATTCTCTCTTGTGGGATTTCTCTGGTAGTTTTTGAGGAGATCTTCCTGTGCTTGTTACCGTATATAGTTGAGTATCAGCCGACCCGAATATAAGCCAAGGCACCTAATTTTACCACAAAAAACTGGGAAACTTATTGACAAGTATAAGCCTAAGGTGGGAAATACAGCAGCTACTGGTAAATTTCAAAATAAAAATAGATACCAATTAAATTACATTAATTGCGGCATCAATGGGTTAAATGTTTTTAAATACATATTTCAAAGAAAAACAGTAAACTAGTAAACTAGCTCTGTAAGTGGAAAATAGGGTCAACAAAAACAATATAGTATCAACAATAAGTATACACGCTGTTTTACTGCAGGCTCTGCATTACTACATATGCTGCCTGACAGCATGTACACAACACAGCTTGTATCGTTTGACACCTAATGCAGGCTGATGATACTCCAGAATGTGATGACGTGACTGTTTGCATACAGCAGCCTGTGCTAGGGCTCATAATATGCATGCTGCGTTGTGTATGCACTGTGTTACTGCATGAACTGCATTCCTGCATACGCAGCATTACCGCATATGTATGGGAAGTGCTAACGCAATGCATGCAGTAACACAGTGTGTACACAAAGCAGTGTGTATATTATGAGCCCTAGCACAGGCTGCTCTATGCAAGCCTAGTCAACACTGGGTCCAGACAGGGGTTAATAAGAAAATAAAATATAAAATATAGCAGACTAACTACTGTAAATAAATGTACAGTATATCCAATACCAGAAATATACCAGTACTTGCATTTAGCAATGCTTGGGTGGAGCAAGGGTGCGTGAGCAAGCACGGGTAAGACTGTAAAGGCTCTGTCATTGGTCACAGCCCTGGAGAAGAGCGGGAGAAGTGCAGCCGCACCTGACATTCATCTGACAAGGATGTGGTGCCCCACAGGTACCAGCACACAGAAGTGGGCAAGTTTTTGCCCAGTACCACACAGACAACACAGTGGCTACCAGCGTGCAGGGGCAAAGAAGAGTAGTAATATCATCAGTCATCAAACCACCCAAAGAGGCTGCAGGCACCCACAGATGAGGTGCGAGACCAGAGAACACATGCACTTCACCGGAGAACAGGGAAGTGCCACCCCCACTCGAGTATAAGCCGGAGAAGGGCTTTTACAGCATAAAAATGTGATGAAAACCTCAGCGCATAATCGAGTATATACGGTGCCTGGTGGCCATATTCCCAGAAACGCCCATTTGATTTCTTGACTGCTGTTTCCTTGAGCGTTGATTGTGTATTCAAACACAATTAAATCCTCGACGACATCGATCTTTTCTTCACTCATCATGATGCTTCCTACTGGTCCAGGAGTTTGGTTGGTGACGATGTGGGCTTTGTTTGCAATGCGTACAATCCTTCATCTCTCCTCTTCCTTCCCCTTTTATCTCTGTATCCCTTATCAAGTTAATGTGTATTATATCTATATCCAAAATGCAGGAAGAAAATAATAAAATTAAGTTTCATATAGGTAGCACTTTGACAACTTTTAGGTGAAATAGCTACATAGAGGTTTATAAACTTTGTCATATGAAGAAAAGACGTTTTTCTGGAGACAAAAGTACTAAAGTCTTTGACTAGGATTAGTATTACTCTGTTTCTTATGCTACTTCCCTTTATTTTGGCTGTACATTCTTGGACAGATACAATTTACTGCTACTCATTTATATAGATAGATAGATATGTACAAGGAAAACATTTCCTCTCCAGTTTCTTCATTATTTTTCAAATCTAATTTCCCATTTGAGTCCTAACAGCTATATGCATGATCTTCATTACCAGCTGGAGAGTATGTGGCAAAGAAACAGTAATTCAAATGCAAAGATATGTGTATGTTAAAGAAGTGCTGGTGGTGCTGCGTGTGGTTAATGCTGAACTGCTAAGCAAGGTCCCGTGATTCAGACCCGCAGACACTCCACAGGAGAAAGGAAAAGCTACCTGCTTCCAAAAAACAATGGCAGCCTTGCAACCCCTATTCCAGGTCACGATGAATTCTTATCATCTCCATGGCAGTGATTTCGAGATTTTTTTGTGTGTATACTATGTGGCATGTCTATTATGTGAGATATCTAAAAATATACATACATGAAGGGACTTGTATATTTTCATGACAACGTGGATTTAAATAATGAGACATTTTTCTTGGGCATTTTGAAACCCATGTGCAGGATTTTTATGGTCACGTTTTAAATTGGAGTAAATTTAAATCACAAATAAATTGAAATAAATAAATAAATTTAAATCACAAATGTCAGCTATAGCTACATTACTAGTTTAAGGTAAATATTGATACACAATCACATTGTAAAAATGCACTTGGATCCATTTATTGAAATTTAAAAATTGAGAAGATATTGTCTGAGGATATCTAATGCCCCTCCTTGTTCTTAAAGTTGTATTTTAAATTGTGAATTTGTTACTTTCTAAAATTAGATCATATTTTACAGTTTTAGGAATTTAAAAGCTGACCATAATTATATAATTTATTCAGCACATGAGCATAAGAAAATTCATTAATTCCTTTGTTTATATACTTCTCTAAAGTATTTTTGGTAATTATTATTTATTATATCAGACAGTTATGAAATGTTACAGAGGGAAAAGTAGCAAGAATATATTTTCTCTCTTATGTAAATACACCAAATCCAAAGATCCTCATCAGAATATGAGAATGAAATGAATATGAGACATTACGTAATAATTCAAAGAAAATAACGGTAAATACCTGGGATGAAGTTGCTGTACTGGAGCGTGGGAGAATACACAGGGCCATGGCGGGTCTTCCCAGTGCTTTCTGGTCCCAAGCTGGGAGCTCTGCCTCCTGAGAAAGGACAGCCTTGGAGTGGCCCACTCACACTGCACGCCGTCCTGGGAGGCCCCAGGAGTGAACATTGTCTCTGTGCTGGACGTTTGCTTGCATGGTTTGGCTGAGGTGGCGTTCTTTGCTGCGGAATTGGCTCAACATCATTGTGGCATTACAGACAGCAGAACAAAATGTTGCCTGGTTCATTACGATTCAGGATTCCCACGTTGAGTACATTTTTTCCGGCTATTTTTATGGTACAGTACTTCCCAAACTATGGTTCTTTTTGCCCAGCACCATATCAGATAATGTTGCATTGTGATCCACAAAATCTTTATGAGTTAATTTTTGGAAATATGTCAGCAGGTCTTTCTTTCTAGTCTGTCTTCGCTGTGTGACCCAGTGGTTTTTCTTTTCTTCTCTTTCTTCACGTTAAGAAGCATTGATCTAGAAATATGTGCTAAACTTTTCTAGAGTGGTTGGATTTTTATTTCAGCCTCTTTTCCCATTCACTGAAGTTCAAAGAAGTATCTGTGAAGATGTTGACATCCTTCAAACGGCCCACACACCGATATACCCAAGAACTTTTTATCAGCTTGGCCAATGTCTGCATGAGCCACATTCATTTCTTGATCATTTGATTTATAATGGAATAACGCACAGTATTTTATCTTAGGCTAACTATAGTTATAAATATGTAAAGGCAATAATTAGATTGTTAACAGTAAATATAATGGCAGCTGTAATATATATAAAAGCAGGAAACATCTCCATTAGGAAAAGTTGATCTTTAATTTTATTTACTTTTTAAGGAGGAGCTAAAATATCTGTTTGGCACATGGCATTTCCTGAGAAAAATATATTTATTATAGGAATTATCATGTCACAATCAGTATACATTGAAAATTAAGATATTGATATAATTGAATTGATGACCAATGTTTAGAAAAATTCTTTGTCCTGCTTCTCAGTTTAGCACAGTGATAGTAATCCCGGTACTAGAACTCTGTTGGATGTATTCTAAACACTCCTCTGGCAAAGTCATTACAGACTGACCTGCTGCTTCATATAATTTCTGTGATAAGCTACTGAAAATTTAATTGGCTTTAGCTCTGAAATATTTCTTCATAAACTAGTACAACAGATGAATAAATCTCTTTGATTCACTTATTTATAGCAACTTAAGGATGCTCATTAACACATTTCCGTTGCAGATATTTGTATTAAGTAGGAATGTGCAGTGAAATATTGCAATCATCTTTAAGAAGCTATCTTCCCTACCATAAAATCATGTTTGCGGATGAAAAATTTGATTAAGTGAATTAAGTATCCACTTAGTTTGCTGCCTGAAATAGCAAGTGCTATCTTTCTCTCTTATTGAGATATAATAGAGCCTGTTACTGAAAATCATATTTTTATTGAATCATATTTTTCTAATATCTTAATAAATACTATCTACTTATTATTCTTTATATTGAGCTTTTTAATAATCCTTCTAATTTGAGAGTAAACTTCATGTCCATTTATCGTTGCAGCTTCATTCACCCTTTCCTTTGCTATGCATTTCTTTTTCATTGAAAATGGCTGTTTTACAGGAACCTTGATTTATAAGCAAGTGAAAAAGGCTCTAAGGAGATTGGCCCAAATTTTCATAAAACTTACACTCTAAGTCTACTAAGTCGATTAGTTGTACTAGATTGAATTTTTACTGGTAACTTGAATGTAGACATTTCAAAGACTCGGTTTATCCATGAATATTATTAACATCTTTCTCTCAAATATATCTTTATCCTAAATTCCACATTAGTGCTAACAGCACTATAATGTATTCGTCCAGCCCATGCCATTCTTCCCTGTAATTATTTCTCTTTGTAGACTAGTCATTTGATTAGCTGTAAAGTAACGTAGGTGTTTTTTTTCTTTCGTGATGACCCTGTGTTAGTCTGGGTAGCCTAGAGAAAGAAATCCATGGACACAAATATGTGTATAAGAAACATATACACACACACACACACACACACACACACACACACACAAGAGTAATTGAACACTGAGAGAACATCCCAGTCCAGTCCAGAACAAGTCCATAAGTCCGATATTAGCTCATATGTCTGATACCAATCTATAAAGTCCTCTTCAGATTCTCGAAACACATACAATGATGCCAAAAGTAGATCACAGGCCAGTGGGTAGAAAGTCTTTGGGTCCAGTGGCGCTGTAAGCATCTCAGCGCTGGCAGGGGTCTCTCTGTGTCTTCTCCACCTTCAGAGCTCTGGTTGCATCCATGTGTCTCGTCGGGCTCTGGGCACTAGGGCAGTTCCATGTGTCTTGTCAGCTGCAAAGTCTCCCAGGGAGTGGCAGAGAGAGAGGTGTCTCCCGCCTTCAAGGAGGAAGTACCAGATTTCCCAGAATTCTCAGGAGAAGACATGCCCACACAGAGGCCTCATTGGCTATGATCTGATTGACAAGCTCGGCTCCACCCCACCCTCTTAATCCTCAAATTGACAAACGATTATTTATCTACCACAACCCTTACTTTCCAATGAATGTCTGTTGTAGTCTCCCACAGCTTTTCCCATCTGCAATCACAAAAAATGTGGAATGATACCATAATAAGGATAAGTAATATGCATAGATGTGAATGATAGGACAAGACAAATCCTGTAAGATCTTCCCAGAAGCGGTGTGTGCTGTTAAACTAATGCATGTCTTTATTTTTCATTTCGAGGCCCTAGTGACAGCAGGGCGAGTGCTCAGCTGCTATCCACAAGGGTGACTTTTCAAGCCGACCCACTGTTTGTGGAAGAAAAGACTCGTCATCTGGTCTGATCAATATTCTAGCCCAGTAAAGCCTGCGTTGACAGTTCTACTCTGTTCCACAGAGTCATTATGATTTGGAATTTCTTAGCAATAAAGAACAACAATGACTTTGTTTTCAAATCTCTAATCCTACCTTTTAGTTCATCATCTTGGGCCAGACTCTCACTTCTACTACTACATTCATTCCCATTAATGTATGTGGCACATGTCTACATCTATCTATTGCTCTCCCATTATGTGTTCTGTTAGCTTTCATAGTAAAGTAAGATAGTCCAAGCCATCTTAAGCTCAAGTGCAAGAACATGAGACCCTTTCAATATACGTTTTCGACTTTATTTCTAAATATCAAAATAAATTAAGAGGACATATGTAGTATAGTTATCTTTATTTCTCTATACAATAGGTTTAGCTAACATCATGTATTATATTTGATATAGAAAGTCTTTGGGTCATCATAATTGATGATTAGATTTATATCATCAGATTTTCTATATCATCATTAATTATGATATAGAAAGTTTT
>NW_022103908.1:30682842-30683983 GCF_000313985.2 Echinops telfairi
CCTACCTACAATCACCCACCGCTGGGAAAAACAACTGAAACGTGGGTGAAGGGAGACAGCAGATGGTGTAAGATATTAAAATAATAATAATTTATAATTTATCAATGGTTTACGAAGGTGGAAGGGTGGGGGAGGGAGGGAAACAAGAGGAGCTGATATCAAGGGCTCAAGTAGAAAGATAATGCTGATGGCAACCTATGTACACATGTGTTTGGTACAATTGATATATGGATTGTTGTGACAGCTATAAGAGTCCCCAGTAAGATGATCTATCACACACACACAAATTCTCTTAAAAACCTCCCATTCCTCAAATTATTAAATAATTTTATACTGTCTAATAGATAATCCATATATTAAAAAAAAATGAAAATCAGAACATCATATACATTATAAGACTATGCATGGCATATAATTAAATTGAATGAGAAAAAATTATTATACTTATACTGAAGCTTTAGATGGAAAGATTTGAGGACCACAATTGAAATAAAATTTTGAACCAAGAAAGAAAATGATAGTTTTATAAACTGTTTTTGTTTTGTTGTTGCCTAGAACCTAAAGAGTTGAAAATTGTAAAAAATTATAATAAATCTAAAGTTAGTATGTAGCCTTTATCCCCATCTTTCCTATGATATTTGAAATAAATATGAAATAGTATTAAATATTAAAGTAGTCTTGTTAAAGATTTATATTAATGTACAATGTGGCTTCTTTAGAGGGAAAAAGTGATATTAATATTGCAGAAAATGTTTCTTTTTTCATGCTCTTTGACTACATTATGAAATTTAGGAAATGTTTTATAATTATACATATTCTATTCCAATATTTTTTAAAAATTAGAATAATTTTAGCAGGAAAAATCACATTTGACACTCCATTTCTAGTAAGACAGAACATTTCTTTTTACTTAATCTTCGTTCTATTGCCCAATTCCCAATTATATACTTCCAGAAATTATATTTTATTTATTATTGGCCTACAACTCCAACTTAGTATCATATAAATAAAGAAAAGTACTGAAGCATGTAGCGAGTTTTGCATATTTAAACATATAATAGTTAGCATTTTCTTTTCAAGTCTTATGTTGTACATATTCGTATTCCTTTTATTCCGTTAACTCCTAATTATGCAAAATAAT
>NW_022103908.1:30685738-30686717 GCF_000313985.2 Echinops telfairi
AAAAAAGGTTGGCATTTATCATATTTGAATCTTAAATTGCTTAAATATGTATAAATTTATATAATCTCTCAGTGCTAAGGCTTTTAAAATTTTCCATGAAATTAAAAATTAAAATTCACTGAAGATAGATGATTAAATCATGATCATGACAAGAGATCTCCTTTAAGTTTAGCATTTACCCCAGAATGTCAATAAATAGTCCTGAGTGCTGCATAGCAGGGGTGTAATAGCAGACATTACAATCACTCAAAGTGACATATTTTAAACCAAAGAAATGAGAGATTTTTCACAATATTTTTTCTAACAATCCGTAAAAAAAAATGGAATTAAAAAGTTTGTTTCCAGGCATGGCATTTTAACTTTTTACAAACATTTTCAATGTAATGCCAACATTGTGACATACGTAGTATAGCTAACTAAGAGATTCATGGCAAAGAGTGTGTTGTTTCATGAATTATGCTAGACTGAGGCTTTATTCTTAAAATCCATCTTTAGTAAAATGCCAAAAATATTACTTGAAAGCCTAATTTATTGTACTAACTCCAAGAGAAATATCCATTAAGAATAGGTTATTGTTATTTTTAAATATAGAGCCAATGTCAATCCAAGTGTCTTGTAATTTTTAACAGTTTAAATTTAGAATTTATATTAATCAAAATATGGATATTATAAGTTATATAGTAGATGAATCAATGCTATAAACACCAAATGTCTAAGGATTGGAATCTAGAAATAAAAAGAATGCAATATTTCAGATCAGGACATTTTAAAGACAGTATCGAAAGACTGAAATAAATACCAGTGGAAATACAGAAATTATTATGTGACACATTGTGCATTTAAATTAAGAAATAATTAATAAGTTTTGCACATAATTTAGAGGCTTTAATTTTATTACAAAAATGTCAACTATGTCGGCTTCTTGATTTGGGAAAATGAGGGTAAGCTATTTTTGTAGTAGATGAGGAGGCTTTAAAAA
>NW_022103908.1:30687753-30688701 GCF_000313985.2 Echinops telfairi
TGGAGCAAATAAGGCCGAGTGCTTTTGTGCAGGAGGATGGCTTTCAGAGGTGTGGCCCGGCACTGAACTCAGGAAGTTGGATCTTGCTGACTCCTGCAAGTAGAGCTGAGGAGCTGAGTCCCTTTGTGCTGCAATTTCCTGGAGTGAGATGCCTCAGGGCTAGCATTGGATTTATGGAATTGAGTTGGACTGGACGGGGCTGCCTTCTTGATAATAATAACTTCTTGATAGAAAGTACTTTCTTATATATAGGTTTGTGTCACTGGATTTGTTTCTGTAGACCACCAACCCTAACACAGACAGTAAATGATTTCTTGGGGGTATAGCAGGAGAGGTGGGGAGCGAGGGTGGGGGGGAAATGGGCATCTAATAATAATGGCTACAACAAAGAAAAAAAAGTTCAAAATCTATTGTGGTGATGATTGTACAACTCTTTTTAATATGAATGAACTACTGAAGTGTATGATATGTGAATTACATATCAATAAAACTGTTAAATAAATAATACATAAAAAGCTGGGGGGAGGAATGAACTGCATCCTTTGCCCCAAGACCACTACTGAATGATTTCCTGCTAACAAGATTGAACATTTTTATCAGAGTCTATAGGAGAATTATTAATAAAGAGGAAAATGTAAAATATAAATTGAAATTCTCAGTGAGATCCATATGTTCTGGAACTACTGAAGTTGATAAGCCCTCTAATGTTTTGCCTCAGATAATCTTGAAAGTTTAACCTGTAAGTCAAAACTATCTCTTGATGTCTCCTATGATTCAAGTGTAGGTTATATTCATTAAGAAATCATACCTGCTTCCAGCATTGTGAATTTTAAAAGTATTACATGAAAACAAATTGACAATGGCAACTTGAAAGGCTGTGATTTTTAGACAATGGTGTTGGAGAAATTTAAGAAAAGATAACTAGAATCTCAACATAATTTGAAAAAT
>NW_022103908.1:30689684-30691206 GCF_000313985.2 Echinops telfairi
GGAATTAAAAGATGAGATATTTCAAAGACATTTATGAAATGATATTTTTCCCATAAGCCCATAGCATACAACGGGATTAAGTCAGGAGTCAAAATTATCCCATTGGGAAAGAAAAAATTTGAATAAGTACAGATGACCTCACTAAAATTATGGAAATCAACATAAATATTGCTCAAAAGCCTTCTGAAACAAAGAAATACTCTCTAACACATTCCACAAAGCAATTATTGCCTTGATACACAAGCCAGACAAAGATTTATAAAATTCCAGACTTACATACCTCACAAATGTAAATGCAAAATATTCTCAACAAATTACTCACTAACAGAATCCAGCAACCCATTAATTTAAGTTGACATTATAACTATGTGTCATTTATTCTCAGAATGAAAATAAGGTTTTTACATTAGAAAGTCTATTAATGCAATACACCACATTAATAGGAGGGAAAAAACATACGATCACTTTAATAGATGAAAGAAAGCTATTTGATAGAACATAGCATTTATTTTTGAAAAAACTGTGAAAAATAAATAGAAGGGAAGTTAATATAATTATGAATATCTACACATGCCGACAGCTAACTCTGTAACCAATGAAAAAAAGAGTTAGAGGTTTCCATGTAGACAAATTGGACGTCCCTCACAGAAGGGCCACAGGGAAGGGAGGAGGATGCAATGTGGCTCTGACGAAGCCCATACACGGCCTCTACTTCCTTAATATCGTCTCCCCTTACTAATATGATCTTAGTTTCACTTCATTAATCTTGTGAGAACTGCGCATGTTTATTTGTTGGATGCATGAAATCCAAGATAGATAAAACCTTCAGAAATAATAATTGGGTAATGACAGGGTGGGGGCGGGGGAATCAATCACAATGATGACTGCACAGCCCCAATAGAGGGAACGAATAACAGAATTGTAGGTGAACGGATACACTGGATGGTGTAAGAAATGGATATACATATAAAACTCTCTCTCTGTCTGTGTGTGTGTGTGTGTGTGTATAGAGAGAGAGTTACAGTTAGAGTAATAGCTATAGTTATATATAGATATAGTTATATATAAGGTGCCTTGGGGGCAGGGTGGGTGAGGAAGGGGATAAAGACCAGCTGATATGAAAGAGTTCAAGAAGAAAATGTTTTGAAAATGATGGTGGCTACAACTGTACAATTATGCTTGATCTAATTGAATTACGGATTGTAAAAATATCTGTAAAGAGCTCTGAATTAAAAAAAAATGCCTGAGATAGTTAATACCCCACTGAAGTTCTATCTAGTGCCATTGCTCACTAATATCATTGTCATAGTGCAATCACTCACTCATATTGTCTTCCAGGCAATTCTGACTCATAGAGACCCTATAGGGCAGGGTAGAAGTAACTGCTCCTTTGGGCTTCCAAGATTATTACTTTTTATAGGAGTAGAAAGCCCAGTGGTTTTGAACTACTGACCTTGCAGTTGGCAGCCTATGCATAATCAATGATGCCAGTAGAGCAATAAAGTTACAAAAAGAAATGATG
>NW_022103908.1:30692134-30693670 GCF_000313985.2 Echinops telfairi
ACAAATGTGCTTAACACAATGGATGTATGCATGGATTGTGATAAGAGTTTTTAAATTAAAAAAAAGAAATGAAATATATCCAAAAAGGAAAAAAAATGTACAAAATTACATTTATTCACAAGAAAAACTCACTCACTGTCATCTAGTGAATTCTGACTCATAACAACCTTATAGGACAGGGTAGAACTACCCCTGTGGTTTTCCAAAAGTATATCTCTTTATGTGAGTAGAAAATCATGTCTTTGTCCCACAGCGTGGCTGATAACTTTGAACTTCCATCCTTGAAGTTCGACACCCAATATGTAATCAGGCATCCTATCGACAGTAAAGCACCTGTACTTAAGTGAAGTTTTTCAGCAAAGTTGCAACATCCATTGTCAACACACAAAACGTAGATGGGTTTCTACACAAACAAGGAGACACCTGCAAAAAAGAAAACAGCAAATAAAAGAGTTTTATGCACAATAGTGTGTAAATTAATAACATATCTAGAAGGAAGTCTAAACAGGTATATAAAAGGGTTAAACAGTAAACCCAATAAACCACTGTTTGAAAACTGTAAAACAGATCAAAATGAATAGGAAAATGTCTCATGTTTATGGATTAGAAGAATCAATATGATATGTCTACATATATTTATATATGCGTGCATGAAACTCAATGTTAATCTTACAGCATAATCTTTCACTAAAAGAGGGGGGAAATGCAAAACAAATACCTATCCTTAATTTATGTGGAATTGTAAGAAATCTGATAATGCCAGAGTTATTTTGAAGAAAGCAAATTGAAAGCCTCTCAATTCCTGATTTCAAAACAAATATAATAATGAAAACTGCTTAGTCCTGATTTTATGATAGGTATATATATCAAGGGCATAGAATTGAGAACTGAGAAATAAAACTCTATTCCTCAGTTAAATGAATTTCAACAAAGATGCTACTTCAATTTAATGGAAACCAATGCATGGTCCTGCCTGGCAAATTGGATTCATAGATGTAGTAAACTAAGTAAAATACACACAATCTACACAAAAATTTAAAAAATAAATAGAATACCCAAATATTAAGTTCAAAAATTATTGGAATAATATCTAGAGGTGAAGTTATGCGACCCAAGTTCATTCCATGATAAATTTGCAAAAACAACAACAAATTCACAAACAAGAGCAATAATTGGGATGTCAAATAAATTAAAATTTATGTTCATCAAATGATTTTATCAAAACAGGTAACTTACAGACTTGTAAATAAACAATATTTAGGAAGCATGTATCTGATAAGAATCTAATATCCATGTATCTCGCATGAGTCTGCTATAAAAAGAAAAAAAATGGAAAATAACCGAATTAAAAATTGACAAAGTACATTGAGACATTCATCAAAGATGATTTCCAAGTGTCTAACAAATACATGAATATGTGCTCAGTGTTAGTAGTCATAAAACATACAATGAGATACTCCCTAACCCAGGTTAGAATGGCACTGATCCAACAAACAAAGAGCACCTAGTAATACTCTTGGCAAAGAAACCAAGAGT
>NW_022103908.1:30694403-30698407 GCF_000313985.2 Echinops telfairi
TATAAATTATCAAGGGTACGTGAGGGAAGGAGGGTAGGGGAGAGAGGGGGGAAAATGAGGAGCTGATACCAAGGGATCAAGTAGAAAGAAAATGTTTTGAGAATGATGATTGGAAAAATGTACAAATGTGTTTGACACAATGGATGGGTTATGGATTGTGATAGGAGTTGTATGAGCCCCCAGCAAAAGGATTTCTTTTTAAAATTACAGCCTTGGAAACCATTGGATAGTTGCACTCTGTCTTACAGAGTTGCTGTGAGTCAGATTCTCCTGGGCAGTAATAGAGTGGGATGCAAGTGCAGAAGGCTGGAGAGGAAATGTTCTCTGATGCAGAGAACATGCTTATAGACCTTTTTTTCTTTTTGCCAACTCTGCCCTTGCCCTTCCAGGTATTTCTGTAAGCACATTGTGCTAATATTTTGACAGCAATATGTAAAAAAAATACTTAGTAAAACCTAAAATTACCTCCTTTGGGAAAGATGCAGTAGGCAAACAAACCTCAACACTTATGTATATGATTTGCATAACCTAAGGCATTTTTCCAAGATGTCTAAAGTTATCAGAAAATTGGCATAGTTTGACAATAACAGATACAAAACAACTGATATAGCTAATATTTTTAATTTGTACAACAGATATGAAACTTAGCTGATATAGCTAATATTTTTAATTTGTACAAGAGTATAAGAATGAAATGGTAATGCTGTAGCAAAAATATGCATTTACCAATGTTTTTAAGTCCAACCAAACATTTCATGGGATTAGTTCTTTTAGTTCAAAGATTTCGGGCCATGGTTTCATGAGACTCTCTATCCAACGCACCTCACACTGGTTTTAGAAATGTTGTTCTGCACCCTAGTTTGATGAGTATTGGCTGGGATCTTAAAAGTTTACAAGCAGCATCCAACATGCAACAATGAGTGTCTTAGTTTCTAAGAGCTGCAGCAGAAGATGGTGACCCAGGAATCTGCTAAGAATATGTATTATTAAATATGTACTAATAATATGCACTGTACATCTAACTGTCTTCTTGACACTAGAATTGGAAAGTGTCCATCAATCATTAGTGAAAATTTTGATGAAGGACTCAATGAATAAATGCTGATGAAAAGAGAAAAAAGTGGGAAATAGAACTTCAACATTCTTCTATAATCCAGATTTACTGGACTTATTGAGGCAAAAAGAACTGCTGAATCTGATTTCCTGAAAACATTTTTTAACCAATTCCCAAAACTCTCCCCTGAAGTCATCTTCACACTAAACAGTATTTTAGATAAATTAGTAAAGAATGTCCCCCTTGAGCATGTTAACGAATGTTCTATCCATAGCATATCAAATTGACAGCAGTAATTCTAAAGCATAGAGGAATATATTTTTGGGTGGGGGTGGAGGGTACTGGTGAATAAATAAGTCAATAGTAATGAATAAATGTGGGACTAGGTAAAAAGGTAACATAATGTGAAAAATGTAATTGGTGCCACTAAGCTGTACATGCACAGATGATTGAATAAGAGTATGATTTTCTGTGCATATTTTCACCAAAAGTAAAATAAATCGCAAATACAATTATTTTAATTCCTTTAAAATGGAAAACAAGCTACCTAAAATTTATACTTTTAAGCTGTAAATTAAATCTCTCATTTTTTAAAGAATTACTTTGAAATTTCTAAGGAATTCTAAAATGTTCTCATACTCAATTGTGACAGAAAATGAAATGCAAAGGGATAAACAATTGTCCCAAAATATTGACTTAGAAAATCAAGAAATAATTTCAATTCCTTTCTTGTAGAATTAAGCTTTGACTATCATTCTGATTTTATAAGAGTATTGTATCAAGTGTTAAAAATGTCCCCCAAATAGTAGGTGCTAGATAAAAATATCCCCCAAATAGTAGGTGCTAGATAAAAGCTAGTTATATTTAATTTATTGATTTGCTTTTTCAAGAATACTAAAATACTGATCCATAAGTTGACAGTTCAATGATTTCGGTAGATACAACTGAAAATGTCAGTAAGCCTTACGTTTGACGGCCTCTCATAACAGAGTAAGGGTCACTCATGACGCAGTGAAGTCCTGCTTACAACCCCCCAGCTGCTCCGTGACCATATGTAAAAACGAACACCTTGGACACTCTGGAGGCAGTGCCACTCTGACCTCTATGGTTCCTATGATTGAAGATCAACACAAAGACAGTGAGTTTTGTTTTGTTTTTAGTAATGACATAATAAGTACTCTGGGTCGTACAAGGTTTGCAATTAAGCGTTAAAAGTTATGGGTTCTAAAAAAGAAAAAAAAGTTATGGGTTCTAACGGGCCCAGGAGGACCATGAACGAAAGGCACTGCACATGCATCTGTAAAGATTGCCACCAAGAAACGCTGAGGTCACCATGGGCTTGAACATACTAAGACAGCACATTGTTTGCTCGGTGATCTAGATTACTTTTGTATAATAAACAAAGGAGATACACAAACTGTGGTCAGAGAAATTAAAAGATTACTGTGTGTTTCGACATGAGTAGTCTGGCTTGATTGACATAGATAAGTGATTGTACGTATGACGGCGTGAAAATTAAGGATGATGAACAGAGCCTCGCAAATCTGAAACACCTTGTTTACTTCCAGATTTTTTTCCCTCGTGTGCAACAGACCAGCTTTGTCTGTTGAAGTTCATGATTTTTATGTGATTATAAGCCGCGTGGTATGCTCAACTGAATAATTCTCTTTTTTTTCTTTCTGACAGTTCACAGAAATAGCAATAAACTTATCTGATGCCTGCTGCTTTCTTTATGTCATCTGGAAATGAATTACTGTTATACTTTCTGAATAAATTAAACTCTATTCTTTTAAACATGAATTTGAATAGTCTGGTACACGAGCTTTTTCTGTTGTGTTACAGAATATTATTAAATGCACAGCGATACACTGTAGGAAGAAGACCATATAAATCCCGCAGTTACTGTGAAATCTATGATTTGTCTCCATGGACACTGAGCCAAGCTGACACTCGGTTTCATCGCCAACATTGACACTGAGGACTAAGTACCTACAAGGTTTTTATTTAAAATAAAGTGACTCTAAATTAAGCAAACACTGAAAATTACATAAAAATGTAACTTGTGACATTTACTTCATAGAAACATATGGGGGGAAAGGTTATGAAAGTTTTATGAATTTCTGAATGCAGTAACAATGAATATTTTCTACACTTTTAGTGTTTATAGGATCATAATTTTAATGCCTTCAATTAAGAGTGAATTATATATAATGTGAACAATACGATTTGATGAGGGATCACATATTCATTAAGCTAAGTAAAATTAAAACTCTATATAACAAGGTACCCTTACTTAAACATTTTCCATGAACATTTCATGTATTTTAGTCTTTCACATTTTCCTACATGTGAATATTCTCCTTGTCTCAAAGCTATTTTAAACCCTATGCCATTGGCTGCTTTATCATTAGAATTACTAAAGGCCCTATGCAGCTTATTACGTTAGCTCTCAAGAAACTTATAATGCTGCCGAAGGTGAAATAAAGATATACAGAAACCTTAGCTATGTGATTAGATTTTGAGATTACACTTAACTGTAAACTCCAATCCAAAATCTGATCGGTTATTATGATGTGACCCTTCTCAATACTTAACCCTCATGAAGGGAACCTTGAAGTTCAGGGTGCTCTAGCAAAATGTGTTGAAGAGATGAGATGATGCCCAATTATCGGAAAGAACAGCATCTGGAATCTTAGAAGTTGGTCTTAAAACAAGCAGTCTTGTAAATGAGCTGCCACCTAAGTGCACATGGAAGGTGAACAACACATGAGCCTGTGTGATCCAAGGATTGTAAACAATAAAAGCAAAGCCAGAGAAAGGAATTATACTACAGCTTAAATTCTGCACCCAGTTTGTAGATAGCTATAGAAGACAATGAAAGCTCAATATGTTTGCAGAGTCCCATGTGGGTTAAGCCTCCAATGGGCACTTTCTCACCATTGACCAAGGG
>NW_022103908.1:30699944-30700958 GCF_000313985.2 Echinops telfairi
TTAATGTGTGAATATATCTAGTTTTTCACTCAACTAATTATTCAGTTTGTTGTGAAGATAGGCTTAGTTATATTTAAAATACATAAAGTTTTATTTTCTCAATGGCTTAGAGACCTTATTTTCCTATGAACTACAGACAAGTGCTTCTTTACTGTCAAATTACATAACATTATCACCCCCACTTCTAAGGAAATATATGCATGTTACTATAACATGTTTAATCTCAAAAAATATAGAATGATTTATAAATAGCCCTCTGTGATACCAGTACAAACCTTTTAATGTGTAAAGAAACCTTTTGGAGTCTGCTTGCTTTTAAATAGAAACAACAATAATTATTGGTGTTCATGTCAGGGTTTCCATCAAGACTAGAAACAGACGAAATCAAATGTGACAATAGAAAATGAAAATCTGCTGTCTTGCTATTTTCAGCTTTAGTAGCTAAGGGACGTATTGAAAAATTGTGGGTTGTAAAACTAGAGGACACATTTAGAGAAGAATTTCCAGCTCAATCACCAGAAATCATCTGTTGCTTTGTTTAAAGCTTATTGCAAAATCCAACAGTTCTGCAGCAGAAACTGGGCTCTTTTTTTTTTTAATTTGACGTAAAAATAGTTGCTAATGTTTAGCAAGATGAGCATTAATCAGTAGTGTAATGTTTGCGATGTTCAAATTATTTTAAAAGTCTAAAGATAACACTAATAGAATTTTTTAAAACCAATTTTTAAACAAATTTCCCTGTTCAATTCCTTTATTGATGATTTCTAAATGTCTTGTGGACATCTTGTAAGGAAGCTGCAGGGATTCTTCAGAAAATATAAAGTCATTGAACTATGTCCTGTGCTTCATTTATCTTCTAAGGAGCCTTTGTGGTGCAGTGGGTAAACTAATGGTTGTTAACCAAAAAATCAGCAGTTCAAGCCCACCCATAGGCTTTACAAGAGAGAAGTCCTGGAAATCTGCTGCCTTGGATACTCTGCGAGGCAGTTCTACCGTGTCCTATGTAGTCCCTAA
>NW_022103908.1:30702758-30704056 GCF_000313985.2 Echinops telfairi
TTTATAAAGTATCAAGGGCTCATGAGGGAGAAGGGAGAGAGGAGGGAGGGGAAAAATGAGGACCTAATGCCGGGGCTTAAGTGGAGAGAAAATGTTTTGAGAATGATGAAGGCAATGAATGTACAAATGCGCTTTACACAATTGATGTACGTATGGATTATGATATGAGTTGTATGAGCCCCTAATAAAATGATTTTAAGAAAAATATTTTCTAATAGTTCCCCATTGTTGTCTTGTGTCCTTTGAAAAAATGGATATAACTTTGAGCCAAATGATGACAAAATGTAACCATAACCTTCAGAGTTGATCACACCTTGAATATTAACTGTCCCATCAGATACCATTGGAAATCATTGTTTTAACTGAATATTTGTAATCAGGCATCCTAACAGAACTGTGACTAAACACAAGTATATTTATGTGTAGCTATGCACTGATCACAGAGATACATCTAAACATGTTTTGTTTTAAATAAATCTCTGTATGTATGAGCTAGAAGCCTAGTGGAATATTTTTTTAAACCTGTGTATATAGGATAGTGTGTTAAAAAATAGAAAATTTAAAAAGAAAAGAAAATTAATGTGCTTTGTGTGTGCGTGTATCTATATCGGTAGTTTCTAAGAGTGAGAAAAAGTCTTGAAACCCATCGTATGAAAGATTTGGAGAGTTAATATTTTAGAAGCTGACGTCAAGATTTTAACATTGGGCTTCAAAAAGTTCATGGAAAAAATGATGTTAAAAGATAATAGATTTCCACACAAAGTGTTTGAAGTTCCCTTGTGCTCATATACTTAGGAAGTCATTCTTGTTTAACAGTGAATCAACATTAGATACATAAAAATACTCCAAAATTTCCTTAGCAATGACCATTTATGTAAAAATGTTTATTAAATATTCTTATTATTGCCTAGAAGAGAGAAAGAAAATGTGAATTGTTTTTGGAGATAGAGGGTAAAAACAAGCAAATAAGCAATAAATAACAATGTAGTACAATGATACAAATCTCTCTCATTGTGATCCATATAACAATGCATATAATTAATGTGCATTAATTTGCATTGAATAAAATCTTCATTTTGTTTTAAAATTAAGATGGGAATATTTCTGGGAAAAACCGAAAGAAATTTCTAAGAAAAACAAATATATATCTATTAAAATATAGTACCTTACTTGGTTATTGAGATTTTTTTTGTCTTCTTTTTTTTAAATAAATAATCATTTTATTAGGGGCTCATACAACTCATTACAATCTGTACATACGTCATCTGTGTCCAGCACTTTAGTACATATGTTGACTT
>NW_022103908.1:30705363-30707009 GCF_000313985.2 Echinops telfairi
CAGTAGCAAAATTACAGTGATGAAGCACCAACAAAAATAATTTTATGGTTGGGGGTGGTTACCACAACATGAGGAAGTGAATTAAAGGGTCACAGAATTAGGAACGTTGAGAACCACTGTTTTATAGGGTCATTATTAAACCAACCGACCAAAATAAATGACATAGATATAGAGATTTTATTAGAAGTTAACTAGCAGTCTAAATTGCTTGTATTTTCAAAATATATCTGAATTTGTAATAATTTTACTGGAAACACTCCTTCCCCAACTTAATTGTTCTTAACCCATTCTGCTGATAAGAAAAATATATTTCTGTTTATTTTTAAAAAACACATTACTTTCTTGATTTATCTACATTTTTCAAATAAGAGAATGGTCGAAAAACTATTCTGGTTACATTCAAGAAAAAGCTTATTAATAATTAATTATTTAATTATTATTAAACAAACAGGATTGCCTTTCCTTTTTGATTGCTTCAGGAGAGCTGATTCAGTGCGATAATCCCATGATGTTTTAATACTTTAACATGTAAATATAAATACAATTTATTTTATAACCATTTTATTGTTGCTCAGTGAGAGAAAGATTAGGCTGTGTGCACCTATAAAGATTTAATATCTCAAAAATCTGAAGGGGCGGTTTTACTCTGCACATAGTGTTGACTCCATAGCAGTGGGTTTGATTTTGCTTTCACATATGCAAAACTAATACTAGTTTTATGATAATATAAGAGGAATATCCAATAATGGCAGTAGAGCCAGAAGCTCTGGGGTTTAGTGCATACTTCTTTATTATTTAGAATTGTGCTAGCTGATTTAACATTGCAAGTATAGTTTTCTGATAATAATATGTGTTGGCAGTAACTACTTGAGTTGACTGACAATTAAATACCTTGCTATCATGTGTCTAGCAATCATTTTATGCTACTGTTTACGTTTGGTGCTATTATTGTGAGTCAATTCTGACTCAGAAATACAGTGTAGGATAGAGTGGAACTACTCTTTTGGGTTTCCTAGGATATCGGTTTAGAGAAGCCCCGGTGGGGTTGTCCAGTCCCCAGAAGCCACTCTGCAGGGGAAGGGTAGCTCTGTATGCTCTCATAAAGATTTATGAAGCCTCCGGACCCCCCAGGAGCTGCAATCAACATAATGTCAGTGGGGAATTATTTAGAGGAGCAGACAGTTAGATCTGTTCTCTTATGGAATGGCTGGTGGGTTTGAGCTACTAAACTGTTATGCCACAAGGGCCTCTTTCAATAGTTATGGTAAAGTAGAAATTTGAGGGCTTACATGCTACAATGAAAAAACATGAAGGCATTTACGAAATAAAATAGTGTTTGTAACAAGAGACCGAGAGTACTATGTTTAGCCCTATCCCAAAGAAATAAGGTCTACTGTCTCCTGCCACGTTCAAGTTCTATCATTACCCCAAAAGGAAACAGGGGTTTTGACTCACCTGCTAAGAGGGCTAGTTGTATCTAGTTCTGCTACAACAATCAGTTCTGCTTTGATTTTTTCATAGTTTCTTAATGCTGCTTGAGCTGTTGTATGTGCTTCATGTTATTTTTTCTGTCATTGAGATCATTTTGATTTGGGCTTTGATTCTAGGTTCATTTCTTTGCTGCCTTTTGTATACTATATGAGCAC
>NW_022103908.1:30708383-30732525 GCF_000313985.2 Echinops telfairi
CATATAAAAGTAAAATGTAAATGGATTGAATATTTAATACTGAAAGTTATGCTGTAAAGTTAAAAAAAGGCAAAATTAAGAAAAAAAAACAAAACCTTCCCTACAGGCAGAAAAAAAATGAACTTCTTGGATAAAAATTTTATAATAAAATGCCAAGCCACAAAGTGATAACATTAATTAGATCAGAATTACAGACTTCTCTTTATGAAATATACTATTTTCATTTTAAAAGTGGTTGGGACCCTAAGAAAAAACAAAAGTATGCTTACAACACCTCTGGATCCAAAGATTTTCTACCCCCTACCCCCTGATCTTCCAGCCTTGAGCATCATTGCATGTGTTTTGTGAGTCTGAAGAGAACTTTAGAGATTGATATCAGCCCTATGGGCTAATATCAGACTGATGGGCTTGGACTGGACTGGGCTGGGTCCTCTTTCTTTATTCACATATGAGTCTTCATGGATTTGCTTCTTTAGTCTACCCAGACTTACACAGGTGCCATGAGTCAGTGTCTACACATAGCAACCCTACGTACAACAGCACGGACACTGCCGGGTCCTGCACCAGCCTCGCCATTGTTCTTCTGTTCGAGCCCATTGATGCGGACACAGTGTCAACCCATCTTGTCGAAGATGTTCCTCTCTTTTACCACACGATGTCCTTCTCTAGGAATTGGTCTCTCCTGGCATGTCCAAAATACATGAGACAAAGTCTTGCCATGTTGCCCCAAGGAGTATCCTGGTTGTACTATTCCCTTATCAGGTACACAATGCTGGGCACTTTATGGTCATGCCCTGAAATGTAGCTATAGTGTCCTTTCCAGTTCTAAGGTAAAATATCAGTGGACGACAGACAACAATCACTGCCTCTGAGGATTTAAATAAGTTGCTGAAATGAGCTTAATAATGTTACTATTTATCTATGACTACACAACCAATTACATCAAAAAATAAGATACTTATATTTTAATTAATTTACAATTTCGGTAGGTCAGGAATCTGAGAATAATTACTTACAGTGCCTCAGACTCTAGATAGACCTTCAGTCCTGAAGTCCCAAGTCCAACTCCTTCGCGTGGCTTTCAGAAGCGATTAAGTTCACATGGGCTCATGGAGAAATTAGTGATTTGCTAGATGAACATCACCATCTCGCTTTCTTTCCCTAAAACAAGGGCTTTGAAGGATGAAAGTCACTGTGCTTTGTAACGTCATCCTAGAAGCAGCATTCCATTTCATATGCCATACTCTATTTGTAAGAAATCAGTCAAGTCCAATCTACATTTAAGGGGATAATACATTAAGAGGATTACACAAAGGCACAATTATGGAGAAGTGGGCTCTTGGAGGCCATTTTGTATGTCCCACTTCAGTGAGTAAATAAAAAAACTGAATGGGTTAAGAGGAAAAAAATATATTGTATGTGATAATATTATTTTAGGGATAGGAGTTGCAACTCTAGATAGGATGGAAAAACTGCACTGTCAAAGCAATATTTCAGTACAGGAGTATAAATTTGAAATATGAAAATTTGAAAGAAGACCATTCCAGAATGCAGAACGAGTAAATTAAAAGATGCTGATATATGATAAGTGTGTTGGTCCGTGAGGAAGTAACTGAATAAAAATTGTCACCTATTGAGAGAGTTGAAACCAGCCCTTTCATTCATTAGGCAGACACAGAAAAGACCAGTCCAAACGTGATATAAAACCATGTGTCTCCAAGGATATCCTGCAACTCTAAAGTGTCATGACAAACATCTGCTTTATTTATTACTGGTTTCTTAATCAAGAGGATCTTTGTTGACTGAAAATCATACTCTCAGAAATATTGCTCTTTGAAATTAGGTCACTTAGAAAAACATGCCATACTTGTTTAGGTATCGAAGTCATTTTGATTCAGTCCAGGTGCAGAGATTCTGAAAATGGTTTCCGGTACACAACATTCTGCATGTAAATTTTCTGTGCAGACCTCGTGGATTTATGAAAACTCTGCTTTTGTGCTTCTCTTATAAAAACCACACTTTATTTATATTTCACCTATAATCTACCCATCTAAGAATGCTATCGTGACTCTCTCTTTTCCGTTATTGAAGCAGTCCATGCTTCCTCAAATACACAGCCTCTCACTGTGATAGTCCATGTAATATCAATAGGGACAACCTGCAGGTGTGTCCCTATTGATATTACATTAATTAGACTAAAAAGTGAATCCTAGGTGGGTGACCTTACAGAAACAAACTTTTCTTTCTCACAATCCAGAATTCAAAATACTAAAAGTCCAAATTCAAGTGTGGCCCTTGTTTCCTTATCTATAGTCCTAGGAGTTCAGTGGACTCATTGACATTTCTTAACATTCCTAGGTAAATCCTTCCCTGTGTGTGCCTCTATAGCAGTGGTTCTCACCCTTCCTTCCTCATGCTGTAACCCTTTCATGCAGCTCCTCATGCTGTGGTGACCCCACCCCGTAACCATAACATTATTTTCGTTGCTATTTCGTCACTGTAATTTTGCTACTGTTATGAATCAGCCAACCCCTGGGAAAGAGTCATTTGACCCACACAGGGGTCACGACCCACAGGGCGAGAACTGCTGCTCTATATCTATTCTGATCTTTTTATACTTCATTAATGATTAGTTTAAGATCCACCCCACACTAGTATGAACTCAATAACATAACAAATGGAAACCGTGTATGTTTCACTTATCAAAGTAGGCATTAACTACTGCACCATCAGGACTCCTTGTTATCACCTAAGGAAGCTACAAATAACTATTGATCTCTTCATATTAATCTAGTCTTGATATGACATATGAAGTCATACAGTATGAGATAAGTATAAAAAGGGGGCTTCAAAAAGTTTCAAAAAATTTCTATTACATTTCAATTCCATTTCCCTCTAAACTTTTTGAAGCCCTTATATATTCTAAGGGTCTTTGCCAACGGTCCAATGTGGGATATGATCACTGAATCAAATTGACTTAATAATACTGATTATGAAGTAATAGTACACTGATAAAATTAGCTCTACAATTTAGGGGCTAAATAAATACCATTGTTAGTCATTTGATCTTTTCATTTTTGAGTATTTTTGTGAAACAATGAAACATGTATAGCAGGAACAGATTTTTCATTAGCAGTTCACAAATTCTTTCCATATTAATCCATGAATTCATTTAATGGTATAGCAATCATTAATGTACAAAAATTAGAGAGAGTGCTATTAATTTTTTACAGGTAAAACACATTGGATTTTTGGAATACCTCTGCTAATTGGAAGCTGCTATCCATTACGAGTCAAATGACACATGAATAAGGAATAGTTTCCTCTAGGATTTAGAAAGTAAGCTCATGCTATTGTGATTAATGCTGTTTTTAGCCAAATAAAATTCCAAACCATGCCCTTTAGCCTACGGCATGTAGTTGAATAAGTGACCCTGACATACTTTTTAGTCCCACTGACCACACATTTTTGCTGCCTCATTCTGTACAGTGTATAGAAAAATAGCACCTATCTAATTCATCACCCAAATAAACTGACTTTCCTTCTGAACCGGGGGAAAACACATGAGCCAGTTAGCATTCAGAGGTTGTGCAGTCATGACTATGGAAATGCAATGAAACAAAATAAGGAAAACAAATAAATTATGCATTTATATCTTTTAAAATTTAATAATGGAAATATGATGCTCTGGGGTGAGTCAAAAAAAAAGAGCAAATGTCTACAGTCAGAAAAGCCAGAATTCCCCATGCATTAAATGGCCTAAGGGTTGTACTTGCAATATGTAAATAAACAAGTCACCCCTGAAGTCCCTTACTACTCAATCATATAATGTTCTCTATCTTTGCGGCATAGGGCCTATTGCCAGACAATCTCCAAGTCTTCAACTATACTTTCTCAATCCCATTTTCTCCATCCTGTTTTATAATGTTTATTAATAATATAAGTTTGCTTTCTCTTAAACGTATGCATAATATTCATCGATAGTAAATGTCTACAATGTCTGGGCAACATAAAATCTGTAAGGAAGATTTTTGAAGATATTTTCAAACTCTTAGGTGAATTATGAGGAAAAAGTAAGGAAACTCTCTTCCATAAAGGTTTCAGTCAGCCCACTTTTAAACTTAATCCATAATTTGATCAAATGCTCTTGGGCACTATTAAATAGTAATAATGAACTTCACCTAAAGCCCTTAGTAATTTTGTTCCACATTTCCTTCTCTAATTATCCACTATTCCCTATTTATTATTACTTCATTCCCTGCCTTGAGGCCATCTAAAAATACTAAGAATGATAAATTAAACAATACATTTGGCACTAGGTTAACCTGTGGGGAGGGTTATAATTTAATGGGTTGTCTTCTGAATTAATTATTTTTGAATTATTTAATTGCAATTTCTAAACAAAGTTCTTAGAAAATGTGACATTAGAACTTGCAGTACATTTCTAATGAAAAGTGACTATGACAAAATAACAGCTACACGATACCTATAAATTTCAACTAATATTCGAAGTCCTTTTCTTATACATCTATAAACATTTACAAATTGCATAGTTTTTACTAGTTATCACTCTGTTCTAAAGAAGCTTAACAATATTTTCTTTAGGGTCTCAAGAGTGTAACCATTAAATTGTTAGCTTTGAAAGCAAAGCCATGTTTTTCCTTTATGTCACACTAGTCACTGAATTTGATATTAAACTACTATCAATCTCACTAAGGATACACATATATTTATATATAGTGTCTAGATTAAATACTACTTCAAAGGAGCATCATGTTGCACTGGATAATTTTTAGGTTAGTTTACGAATCTCCATAAAAAATCTGTGAAAACCAATTTCAGTTTCCCTGGGCAAGAATTTCCAAATTTTATATGGGAAATTGTTGCTTAGAAGAATCCACATTACAATACGATAGCCAAACTATTGTGGTGTGAAATTTAACCTATAATGCACAATGTTTTTCAGTTTCCTCTTGGAGAATCAAAACTCATACAGAGTTTTTTACAATGTCGACAAACAAAACCTCTCAACCATTTATCAGCAGCAGCAGGGCCAGAAGAAATGAAACAGCTCATCTGGGCTTAACCCCTGGAAATTCCCCAAATTAATTACCCGACTACATCTAGCCCACACAAGCTTTCTCAAATTTCATGTATGAATGGCTGCAATGGTGATCCAAAGCTCTTTACAACCATCTTTAATACTTAGAACTGCTGCACAGCTGCTTTCTTATGCTTTGAAAGTTCAGTGCTTGAAAGAAAGTTTCACTAAAGTGACAGGCTGTTATTCAAACATAATGTCCTCAATTTTCAGAGGTATCTGAAGTTCCTTAATATATTGTTTTCTATTATTACTTGTATTGTTTAATATTAATAACATATAGAAGAACAAGTTCATTATATGCTTTTAATCCTGGAGTTGATTATAATGAAAGCTCAATTGAGTACATTTCTAATCTGATACCATAGTCAATATGAATTGAATTCGACACAGGACAACTGTTTATTTTTATTTAATCATTAATCTTCCTCTTAACACCTAGCACAAACTGCTTTCTTTGATAATCTGCACTTATTTTAGTTCATGAATAGCACCACAATTCTTATATATGTGTGTGTGATTTATTTATTTATTATGAATATCCGTATATTTTATACACTGTCACATATATATGACAGGATATGTCATGTGTATATATAATGTAATATATTTATATGTTTTATATGATTTACTATGTTATATATGACTATTTCAAGTTGAAATATTTAGAGCATAAATATGCTTCAGTAGGAATTCTTTTACAATGCACATAAAGAATTAAAAAAAAGTGTTACAAGACATTGTAAAACTATTTGACATGATTAAAATTGAACATACATATTACCCAAATGACCTACCATTTCAAAGTAAGTTCTACTGACAAAATAAGATAAAATTATAGAAAAAAATGTTTAAGCTGAAAACTGCACTCATTATTGGTAAGGTAGGAAAATAAAATAAAACAAAATAAATAAATAATATGTATGAAAGTAAATAACCAATATCTACAAAATCATAGAAACATTAATTGAAAAAATGCCCAAATATCAAACTATTATTTCTCATTATATTCTCCATATAGGTCTATCATCTTCACAAGCAGGTGAGTCCCTCTCGCTAACCTTTTGTTGTTTGCTTGCTTAAAATGAGGAGGACTTGACACATTTGCTGATAAAAGATCAAGAATTGTGATCTCCAGTATGGACTACAACTCAATATAAAGAAAACAAAAACCTTCACTACTGAACCAATAGATAGAATCAACATTTGGAGAAGTGTTTGAAGTTTGAAAGAAATTCATCTTGCTTGGATCCATAGTCACTGTTCAAATGATGCAACCGAGAGATCAAATCATGCATTGCATTGGGTAAATCAACAAGATCTCTTTAAAATGTTGAAAAGTGTGGATGTCACTTTCAGGACTAAGCTTCATGTTATCCAATCTATGGTATTCTCAATCACCTCATATGCATATGAAAATTAGATTTGTATAAGAAAGACCACAGAAAAATTAGTCATTTGAATTATGGTGTAAGTAAAAAATACTGAAAGTACCATGGACTTCCAAAAGAACGAACAAATCTGCCTTGGAAGAAGTACAGTTAGAATGTTCCTTACAAGTGAGGATGGCAAGACTTTGTCTCGTGTTATCAGGAAAGGCCAGTTTCTATAAAAAGGATATCATGCTTGATAAAGTAGAAGGACAGTGAAAAAGAGGGATGTGGATTGATACCATGGCTGCAACAGTGGGCTCAAACCTAACACGTGTGTGGATGGTTAAGACCAGGCAGGCGTTCATTCTGTTGCACTTGGGGAAGCTATGAGCCAGAACTGAGTTAACAGCCCCAAACAACAATAACCCTTTCCTGCAGAATTCGGAGCTCCTCAATGTACACCAACTTACAATGACGTACATTTTATGTACTCAACCCATGTTCACTTAGAATGTTCGTTGAGTTCGGGGGAGAAAAGGAAGTCTGAAGAAGCAAGACCATACATGGCCATGAGAAGGTTGGGTTATGGTTTCATGGGGGAATTCCCATTCGGCAGCCCTTTAATGAACAGATATTTAACTGTGATGGAGGGGAAAGAAAAAAAAGATTCCCCTGGGGAAACTCTTCTGATCTTCTCAATAATACACTTTTCCAGTTTATTAAACCTTATCCTAATAAGAACCAGTATTACCAATATTCTCTTTCTCTCTCTCCCTCTGTCTCTAGCTGATGAGTTTTGCATTATGAATTTGGCGAATATTCATTTCAGATTATCATCTCTGAATTCAGTAGTTTAAACCAATCACCAGCTCTCCATGTCCTGTCCTTGCCCCCACTCTCTCTTCTCCCCCTTATGGACCTCCAACTTCCCTTTCATACAGCTCAATACCTTGCCCTCCCACCCTTGGGAAGTTTCCAAAGCCTGTTCCCTCGGTATGAAGGTCTGTGGGACTTTGTCTCATACAATATCTCTCCCTTTGTAATTGATGAACTTCACTCATATTAATGGAGCATAATAATCCCCAGTTCCATCCAATCCAGATCATGAGTTGTTTAATGGTTTCATCATTGTTTGTTAGTTATGCATAGCATTCCATTACGTATATATACTCAAAGTGTCTTTATCCATTCTTCTACTGAAGGGTGTTTGTAATGTGTCCAACTTCTTGCTACTTGCTATTATGAACAGTGCTGCAGTGAACAGGACAGTGCATGAGTACATGTCTTCGTGTTATTGCTCTTACTTCTTTAGGGTATACCCGTATTAGGTATTGCTGGATCATATGGAATTTCTATTCCCCGTTATTCAAGGTAGCACCAAATAGCACCATATGGCAATGTTTGAACAGTAAATATTTTCTCAGTTATCTACTTTATAAATTATCTTATTTTATGAATTTATCACAATCTTATTTTATGAATTGTTTAATTTTTTTGTTTTTCTTATTTTGCAATTGTATTCTTTGGTCTCTTATAATTTATCATCTTTTGTAATTGTCCTTCAATTTGTTCCAATTCAATCTCTATAGTTATTACTCTACTTTGAGCCCCAATTCAAGATTAAATCATGGTACACTTTTAAATTTCATTAAGGATTTTAACTTCTTCCTTCTAACCTGAAACATCAGCATTATCATTTGATACCTATGATAAAGAGTTTATTTAATCACTTTTGAATGCATATAAGAAATTGATTAAACTCTCTCTACCCTGCTATAAGACACTCTTCTAATGCTATTATTATCCTTATCTAAAGAAAATTCTCCAGAAGGAACTGCACTCTATCTTATGAAAAGTGTATTTTCAGGAACTGATTTCCTACTGTAAGTTGTTTTCATTTTACTTCATTCATATTTACTCATACATCAAGTATAACTAAAGAATTCTTTTATTTAACTTTTTAGATAAAATGTTCCTTGATTATTATACTACTCTCCTAATATAACACTTTTATATTTCTCACATCCTTCTCACAATGATAGTTAAATATATTCTCATTTACTTATAAATAGTCTATAAGTCATGGTCTATATTAGGGAGACATATAGAACAGTTCTATGTCAAGCAATTTTCCTGTAAGAAAGACAAGAGAACACATAACTAGATGTTGATGTTAGCTGCCATTGAGTCAGTCCACTCCCCCACGCAACCTCACGCACAAGAAGAATTTGCTATCCTGCCCATTGCTAGCCCTATAATTGGTTATGGATTAGATCATTGCTGTTTATGTGGTTTTCACCGACTTATTTCCAGAAGTAGATCAGCAGTTTTTTTCTTTTTTGACTTTGTGCATTAGGAGGCCACTTTAAAATATTTTCAGTATCCAGGAATACAACGGCCTCCACTAATTCTTGGTTTATAGCTGCATAGGATATACATTGGCTGGAAATCCAATCCAGGTATCTTACTGAACCACCAATGACCCTAATTACAGTGTAATCAATTGCCATTGAGTTGATCTCAACCAACTCATGTAAAGTGCTAAACCTTATTATAATTTTAAATTTGATGGTAGCATACAGCAGAGAGTAACATGAAATTTCTTAGAACACTACGTCTTCACAGACACTTGTTTATGAAGCATAAATAATACTTGCTTTATTGAGAGATGAAAATTCACTTAATGAAGTTAGTGTGTGGTACTTTTATTTATACATGTGCTTATATTACCAAATTTTATCTCATCAGTTTGTGTATCACCTACAGTTTTGGCAACCTGTCAGGCATAGTAGATATTCCACAAGTGTTTTGTCAGACTCACTGCATATACTGCAGTGTCAATGAATGTGAAATTAAAAGTCAGGTTGATGCTAACTCTAGTTTTCAAGGCTGCATATTTACAATTCCTTAAACTTAATTTTCACTTATCTTAAATGGGGATCAATACAACAAAAATGAACAAATATATATCTGAGAGGAACTGCAAAGATGAGATGAAAAATTGTATGACAAACACTTACCGCAGGACCTAATACATAGTAATTTAATCAAATAAATTTATAAATATTTGTACTGATTTGGCCAACCTATTAATCTGTACTATATTTGCATTGACATTAAAACTTAATTTTAAGACAAAAAGAAAATAATAGTTATATTTTTAATTGGGGGCTCCTACAGCTCTAATATTCCATACATCAATTGAATCAAGCATATTCGTACATATGGTGTCATCATCATTTCTAAACATTAACTTTCTATTTGAGCTCTTGGTATCAGGCTCCTCTTTTTTCCCTCCTTCTACCACCCTAACCTTTGTGACTCCTTGATAAACTATAAATTATTATTGTTTTGATTTCTTACACAAACCACTGACTCCCTTTACTTATGTTTCTGTTGTTCATCCCCCTCATGGAGGGGATTATGTGCCCATAATTGTGGTCAGTTCACCCGTCCTCCTCTCCTCTTACCACCTTCTCCCTACTCTCCTGGTCTGGTTACTCCCATTTCTGTTTCTGAGGGGTTTGTCTGACCCAGATTCAGTGTGTTATAAGCTCTTATCTGTACCAGTTTACGTGCTTTGGTCTAGCCATAACTGAAAGGCAGGACTGGGATAATGATAGTGTGGTATGAGGAAGCTTCAAAGAAGCAGAGGACTATTGTGTGTCTCATCTGTGCGATACTGTCTCTTGGTTGACTCATCCCTTCCTTGTGACCCTTCTGTGAGGCAATGTCCCACTGTCTACAGATGCATTTGGGGTCTCTGCTCTGACTCCCTTCATTGTCAACTGTACTCTTTTTTTGTTTGTTTTGTTTTTTTATGGATCTTCTTATGCCGGTTACCTGATTCTGTCTACACTTCATGATCGCACAACGTGGTGTTCTTCTTCCATGTGGGCTTGTGGCTTTTCTGCTAGATGGCTGCTTGTTTAATCTTAAGCATTTAAGATCCCCTGACACTATATCTTTTGATAGCCTGGCACCACCAACTTTCTTCATCACATTTGCTTATACACCTGCTTTGTCTTCAGCGATCCTGTTGAGAATGCCAGGTTGTTAAAACAAAGTGTTTTTACATTGACGGAAGACTTGAGCAGAGGGCTAAAGTCTATACACTTCTTCAATGTATTGCCATATAAATATATGTACATAGGACAATATCTCTAATTTTATGAATTAATATATTTACATAAGCACACATCTTTGTTTATACCTGTATCCATAGCTTTGCTTCCTATATCTTTCCTCTGTTTCCTTTTCCTTCCTCCTGCCCCACCATCATGTTCACACTTCTGGCTCTTAGTAATTCCTCTCAGCTAGATTGCTGTTGATCCAACATCACCTGAATCTCTACATCCTCCTCGTTGTTGCTTTTAATTCCCTAGTTTTCCCCTATCTGTGGCTATGTTTGCTTTCCACTCCTTTCCCTGGCCTCTTCCTCCCCACGCAAACCCCTCCGGAACCATCAGCTCCATTTCTTCTCAGGCTTGCTTCCCATGTCTTTATGGCTATCTCCCCACCAGTTCTGGGTGATTCTGGGAACTGCCCCTCCTAACCTAAAGTCTATCTGGGGGGATCATCAGTGGTTTTGAGGCTTGGCTTTCTGCCGTTGTTGACCAATTATGTTCCCTTCTTGGTTCACCCCACTGTGGGGGTGGTCAGACTGGACTCACTCCCTGCTGTGTGTACCCAGTATTGTCGTCCTCCATCATCAAACACTCCAGTGAAGGGACATCATGTCTTGAGCTATTGTCAGCCCTTCAGTCCTCTCTGTGCCTTAGCAGCTCCAAGCAGGGACTTCAATTTCAGGGTTTGGTGTACCAGTAGGGGGTCTAGTCTTCGCTTTCTCTTTTTCCTTCTTAATTTTCTTCTATATGGGTGTGGCAGGCTGACTTCTCTCCCCAACCTGTAGGTTATTGTTGTCCTCTATAGCACATATTTCTATGGTAGGGGGTCAGTTTGGTTCTGATTGGGGCCAGCCCTGTAGACCTCTATGTTCTTGAGTTGCTCAATGTGGTTACAATGCCCTCAAGGTTCAGTGCACTGTGGTGGGGGCTGCACTCACATACCCATTTCTGTGGAGACATAAATAATACCCTTCCCCTGGGTGGATTAGTGTCCTATTTCCCCAATGCCATTATCTCCCTCTTTTTTTTAATTTTTCTTTTTCCCCTCCCCCTTTCTCCCTTCTTTGTGTTGGAATGACATGTACTTCCTTGAGTTTGGTCTGTCCCACACCTGATTACCTGCACCTCAGCCCATAAATTGTGAGATAAATGGATTTTCTTCTGTACCTACTGTGCTGATTATACTTACCACAGTGGATTCATGTTGTACCTGTCCTTTTGTGATTGGATAACCTCGCTTGGCATAATTTCTTCTCATTCATCCAATGAGATAATGTCCTTTATTCAATCATCAGTGTTTTTTAATGATGCATAGTACTCTATTGTGTGTATGTGGGAGAATTTTCTATACTACTCATCTATCCATAGAAATTTAGGTTGTTTCCAATTCTTCATGATGATGAATTGGATCACAATAAGCATTGAAATGCAGATAACTGGTCTTTGTCTATTTCTTACCTCTTATGGGAATATGTAGTGTAGAGGGATTGCTGGGTCATAAAGTAACTCAATTTCCATTTGCTTTATATATCACATGAACACTTTCCAGAGTGGCTGTACATATTTACACAAGCACCAGCAGTGGAAGAGACTTCCTATCTCACCACATCCCCTTCAATATTTGTTACTCGCTGATTTTCTGATTTGGGCTATCCTCAAGGGTGTTAGGTGGTATCTCATAGTTGTTTTGAGTAGCATTTCTCTGGTGGCTAATGATCATGAGCATTTTCTCATATGCTTATTGGCAATTCATGGCTCTTCCCAATAAAACTTCTGTTCAGTTCTTTTGCTCACTTCCTCAGGGGGTTAACTGTTTTCTTCTTTTTGCAGGCTAGCAGGGTATTGTAGATTTTAGTAATAAGCCCTTTGTTGTGTCATTGCTAAAAAGCCTCTCCTAGTTGCAGGTTCTTTTGTTATTGTCTTAGTAAAGTCTTTCAATGCATACAGGTGTTTAATCCTTAGTACATCACATTTGTTGATTTCCACTCCATCTGTGTATGTACTCTCCCCTATTACTCTTACCTGTATGTTCCCTATGCTATGGTTCTTAGGCTTGTCCCAATTCCTTCATTAATGGTCCTGATAGTTGGGGATTTTACTTCTAGGTCTGTGATCCACCTTGAATTTGATCTTATGCACGTGGGTCTCCATGTGGCTCCTCCAGCTCCAAGGCTCTGGCTTCTATCACCACAGATCCATGTGTCTTGATAACAGGAATGTTTTACAGGGAAAGTCTGTGTGTCCTGCCTCCAGCGAGCTATCTCCATAGCACCTCCAAATGAGGTCATCAAGCTGCAACCTGATTAACAGGATAATCACCCCTTCACTCTGCTTATTCTCAAGTTGACACTAGATTATGTAATGCCACGGTCCACCAGTCGTTTACCTTTCATTTTGCTGACCTCCAGCTTTATGGCATGGTGGTCTGGGAAGGACGTCTGAGTGATCTCCATTTGATTGAATTTGCGGGGGCTTGACTGGTGTCCCAGCATGTTGTCTATTTTTTGAAAATGAGCTATGTGCACTTGAAAATAATGTGATTTTTTTTTGCATTTGGATGGAGAACTCTATACATGTCTATCAGGTCCAATCTCCTCGAGTGTCTAGTTCTGTAGCCTCCTTGCTGAGATTCTTTCACAGTGATAGAACTTTCTCTGAAAGTGGCATATCAAAGTCACCTGCTATGATTGTAAAGTTTGTGATTTCTTTTTTCATCTTTTGAATAGTTCGATGAATTTTGCACATCGCTCATTTGGCACACATGTATTTTTTATGCTTACTGCTTCGTGCTCTGCAGATCCTCTGAGCATCATATAGTACTCATCCTTGTCTCTTCTTATGGTTTGCACCCTGAGGACAATTTTGTCAGAAATTAGGATTGCAACCCCTGCTTTTTTTAAGTTGATGTTTGCCCGATGTATTTTCTGCCAGCCTTTATTCTTAGTCTATTTTTGTCTGTTGGTTTAAGTTGTGTCACTTGCAAGTAACAGATTGATAGACTGTTTTCTGAGCTAGGTTGCTAACCTTAGTATTTTAAAGGGCAAGTCCAGGTCATTGAATCCAGGGTTATTACCACCATTTCTGCATTCACTTCTGTCATCTCATATCTTTTGTGTTTGGTATTTTCCTATCTCTCTTCTTATCAGTGTGCTGTGTTTATGTGGGGGGCTTCATTCTTGTCTTCGTTTCCCTCTGAGGCAATGTTATCTTGGTCATTGTTATTGGTGCACTGACTTCTGGATGGTCGCCTGCTTGTGCTTGGTGGAAGTTGGTCTTCTGACCACAGTGATAGGGAAGGATTTTTCTCAGGATTGGGTATCTTATGGCATATTCTTTGAGCTTTTCTTTGTCCAGTAAGATTTTTACCACACAATCTATCTTAATAGATAGCTCAGTAAAGTAGAGGATTCTAAGATTGACTTTTTCATATTCTTTCAGATTTCAGGAGATGTTACTCCACTCTCTCCTCCTCTTCGTGGTGTCTGCTGATAGGTCTGAAAATATTCTTACCTGAGCACTATTATATGTGACCACCCTCTTCTTCTCATGCTGCTCTCAAAATTTTATTTTTCCTTGAAGTTCGGTAATGTAACTATATTGTGCCTTGGTGAGTTCTTCCTGTGGTTTAGCCTAATTGGCATCCTCTCTGGTTCCTGTATAAATGTCTGATTCTCATTCATTAAGATGGGATGTTTGCTTCCAGGAATTCCGTTGCTAATTTAGTTGTAGACTTCTTCATTGTGCTTTGTTCTGGAAAACCAGTTATTCAAAAATTGTTCTAATTCATAGCATGTTTCATTGTTCTCAGGTTTTCTTCTGTCTCTGATTATCTTGTGTGATTGTCTTCTCTGTTTGTTGAAGTCTACCTGTTTGTCCTCAAGATTGCTAGTATGATTCTCTGCCTCTTGTAATCTGTTGGTGAAGTCTATTATCTTACCTCATCCATTAGTTCTTGTTTTTCCCTTTAGTGTGTGGACTTAACCCCTCTATTGTGAATTCATCCCCTCTCTCATAGGCTTCATCTCCTCTATCATTGCATCCTTATTCTGCTTTGCTTTTCTCATATACTGTATTACTCCAAACAGCATTCTGATGATTTCTTTAGTTACATATCAACATCTGTTTCTTCTAGGAGTGTTGTTAGGTTTAGGATTTCTTCTGTTGTTGCATTTTGATTTTCTTGTTTTCTTGTTGAGGGTGTTGAGGTATGTTGCTGTCTCTGTGTTGTTTGGAAGAACCCAGTGCCATGTTCCTGGGAGAATGTGGGATTCTTAGCTCTTCCTCTGTGTGAGTGGTAAGAGTGGTTTGGGGACTACCTGTGCCCTACTATGCTGGTGAATCAGGCTGCTTTGTAGGTGAAGTGCTGCAGTGCCTCATTGGTCAGAGGCATTGGGGGAGGCAGGCTTGGCAGGTGTGCTGAGACTAGGGACTGTAGGAATGCCATTGAGCTGGGGCAGGCCTGCAGCATGTGTTTGGTTCTGGTCTGGACTGTCTGGCCACAATTTGAAGTCTTTTAGAGACTCTCTGTGGAGCCCAAAATTGGTAGTGCAAGCTTTTCTCTCGTACTGTGGCTTTAAGCCTCTGGATTTCTGTTTTTGTTATGTTAAAATCCTAAGATGTACTCTGGGGATTAGAGTTTTGCCTGTCTTTTTACGCTACTAGACAAAGACCAGGTTTTTCATGGCTTACATTCAAAGTTAAGCAAAGGAACACAGCCTGGAATTATAAGCATTTTAAAAAATTGGATTTTTCCTTTTTATAATGGGCTTGTGGGGTACCTTGGTATTGGGGCTGAGCTGCACTTTCCCCAGTGTGCTGGGAAGGGGGACCAGCTGGGGGTTTAGGGGATGACTGGGTCAGAATTTTCCCCGGCTGTATTCCTTTGTCACTCTTGGCTCCCCTGCACAGCTATGTCATGGATAAATAATCTAGAGGCTCCTCAATTGTTAAAAAGTAGTGACTAATTATCTTTCATTATCCACACTTGCAGGTATGGAGCTGGGGAGAGGGGGAATGCAAAGTCCAAGAATCCAAGGGCCGGGTGATTAACAGAGAAGGGAATTCTGGTGTGAGGTCTTGTGACTAGTTCTTGAAGGCTCTCTGCAAGCCTGGGATTATGACCACCTTTACACAGAAGCCTGGGGAAATGACTGTGTACTGCGAGACTCATATCTTGCTCTTAAGAAGAGGTAGTAGATGCCATCCTGCTGGATCTGGTGAGGGATTAGCGGAGTACACAGGCAGAAACAGTGAACTTCGAGAGTTTCAGCATGTTCTCAAATTGTTTCATGGGTGAAAATCGCAGGAGGAAGTCTGAACCAGACCCTAGTACACTGAGTCTACTTTTAGCACCCAGCCTCTCAACATTGGTCTTCTTTCCTCAAAATTTTCTGCTCTAACAACAGGAGCACCAGGCAGATGATTCTACCTGGAATTGATCTTGACTCCCCCTGAAAAGAGTAATTTTAAAATATTTTACCTCATTCTCTTCTATTTCAATATAAATTGCTTCTAATTTACTTATTCAAAAAACCAAAGAAAGGTTTAGCAAACTTCTAAGTCTTAGAAAAAGTAGTAGTGCTAAATATTGACAACGAATGGTTAACTGGATCAGGAATAAGCAGCAACTATTAATAAAGTGTGTGTTCTCAAAGCAAAATGCTAGTTTTACAATGCATTGCCAGCAAGTCAATGCCCACTCATAGTGATACTATAGAACAGAGTTGAACTCCCCCTGTGAGTTTCTGAGGCTGTAACTGTTGCTGGCAGTTGAAAACTCCATCCCAGAGCAAGATTGGTGGTTTCAAACTGTTGACCATGCAGTTAATGCTCAGATCATCATCAGTCCATCCCCCAGGACTCTCTTAAAGGACTAGTATGAGCCTCTAAACTAAAAACAAACAAACAGTACCACCAAATTGATTCTTATGCCAAGCAACCCTTTAGGGTAGGGTAGAACAGTTCTACCCTGTGGGTTTCTGACACTGTGACTCTTTACTGGAGTAGAAAGTCTTACCTCTTCCCACAGAAATACTTGTGAATTCAGACTGTGGACCTATTGGTTAGCTGCCCAAGATGGAAATTGTCAGCCCACCAGCTCTCCCAGCAAAGTAGGCGGATTATTTTGTAAGACATTTAGAAGGAAATGTGGTTTGACCTACTCTTGAAATGTGGGTAGAAATTTAATGCAAAGGAAAAAGAAGAAAGGGGTATCCTATTCTTATCTAGAAGATTTACGATTAAATTTTCTTGGGAAGAAAATGACATATTATCTATAAATTTTATTTTTAAACATGAAGCACTGCTATTGCATATGCTGAACATAATTTAGATGTCTGTTCAATTTTGTCTAACATGCACATGTTAGGAAATATCAAATTGTTACATCTTTATTTAAAAATCACTTTACTAGAATTTTAAACTAAGGTTTTTATGCACTGATATGGGTTTAATTTTATTTAAATGGGGTTTGGGATCTCTAGAAGAAATATATGAGGAAAAAGGATAAAATAAAGAAAATAGGGGGTGATTAATCAAATAATAAAACTTGTTTAAAAGTTTAGTGAAATGATTACCTTTTTTTTTTCACTATAAAGGAATAACCTGGTGAAATTTCTATGCATAAAAAGTCTTTCATTTTAAGTAAAGATGCATTAGTTTCCCGTAGATTTTGACATTTCAAAATTCCCATAAAATTTTTACAGAGTAATTTAAACTGGTCTTTACAAACAAAATAAGAAAATAGCAGTGTGGTATTAGCAGATAACTATGCCTGAGTTGCTGTGTTAATTTTGAAAATATATTTATAATTGTTTTATGCTAATTGTGTTTGAAATAGCATCCATGGAATTATAGGTTTCTATTTATTTATTGCACAATTATTTAAAATTATTTTCACCATAGCAACCTAGCATTTAAATAATGCTCTAAATTTTAATTCTATAGAAACAAATCGCATTCCTACCACTTAATTTATTTCTAGAGTGCATTATATCCGCATGCATAATAAGAATTGCTGCTTTTTCCCCAAAGTTAGCAGTCAATTAACTATATGAATGCAAGTTTTTTAGCAGTTGTGTTGATGTATTACTTTGCATTTTATTTCACAAGATTATAAATACTATAAATGCATTTGAACTGGTACCCATAAGTAGTAATATATGATATTTCATTACTATAATGTGTATTATTAATTCCAATTCAACAGAAAAGAATGCAATTTGTATATAGAATGTCCTCTTATGAAAGTAGAAAAATTATAAAACACAACTTTCTTTTACAGTTAGCGCATTATAGGGCAATTTTAAAAAATAACAAACATTAGGTTTCAATTCTTATTTCAAGTTCATGAGATAATGTGTTTTACTCTTTCTTAGCCTGTGTCTACAATTTGCCTTCATTATCATTCTCTCAGACAGATAATAAATGTATGTAATGGATTGAATGATGTATTTGTGTATGTTTGTCACTTTGAGATTAGGCAAATATTTTTGTATCTACACTTTGAAATTATTACAGTACACTCCCTAATTCTCCATTGATTATTCTGCACAATTAAACTAGTGCCCATTGCTACATATTTTAATTACATGTTCTATAGAAGAATCATAATCAAAAGAAGAAAAATGCACATCAGAATTTCAAATTCTCGTGACTCTAAACTTTGTGGATGGAGCTTTAGACTCCTGATGAACTCCTGGGACTATTACTTGAAATCTTTAAAACCTAAAACAAAAATATCCCTTGAAGTCTTCTAAGAACCAAATAATGTAACTTCACTAGTGAAAAACAAAACAAAACAAAACACCTGTCTGCCTTGAGCACTATATTATTGTAAGAACCATTTTTTTGAGATCAAAGAGACAGAAGCAACTCAAAAGAATAGATGTGAACCTTAGCAGGAATTGCGTTTACATTAATAAGGAGGGACACGTCAGAAAAGGATGGGAATGCAGCACAGCTAAAAAAAAATCAATGTCATTGAATCTTGTAGAAATTATTAAAGTGGTACGTGATTTGATCTGCATATTTTTAATATATTTTTAAATGAAACTGATATTATGTGAATAAATTAAATCAACATATAAACTTAAAATATACACAGTACATTAGACTCTCTGGACCGGCATAGCTTCCTAAGGAATAGGAATCAGTATCAGTACAAAGCTGGTGTCTGGGAGGTGGTTAGGCATACCTACATTCTTCAACTTCTACATTTCTAACATTAGCTCTATGCTCTCTGACACCGTTCTCCCACCCTCACTATCTACTGTGTTTGATAATTTATCACAGTGACCACACAAAAATCATAGGCCATACTCACAATTAAATGCTTTACTAAGGAAATAAGGAGGTACAGCTTGGGACCTGGATGAAAATCAATAATTTCATCAAAAAAGTATGGAAGGCTTATCTTTAGTGGTGACTATGCCCCTCCCTTCTTTAATGAAAGATAGCTCCTTCAGCAGAACCTTTTCTCTACCATGCACATCTTCTCTTAGATGTGTAGGAATCCTCTTTTACTCCTATAAGGCCCTGTTGAGACCCTTTTGAATTCCCTCAGGACAGGCCTTCTCTTGGTGATTAAGGTCTTTTAGCATTGAAAGCCTTGCTACCTTCGGCCTCCCTGACATTGACTAATCCATGGCCAACTTCCAGCTCACAGTCAAAGTACCAACTTTCTCATCTCTACATTCTTAGCAGCAGGTTTCAGCCATCAATCTTGACTGCCACAAGGTCCTTCCAGACCTGTCACCATTGTCTCGGCAATAGGGCCCTGTCTAGGCCTCTTGCTGTGATAAATACAGCCCTTGACCCATGCCACAATGCTTATAAGAGATTCCTTACCTATTCTGTTTCTTCTCATTTGCATCTCAAAAACTGTGTGATTGACTGCTTATATATGCAAACTCCTTTTCAAATTCAAGGCATGGTTCTCTCAATTGGGCCACAAATTAACCAGTCTTCTAAGTATACCAGAAGTTACTAAATTTACATAGTAGCAACCAAGGGCAGCGTAAAACAGACCAATTGCTGGACAAACTTCAGTTACAGACTAGACAGAAAGTATCCAGCTATCAAGTGGTTTACAAATTATTTAGAAAATTTCAATAAACTTGAGAAGAAGTTAACAAAGCCTTTTAGACAAATAAACTAGAGCAAACACAACTTTGAGGGTTAGGGGAAAATTCCCAAGATATTATTTAAAGAATTTAGGCAAAAGGTAAAATAAAGGGATTTATTTCTCTATACATAGATATTGTCAAGGATTTTGTCTTGCTTGGTTCCACAATCAATTTTCGTGGAAGCAACAGTAAAGAGATCAAAGGATGAGTTGCATTAGGTAAATCTGGTGCACAGACCTATTTGAGTATTGAAATGCAAGGATCTTACCTTGAGGACTAATTGTGACTGACCCAGGCCATGGTATTTTAAATTGCTTCATATGCATGTGAAAGTTGGACATTGAATACAGAAGACTGATGAAGAATTGATGCATTTGAATTGTGGTGCTGGAGACGAATATTGATAGGACCATGGACAGCTAAAGGGACAAACTGTTCTGCTTTGGAAGAGGTAAGGCCAGAGTGCTCCTTAGAGGCAAGAATGGCAAGACTTCATCTGACATACTTTGGACATACTGTCATGAGAGACCAGTCTTTGGAGGAGGACATAGTTCTTGATAAAATGAAGGAGCAGCGATAAAGCAGAAGGCCCTCAGTGAGATGACTGAGGCAGTAGCTGCAATGTGCTCAGGCATAGGAACCATTGTGAAGATAGTACAGGACTATGTAGTATTTCATTCCATTGTGCATATTGTCCCTATGGGTCAAAACCAACTCAATGGAACCTAATAACAGCAATACATGAATATAAATTTATAATCCACTATTCTAATATCATTATTGCTTAATAAATTGTAAAGCTATGTAGGTGTGAAATGGAAACATATATATATATAAGTGCATGATATTATATTTTTAATTGGCATATGAACATTTTAAAGATTTAGTACCTAAGAGCTGAATAAAAAATTAAAAATAAACTTTTTGGGGGAACATTAGTAAATTTGAATATATGCATAAAACTTGCTAGTAGATATACAATATCAACCAAATATCTTTAGCAATTAGTTTGATAGATAAAGAAATAATAAAATACAAAAGTATGATGATTTATAAGAATATCTCATATGTGCTAGACATAATACTTAAGAAAATTGAGGCTAAACATTTCATGGGAAAGTTATCTAATGTTGACTGCGTCTTGTTATATGATGCACCAAGTCCAACTGCTTTGTTTTTTATTGTTATAACACACAAAGGGTTTCAATTTGCCTTCATTAGAAATTTTTAACTGATGAAGAATAGACCAAACATGATTAATTTTGAGAACCACATCATGAATTTTATAATGATTCTTAGTAGTTCAGATCTACCTGTGATATTCTTTTTGTCATTGTCTTAAACCTTGACATTAAGAACATAAATGAAAATTATATTTTTCAGGTATGAAAAGTAGAGAAAAGCAAATAAAGCATTAATATATTAATACTATATTTAGATCACAAATTATATAACATTTGCAGAACATTTGCACTACTACACTAATTTAACATTTGTTATCTAAATCCATATACAAAATTGGTTAATGAAGAAAAGGGTATAATAAGTCTAAATTAGTCAAAGAATTGTGAAGCAGCTGATTACAATTTTAAAGCAAAAGGTAAGTATATAATATCATTTAAGTAGTTATGACAGAATAGACAAGCCTTCAAGAAAATAATATACATTTCATATTAGTTTAACTTTTTTTCTAGAAAATTCTTTGTAAAATAATCACACTGAAGAGACGCAAGTACCTGCGTCTATCTGTCCATTAAGGATTGTACTATTACTTACAGCCACCACTTGTCTATCATTTGTCATACTGCGGTAGCTTGTGTGTTGTGATTCTGGAAGCTATCCCACTAGTATTTCAAAAGCTAGTAGGGTCACCAAGGTGGACAGTTTTCACCAGAGCCCCCAGACTAAAAACAATGAAGATGCACTTGGCTCCCCACTTCGGAGGAAGGAGCTGCTGAAGATTTTATGCACAGTTTCAAACAATTGTCAAATAATTTTAAAAAATTGTCAAATAATGACAACCTAATGATTGGAAGCAGAACATGGTGAAGGACAGTGCCACACCATGGGCCCCTCAGGTCAGAGGGTACTTGAAACGTGATGAGGAGGCATTGATTTCTCAGATTGGGATTGACCACAGTGATGAGAGCTGGGAAAGCCTATGGGAGTGCAGTCTTTGGGATCTTCATTTGCTGACAGCGAATGTCCCAGGGTTAGGAAAAACAGCTACAAAAATGTGTTGGGAACCTGGAATGTGGGAAATATGAATCCATGAATATCGGAAGTCATCAAAAATGAAATAGAATGCATAAAAATTGATATTGTAGGCAGTAGAGAGCTGAAATGGACTGGCATTGGCCAGTTTGATTCAGAAATTATATGATTTCCTATGCCTAGAACAGAAGAATGGAGAGGAATTGTCCAGCATTTATTGTCACATTGTCATTGACATGACAATCACAATGTCATTGTCAATGTCAAATCACAATGCCATTTGATATTGTCAGTGTCACAAAGGACAGTGCAGAATGAATCACGGAGTACAATGCGACAATGGGCTAAAGCACAGGAACACTTGTGAGGATGCCCTAGTACTGTTCAGGGCAGTGTTCCGTCTGTTGTCCACAAGATGGCTTTGGGTCAGAACCAACTTAATGGCACCTAACACCAGCAACATTATTTACAGAGAGTTGGTTCTACTTTTTTCCAGAAATTCCTTTAAAACTGATGATACCCAAGAGGCAAGCAAATTTTGGGAATGATGAGGGCAACAAAAGTATAGATGTGCTTTACACAATTGATCTATGTATTGTGATGAAATGTATGAGCCCCAATAAATTGATTAAAAAAACACACACTGATGATAACGGTTTATCTTTTTAATTCATTTTGCTTTATATTTGAGTGTTTCAATGTCATGACCTATATTTATCAAATTTTAAGATTCTATTATATCCAATAATACTTCATCTGCACATACTGAGAATACTACCATTACTTAATGCTTTTTAAGTGTGAAATTAGGGGACATCCATCTCCCCTGTATATAGTGCAAATGCAGGGAAAGAACATGTAGTGAAAAATAGCACAGGTTTATTTCTAAATAATTTAAGAAAACTTCCCTGGACACTACCTGATTCTAAGGCTGGTGACTAACCCCCAAATGAAAAATTCAGTTATCCTATACTACCTCACTCTCCCCCACCCCAAGGATCTGATTATGATTTCATTTCTCAGAGAACAAGATTCTTTGTAGGGATCATTCTAAACTTGAGTAAGTCTCATCAGAAAACAGAAAATCAATGAAGTGTGTACACATAAAAATCTCTAAAGAATTCTGATAAAGTACTGCATTTTTACAGCTTGCCTGTCTTCTGAGAAGCTTCACAAATGAAGCCAATTGCTTTCTCCACTGGGAGTTCTAGATGGTAGAGATCAAGGAAGAGGCTAATATTTACCATTTCACAAATTAAAGACTACATGGTAAGTGTGGTGTCAAACAGCTTTAATTATTTTTCCTCACTTTGTAGTTTGGATAGTTTAATCCAGGTTTCCTCGCAGCTGACAAGTTGGAGTGAAAAAGCAAGCAGAATGACAGTGTTTACTGAAGCAGATAATGTAGCTCAAAAAGGCAGGGATGATTTTCTGGGATGCAGGCAAGGTTTTGCATCCCTTTAGCCAAGCAACTGCAAAAAAGCCCAATATTCTTCTAACTCCAGGGAATAATTATAATAATCTGGATTTACACACATTTGATTGAGATAAAAATATGCGAATAGCATTTTGATGTAAAAATGCGCAATCTTTGCTAAGCATTATGTAATTTGTTCATAATTTATAATGCGTAGAAAAAGAAATGTATATTGTAATGCATTATTTAAAAAACATACATCCTAAGGCAAAAATCTGTCTGTCATATACTAAATTGTACTTTTTCACTTAAAAAAATATATACCACTATGTTTTACAGATAATATTATAGACAATTTTGGAAAAGTGAAAAAAAAAAAGAATCTGGATAATGTTTTTCTGATACTAAGAAACATATACATAAAACCTTAAGAATGTAATTGGTACTGTAAGCTTCCAAGTTAAAGGGGTTAATCATTTAGAAATCTAAATGCAGTAACCATTATGAACTTACCATTACTGTAGCAAGGGAAATTGCAAATAGTTAACTTGGAAATTATTTTTATTATATTCCATTCAGTTGGTCTCAAACTAGACACATAGTGGGTCATGACATATAGTTAAGATAGCACAGAGGTTCTACAGCAAAGTGCTCAGTGCTAAGCAAACTATTGAAAGTTCAAATCAACCCATTGGTAAAATGGTTTGCTCCTGTGAAGATGAATGCTAGAAAACTTTGTGGATCAGGATTTCTCTGTCACACAGGGTCATGTCTTTTTTTTTTTT
>NW_022103908.1:30733313-30736350 GCF_000313985.2 Echinops telfairi
ATTACGTATGTGCCATGCTGCATATTAGGCATTGGGGTTTCAAATATAAATGAAATCTAGCCTCTGTCTTGAAGCTTATTGTGAAAATTGTCACTCCTTTCCAAGTCATTATCCTCTTACTTGAGGAACATACATCACAGTATTTAATAAGACTGTATTAGTCAGTGCTACTATAGTAAAAATAGCTTGGTAATTTTCCACAAGAGTGGATTTTTTCCTTCTTGTAGTATAAATTAGTGTCTTTGTTACTCCTATAAGCTCAGTTCTTATTTCTGGATTTGTGATGAAGGGGAAGCCTCAATTAGGATTCCTCATTCCTGTGGTGGAGGGGTAAAAAGCAAGAGAACTGGAAAAACACAAATGTCTTTTAAATGTCTTCTGAAAACTGGCTTAAGTCATTTGCCTTCTAGTATCATTGACCAAAGAAATACTTATAGGAAAAGGAAGGCAATAGGGTGAGATGAAAGTCTTCAAGTCAGATAGGAAAATGCAACTAATAGGAATTTACAAACTTCTATAGAAAAACGAGGAAAGAACTTAAAAAACAATCATCAGATCTGTTAATTTAAGGGCAGGATCTCATAGGGGGAGAAAAAATAGACTAATTTTGACAACACTTTTTGTTTTGTTTTTGTTTTTTAATCAGGAAGCTCTTACAACATTCCACACATCAATTGGATCAAGCATATTTGTGCATATGTTGCCTTCATCATTTCCAGAACATTTTCTACTTGGGCCCTTGGTATAAGCTCCTCTTTTTTCCCCTCCCTCTCCCACCCTCCCAACCCTTTGTATTCTTGATCAATTATATATTGTTATTATTATTTTGTATCTTACACTGTCCGTTGTCTCCCTTCACCCATATTTCTGTTATTTGTCTTCTTTGGGTGGTGGTGGTGGTTAATATCCATCCTTATAATGGGTTCCCCTTTCTTCCCCTTCCCCCTTCTGGGCCATCCCCTACCCTCATGATATCGCTACTCCCTTTGAAAGAATCAGCTGCTGTTTTTTGCTGTATTAATTTTTTGCATTCTTTTCTTGTTTTCCCACTCATTTATCTCTGCTTGATTTTTATTATTTATTTTATCTTCATAATGGTAGACTTATGCTGTTGACTCTTCTCTAATTGCTGGAGGATTTGTTACCAAGTGTCAATCATAAGTCTCTCTTCCTTTTTCATGTGTGCATTCATCCCCGTCAAGCTTCCTCTGATGACTACTCTTGCTGTGTCCCAAAGGGTTTGCTACATTGCATTCTTGTTTTCATTGTTTTTTTTTAAACTTCCTGATTTCATTTCTTCTCTGGACCAGTACCTACTCCTTTTGTATTAGGGAGTTATTCATCTTCCAATTATTTGCCCTTGTTTTCTTAACCATCCTTTTGTTCCTTTTGTTACTTCCCAGGATTGTTGCCCAGTGATCTCTGTGGGCTTGAATTTACTCAGGCTTGTGCCCCAGCATTTGGTCTATCTTGAGTATGTGCCATGTGCACTTGAAGAGAATGTGATTTTTTTTTTCATTGGGGTGGAGAGATATAAAAATACCATGTTTCCCTGAAAGTAAGACATCCCCCCAAAATAGTACCTACTTACAGTTTTGCCTCTTGCTGAAATATAAGGCATCCTCCTGAAAATAGGACCTCCCCAATAATAAGGCCCCCCAAGGATACAATAATTCTTGACTCTGGACCGTAGCGGCAGGCGCCACCAGGCAGCTCGCTGTTGGCTGCAGCACAGCTGGAGCAGACAGGAAGTGAAAGTTCTCTTTTAATCAGAGAACCTGTGCCGCCACCAGGACAAGCCAGAGAACCCACGCTGCCACCAAGACAAGCTGCAGCCTACTGATGGAGTCTGGCTGACTCACAATTAGACAGTGAGCCACGCGGGGCAGGAGCTGGGCACATTGTGTGGACACACAGGGGTGACTGAGGTAGGGAGGAGATGTCTGATAAAGGGTTTGGGGGGGATGTCTGGTGAAGGTGTCCACTGGCACAGGGGTGGGTGGAGGGGTTCACTTAAAATGGCACTGGGGTATCACTTAAAATGATACAGGAGGATCAGAAGGGGTTACAAAATGGTAATCCCCCCACCCTCTGATTCTCCTGTGTCATTTTGATACCCCCTCTGATCCTCCTATGTTATTTAAGTGACCCCCCTCCCCCCACTCTGATACCCCAGTGTCAAAGAGGTCTGTTAGTCTGGGATGCAGCCAGCACTCATCACGCTAAAGACATGAGGACATTTTTTCATGAAAGAAAAATAGATCAAATAATGATTCCCTCAGGAATGACGGCCTATCTCCAGATAGTGCTCTTGCTATTGCTATAAACAAGCCATTCAAGGACAATTTGCACATGGAAACTAATGACTACATTGAAAATAGAATGGAGAGAAATCAGCGTGGAAACTTTGTGAAACCTGAACTGCAAGAGGTTGTGACTTGGGTGAAGAATACATGGGAGAAAATCACTGACAGTTGCATTGCAAATGCACTATGAGCAGGCTATCTTGACAAGGAGTACTCATTTAAGGACAATGCTATTGTTAAGCATGAGAGATTTGGTCCACTGATTTTGAAAGAAATCGAATCACAAGAAATTGACCAGGAAATTCAGGATTTGGATTGTTATGATGATGTTCCAGAAGATGATGACATGACTGTCATTGAATAAATGAGCAAATGTACCATAGATTGTTGTACATGGAAATAATGGTAGTAACAAGAAATACCTGACACGTAGGAATCAGTTTGTCTGGTTACGTTGGTTTGTGATGACAACTACTACCGTACTGTATACAGTTAAAAAATTTCCTTTTTTTGGTTGTTCAACAATAAATGTGTACCATATACTTCTTCATGGTAAAATAAGACATCCCCTGATAATAAGACCTGGAGCATCTTTGGGAGCAAAAATTTAATATGACACTGTCTTATTTTGGGGGAAACAGGATATCTATTAGGTCAAGTTGCCTAGTTGTAGAGTTTTATAGCCTGCTTGTTAAGCTACTTTGGCATGTATATGTATATTATGCTCACTT
>NW_022103908.1:30737020-30738902 GCF_000313985.2 Echinops telfairi
AAGATGTTACTCCACTCTCTCTTCTTCTTCATTGTCTGCTGATAGAGCTGAGCATCTTCTTATTTGAGTACCTTTATAGTTGATTACTGTTTTTCCCCTTGCTCCTCTTATGATTTTCTCCTTTCCCACAAAGTTGGATAGTTTAACTATTATGTGCCTTGGTGACTACTTCCTGGGATTCAGTCTACCTGGTTTCCTCTCTACTTCCTAAATGGTTACCTAATTCTTGTTCATTAAGCTGGATAAATTTTCTTCCAGTTATTCCCTCACAATATTACCTTTGATTTCTTGGTTATATCTTGTTCTGGTAATCCATTTATTTGAAAGGTTTTCTTCTTCATGACGCCAGCCATTGTTCTTAGGTTGTCTTCAACTTCTTTGATTAACTTGTTTGACTGGCATTCCTGTTTGTTGAAGTCTGCCTGGTAGTCCTGTAGGTTACTGGTAAAGTTCTCCACTTCTCCTGGTCTCTTAGAGATGTCTGTTAACTTGGTATTTGACTTTGTTACCTCGTTCCTTTCCCTTTGGTGCTCATCCCTTGACTCTTGTATTTCCCTTTATTTGTCACATTTGCCTACTCTTTTGTTTCATCATTTTCATCATTTTTTTTTATTGCTACCCTCATATCCTGTGTAATTCCAAGCAGCATTCTGAAAAGTTCTTTCTGTGGTAGATCAACGTCTACTTCTATGCATGTCATTAAATTAAGGACCTCTTACAACATTGCCTTTGCTTCCCTTCTTTTGGTTGAGGTTTGGGGGGAAGGTTGCTGTCTCCATGTTGCTTTAGAGGAGCCCAGCACCATTTCCCAGAGCCTAAGAGCACTGTGCTCTCTCTGTGGGAGACTAGTATGTTTCATGCAGACTCCTTGCAGCTAATTGCACTGGGGTTCTGGCTAACACTTTATCTCACAGTGACTTCACTTTTTCTTTAGTCAACCAGAATTCTGTTATTTGGAGTAAAAGTTGGATGGCTCTCTCAGGTGATGCTGGTCTGGCCGTTAATGGCCTGAAATGATAGCACTACATTGGATAATATCATTGGAAGCCTTGGCATGGTGGCCCATGGCAGCTTGGAGAACTTCGGAGCCGTGCAGGGTGCCCACTGCAGCAGGAGTGCCATGGAGGGTGGGTGAGAGTATCCACTTTGGTTTAGAGCACCACGGACGGCGGCGGGAGGAATTGCCCTAGTCAGCAAGAGTAAAGCAAAATTCAGGTTGAGTTTCCTGCAGCAGCTTGGAGCACTGGGGAGGACTGATGGGATCAGTTTAGGCTGCATGAAGAACTGTGGAAGGTGAGAGGAAGTTCCTTCAGCCACATGAAAAGGTGTGGAAGGTGGGAAGACATCCCTCTGACCACCCTGAGTGCCATTGAAGATGGGCAGATGTTCCCCCAGCTTAGTGGAACACTACAAAGGTGTGCAGGAGTTCTCCCAGTTGCTTAGAGGTAGTTGGCATGTGGTGGGAATTCTACCAGCCATGTGGAGAGTAGTGGAAGTCTGGTTGGAGTTCTCCAGTTTGCTTGGGGTGGCAAAAGGCAGGCGGAAGTTCCCCAGTCTCTATAGGGTGGCAGGAGATGGACTGAAGTTCCACCCGCCACTAAGATCAAGGTGAGAGTTTCTCAGATGCTTGGAGTGTGGCGGGAGGTGGTCGGCCTTTCCCTCAGCTGTTCTAGGGTGGTGGTGGGCAGGAGTTCCCCCAGCTGGTTGGCCATGGAAGGTGGGCAGGAGTTCCCCCAGCTAGTTGTCCTAGGTGGAGGGGAGCAACATGGAGGCCAGCAGTGGCTTGTGAAAGAAATAGAGGGTGGACAATGAAACAAAATAAAACAAAACAGAAACTCAGCCACTTGCAACTGTGTCAGGAAAGAGAGAATAGAGAAAAAAA
>NW_022103908.1:30740235-30746714 GCF_000313985.2 Echinops telfairi
ACCAAGCATGATGTCCATGGGTCTCCAGGGACTGGTCTCTCTTAATAACATATCAAAAGTACATGTCAGCAAATCTTGTCATCTTTGTCTCTAAAGAGCATTCCAGCCATACTTCTTCAGAGACAGAGCTGTTCTTTTGGCACTCCATGGTCTTTCAATATTCTTGAACGATAACATACTTCAAATGCATTGATTTTTCTTGGTTATTCCATATTCATGTATAGCTTTCACATGCTTATGAGGTGATTGAAAATACCCTGGCTTGGGTCAGGTGCCCCTTAGTCTTCAAAATAACATCCTTTCCCAAAAAAACACTTTAAAGAGGACTTGTGCAGACTTACTACAATGCATGATATGATCTCTTGACTGCTGCTTCCATGAAAATTGATTATGGATCTAAGCAAGATAAACTCCTTGGCAAGTTCAATCTTTTCACTGTTGATCTTGATGTCACCTATTGGTCCAGTTGCGAGCATTTTGGGTTTCTTACATTGAGTTGTAATCCAACTGAAGACTGAAATCCTTGATCTTCATCAGGACGCATTTCAAGTTTTCCTCACTTTCATCAAGCAAGTTTTATCTTCTGAATGTCTCATATTAAGCCATTTTCATATCCCGATGCCACATATTCTTCATATAATCCAGTTTCTCTGATTATTTGTTCAACATACAGATTGAATAAGTATGGTGAGAAGATTTCCTTGTTATGTTCATACAAGTGTCTCTTGATCTACGTATAGGTTCTACATGAGCACAATTAAGTGTTCTGGAGTTCTCATTTTTCTCAAGGCTATCCATAGTTTATTTGATCCACACAATCAAATGACTTTTCAAAATCAATGAAACGCAAATAAAAATATTTCTGGTATCCTCTGCTTTTAGCGAAGATCCATCTGACATCACTATTGCTTGTCCATATCCTTAATCCTAACTGAACCTCTGGTTGCTCCAAGCCAATGTAATGCCACACTTGTTATGGAGTGGTCCTCAGAAAAATTTTACTTGAATATTATATCAATAATATTGTTAAATAAATTTCATGTTCTGTTGGGTCTTTGTAATGAGATGAATATAGATCCATTTATTTGGAATGGGTTGGTCAAGTAACTGTCTTCCACATTTCTTGGCACATTGCATCCAGGGCTTCATCAACTTGTTAAAACATTCAATTACTATTCCATCAATTCCTACAGCTTTGTTTTTGGCTAATGCTTTCAATGTAGCTTGGTCTTCTGCCTTCAGTGCAATTGGTTCTTGCTCATATGCTACCACTTAAAATTTTTGAATATCAGGTAGTTCTTTTTGGCTGTTTGAATTATTTTCATCTTTTCTTGATGTTTTCTAAATCATTCAATACTTTGCCTATAGAAGCATATAATGGGTTACATTTTTTCCTGAGTTCTTTCTGTTTAAGACATACTAAGCATGTTTTTCCTTTTTTGTTTTCTAATTTTTGGTCTTTGTATATTTTGTTACATTATTTTACTTTGTTCAATCAGCCTTTGTTCAGCTCTTTCACTTCATCATTTCTTCCATTTACCTTAATACTCTATGATTAAGAGAGAGTTTCAGAGTCTCCTCTGACATCTATTTTGATCTTTTCTTTCTTTCCTGTATTTTTAATAACCTTTATATTCTTCACTAATGATGGTCTGATGTTATAAAGTTATAAAGCTGATAATGTCTTCTGTCATTAGTGTCCAATGTGTTAATCTGCTCTTGAGGTGTTCTTAAACTTCAGGTAGGACATCTTCAAGGTCGCATTTTCGCTGTATTTGTTTCAATATTTTTTCAGCTTCAACCTGAACTTTCATATGAACAATAGATTATCTGTTTTACAGTTAGCTCCTAGTCTGGTTTTAGCTGCTAATATTGAACTTCATCATTTCTTCCCATATATGTAGTCAAGCTAATTTTTGACTGTTTCATTATGAGAAGTGTCATTGAATAATGGCATGTGTGATGAAGAAATTGTTGGCCTTGCAAAATTCTATCATGTTATCTCCAGCTTAATTTCTATCACCAAAGCCATATTTTCCGATTACTGTTCTTCTTTGTTTCCAACTTTTGCATTCCAAGTGCAAATAATTATCGATATATCTTGATTGCATGTTTGATCAATTTCAGATTGAAGAATTGGTAGAATTAAAAAAATTGTATCACTAGCTTTAGTGGTTGGTGAATACATTTGAATAATAGTTGGATTATAGGATTTTCTTGTATGTGGTAGACATTATCACATATAGACAGCATTGTACTTCAAGAGAAGTACTTCAAGATAGGTCAAATCTTGAAATATCCTTTTTGAGTAAGGATACAATGTCATTTATTTTGATTGTGTCATTCCAGACATAGCCAAACATATGGATCTCTGATTCAAAATGGATGATACTAGTCCATTTTAGATTACTAAGACCCAGAATATACATATTTATGCTTTCCATTTCATTTTTAACAATGTCCAATATTCCTCAGTTCAGACTTCATGCTTTCCAAGTTCCAATTATTGATTGCTGTTTCCCTCTGTTTCTTCTCATTTGAGTCATGCCCCATCAGCAAATGCTGGTTCTGAAGCCTTTACTTTCACAGGCTTTCCTCCATCTGTGTCATGGTGAACTGTACATTGAGATGGTACTTCTTCCTCAGACAAGTTTTGAGTGCCTTCATACCTAAGGAGCTCATCTTCTGACACTATCTCTGAATATATTCTCTTTCTAGTATTTAGAATTTTCAGTAACTTACAATGTTTCAATGCTATCCATAGGGTTTTCCAAGAGTAATACCGCTGAAATGTACAGCCTATTCCTTCTTTGTAGTCTCTTCTTAATTTGGAAGCTGTTAGTCTGGGTAGACTAGAGAACCAATTCCATAGAAACACCCATATGTGTATAATAAGAAAGAATTTTATATACAAGAGCAGTTGAATCTTGAGGAAACATCCAAGCCCAGTCCATATCAAGTCCATAAGTCTGATATCAATATATAAAGTCCTCTTCAGACTCACAAAACACATACAACAATGCCATGTACAGGTTGATCACAGTCTAGTGAGTAGATAGTCTTTGGATCCTGTGGCATTGTAAGCATATTAGTGCTGGCAGGGGTCTCCATGTAGCTTCTCCAGCTTCCAGGACTGCATCAGGGTAGCTCCATGTTGCTTCTCCTCAGGGATGTCTTGTAGGGAGTAAGCAGAGAGAGAGAAGTGTCTCCAAGAAGGAATATGGGATTTCAGAGAATTCTCAATAGAAGGCCATGCCCACACAGAGGCCTCATTGGCTATGATCCTATTGACAGACTAGACTACACCCCTTCACTATTAATCCTCTCCAGTCTCAAATTGACACCAGATTATGTAACTACCACTGAAGCTCTGCTAAAACCTGATCACTGTGGGTGACCCTGCTGATATTTGAAATACTAGTTTCAAAACCTTCAGCATCCCAGGAAAACTCAAGCCACCATAGTATGGAAAATTGATAGACAAGTGATGGAATCATACTTTCTAATCAGTTGTTTAGAATATTTGTAATTTTTAATTGGTTGTTTTGAATATTTGGTCTATGATGTTTTCTATCTCATGCAATCAAAATGAAAAACACCTTTAACTGATCTCTCAATTCACTCACTGCTGTTAAGTTGATTCTGACTCATAGATCTCAGACTAGAACTGCCATTGGGGTTTCAGAGACAATTTTTTTAAAGCAGTATAGAGTCTTCTGTTCTTCCTCTCTCAAAATAAGTCCTTATAAATAATCAGGGCATGATAATCTTCATAGTATCTAATATTTTGGGGAGCCCTGGTGGCATATATATATGAAAATATACATATATAGCTTTATAGTTATCTAAACTTATACATATATATATATATAATTAATTCAATAAAATTAAAGTTTAAATTCTTGAAAAAGCCTATCTTCTATCTTTCTCTTGGCTAGTTAGAGTTCTAAAGAGACACCAATCCCTCAAATAGAATGTTTTAGTTAAAATACAGCTGCAGGGTTGAAATTTCATTATGATATTGTTTTAGATCCACTCCCTCCCAAACAAGAACACATGCACTTAATTCATCAGCACCCTCACTATCTCTCCACCACCATGAACATTCACATCCACCAGATAACTATTTATATGGTCAGCTACAGCATTTACAAGGCAAATATGTCTTTAGAAGAGAGTAGTGCTGGCAGTGTGCCCTGTATACTTCTAAAACATGTACAGAAAAACTCCACAGCATGGTGTTTCTCTAAGGAATAACAATAGGTTCTATATTCACCTAAATAAGAAACCTAGGTTCATGCTGATATCTTAGGTGGATGTGATTCGTTTTCATAAATTGATGTATTTATTTAATGATGAAATTCATAATAAATTTTTGAATCAGAAGAAATGTTCTCTACTATCAATAATGAAAAATACCCAACCTTATTGAGGTGGAATGCATTTACTCAAAAGTAATTCCAAATTAGGTTAGAAAAAAAAATGTGGAAAACAGATTAGGGTTCACTGTAAACTCGCCCGACACTAATCTACCTATCTAGCCACCATTTTTTCCTATTTTCAAATATTTAGAAAATAACAAGATCATTACTCAATTCTACCATTTTTCTGTCAGTTTGCTGTACTATGGTGCCTTGTGTTTTGCTGTGATGTTGGTAGTTATAGCACTGGTATTTCAATTACTAGTAGGGTCACCTAAAGTGGACATGTTTTAACAGGCCATCCAGACTAAGAACAGGCTTCAAAGAAGAAATAGCCTGCTCATTTCTGAAAACCTATGAGTAGCAATATTCATTCAGATATTCTGAATAGCAGTATTCAGACAAATATTCTGAGTCTTACGAATAGCTTTATGAATAGCAGTGGGGTCTTTTCAGATATAGCACCTGAAACTGAGCCCCTCAAGTCAGAAGGCACCCAAAAACAATTTAGGAGGAGCTGTCTTCCCAAACTCCTCAAGAGTAGTGATATCGATGAAATAAATCCTTAGAGATCTTCCTGTACAAATGAGGCACAACTCAAATCAGAAGAAACAGCTCTAAATATCTATTAATAATTGGAATTTGAAAATTTCAAAATATAAGCCTAGTGATATTGGAAGCCTTCAAAATGAAAATGAGTGCATAAAGATCAATATACTAGGTATTGGTGAGCTGCAATGTACAGATGTTGACCACTTTGTATCAAATAATCATGTCATTTACTATGCCAGAAATAAAAAATTCAAGAGGAATGACATCACATTTAAGTCTTGAAGTGTATGTCAAGCTCGATCTTGAAGTACACATCTGTCTATAGTAGGATAGTATTTGTGTACCTACAAAACAATCTAGACAGTCCAACTGTTGACAAACTATATGCACCAGCCATTAAGCTCGTTATGAAGACATTAAAGAATTATCAATGTTTTCAGTATGAAATTAATCAAACATGTATTTTACAAGTGTTGATTAGTGCTGATGGTTGGAATTCAAAAGCTGGAAACAAAGTGGAAGGAGTAGTATTTGGAAAATATGGCATTGTGATATAAAGAAACTGTAAATAACCATGTTAGAATTTTGTAAGACCAACAGCTTCATCACAATAGTTTTCAACAACATAAATAATAACAATTGAAGTGGACTTCTACAGGTGGAATACAGAAATAAAATCAACTTCTTGTGTGAGCAGAGATGACTGATAAGCTCAATATAGCAGTCAAAATGAGACTGGGGCTTGTCTGTGGAACAGACCATCAATTGCTTATCTGTAAGCTCAAGCTGAAGTTGAATAAAATGAAAACAAGCCCCAAAATGAAACTCACTGTGTTAGAGGAAATATTGAATCATAACGATGTTGTAGAACAGGGTAGAATTACAACCTCTGAGTTACCCAGACTGTAACTCTTTATGGGAGTTGAAAGTCCTTTGTTTTTCCTGGAAAACAACCCCACTTGAGCCAAACTATGGCTTCAAATTTATACCACCTGAATTTGGAGAACATCTCAAGAATAGATTTAATTTATTGGACATTAATAACAGGATATCTTATGAGATATGGGATCAAGAGTATCATACATGAAATGAAGAAAGGAAACATAAAAGTGGATATTCAAAGTAACTCTGAAACTTTCTCTTGATGGTGGAGAAGTTAAAATGGAGGGACTGTTAAAGCAAAGAGATGGTCAGAACGTTTCAAAGAAGAAATTCCAGAATTCAAGAAAATGAAGTATTATAATGCACTCTAATGAAATGTGCAAAACCTGTACTAAGAAAGCCAAAGAGGAAGAATACACTGCACACATCTCAACAGGAGAGAACTGAAGAAAAATAAATCAAGTCTTGAATTGCATTATTGGAAACTTCTATTGGTAAAATACTGAATGATGCAGGGACATCAAAAGAAGATCAAAGAACATACACGGTCATTACTAAAAAGAAATACTACATACTGAACCACCTCAAGAGTTAACGTACTATCAAGAGCTGATGGTACGGAAG
>NW_022103908.1:30748041-30751514 GCF_000313985.2 Echinops telfairi
AACACTCAAACATAACAATGTAACTCAATATAACCACAGTTTTGAGGATGGTGCAGGAGAAGGCAGGCGATGTTTCCTTTCACTACACATATTCCTTGAAAACAACTTCATAGAACCTACGCACAAGATCAGCTACTCATTCATGTCATCCATCCCATTCACTTTACATACTCTATATTCTAGAGCAAGTGTCAGCATCTCATTTAAAATAAAATTTGGCACCTTTTTCTTCCCTTGTCTTTTAATTACCAATATCTTTGTTTCATTCACATTTGATGTCACTGATATAATCATTAGTGTTCAATGTGTGAAATGTATTCCCAAGAAAGTCTCTAAATCCAGGTGGGATATATTTAAGGTTATCTTTGGGCTCTTCTGGACGCCTTTTCATTTTTGTAAGCTTCATTTTTAACGTGCATCTGACCAACTGATGGTCTCTTTCAGATTTGGCCTCTGGTCTTGTTCTGACCTATGATAATAAGCTCCTTTGTCATCTCTTTCCACAGACGTAGTTGATTTTATTTGTGAGTATCCCATTCATCCAGATCCACATCAGCTTGTTGAAAAAGTGCTTGTACAAATCAGTCGATACTCTTGCAAAATTCTGCCTTGTAATAATCAGCCAACTTTCTATCACCAATGTCATATTTCTTAAGTACTCATCTTTCCTCTTTGTTTCTAACATTTATGTGGCAATCAATGTTTTTATTAATTTATCTTGTTGCAAGTATGATTAGTTTCTGATGGCAGAATTTGGTAAGATCTTCCTTTCATCTTTGCCATTAGTGATTGGTAAAGATATTTACTTGTATTAACTAGACTTCTCTGTTGATGTATTGATATTATCTATCATAGATGGAGCTGTACTTCTGGAGAAATTTTGAAATGTTCTTAATTTGAAACATTTCCTTTCCAATTTATCTTTCCTAGCAAAGTAAGATATATTCTAATCTGATTGAAAATTGTCAGTATATGTCCATTTCTGCTAATCAATAGCTAGCATATCAATCTTCTAGCATTTTACTTCATTTTAAACAGCATTCAGTGTTTATGTATTCATTCTTCATACATGTTATGTTTTAATTAGTAATGGATGTTGAAGCTGTTCATTCTTATTTGTAGCAAGTAAATAATGGTCCAATGTACTTTGTTGCATCTGCATCATTAAGATCAAGTCTACTTCAAGGAATTCTATGAATAATTTTATATGGAGTTTTAAGTCATATTCTTTGTTACTCTCACAAAAATACTTGTATAAGATGCCTACTGGATCAATGTAAGAAGGTAAGGAAACATACTGATTGATTTTATGATTCAGCTGTGAGTGACTGATAACAGGAATCATTGTGATTACTGTCCTGCTGGATATAAAATTACCCATCTCAGCAGTAGGGAAGGGTAATCTCACTAAGAGAAGGGCCAGGAATGAATGGAACTCAATATTTGGAACTTGAGATCCGTGCATATTAAACCAGAAGGCAGCTTTGACATCAAAGGACTGGCAGAGGAGCAGCAGCAGTAAATCAAGGAGCTGGAGGATGAGACAGGGCCGTGGAATTCTCAGCGCAAGAACAAGTAAATCTAAATGCTTTAGAGCAGGAGGTTGATATGTGGAGTGGGGTGCCTCTAAATGCTTAACTAGAGAAAGCGGGGTTGCTGGCCCACAAAGCTGAAGCTGAATGCTTTTTGGTTGATGCTTGTACTAGAATGGTATGCCTTTTGGACATTTATTAGCAGTCCTATGGGAACTTTGTAACATTATCTGAGCTGGATGGAGCCCAGGCAAATGGGATGTGTGGTATAGAAAGGCCTGGCTTTCAAATAGAACAGAATAAACTGTTCTGACTGAACAACTGAACAACTGTATCCTGATCATTTCTCATTCGAAGCGTAACCTATAATAAAGTTCTAATAAACCTAATAATTGTGAGTATTCTCTACGGGTTCTGTGTGACTATTTTAAAAGAAGTATAGCACCTTTGGTCTCATGAGTGATGGTTGGTGAAGATGGATGGGAAGTCGAGACATGTGTGACACTGTCTTGTGGCAATCAGCCTTGGGAGATGGAGGTGATAAGATACGCTGTTTTTCTTGAGGAGCCAGTTCTTCCCGAGTCATGGTTGAAGTACCTTCTCACCTAAAAGGGTCATCTGGCAGCCTTAAATCAGAAAATACTCTCCTGTAGTTCAAAAGAATTTCCTTTTTAAGCAGATCATCGGATCATATTAGTCTGCCTTAGTCTGTAAGCTCCACTGAGAGTTATCCACTATGGATGGGCATTTGAAACAATGGCTTACGATCCAGCATCACAGCAATGTACAAGTTAACGTAATAGAAGATGACAAATGGTGAAAATTAGCACTACCATTCAATAATGATAATGACTTTTTAGCTAATTCTATCTTTCTTTTTGTCATATTGCTAGAATACATATCGATTTATATCACTCTTTCGCCTAAACAATGATTTTATGTAAATCATCTTAAAATCGTAGCAACACAGTCTTACTTCTTATTCTTTTGTGGAAACAAAAAGAAGTTGCACGGAGTGAGTAAGGTGTGTGGGGCAATAGAGGCATGCTGTTTTTTTGCCCCAGACTTTCACACTGAGATGTCTGCATGGGCAGGCGCAGTGTCATGGTTGCAAAAATAGTAACCCATATGCCACAAATCTGGCTTTTTGTCATATACTGTTACACAATCTTTACAGAACCTCTAAAAAAAATTTGATTAACAGTCTGACCTGGTGAAATGAACTCTGAATGCACTACTCGTTGAAATTTTCCTCTTTTGGGGAAGTTGATGGACATCTAGAATGAGATTTGCCATCAGTCAACATTTCACCTTTTTTGAAACAAGAAAACCACCCATTCACTTGAATCGTTCCCAATTGCTATACTTGTAACCTGTGTTCAACACCACAACAGTTTCTGCAGCATTTTTTTCTGAACAGGAAACAAAATTTTATAGCCTCACGCTGTTCCCTTAAATGGGCCATCACAAAAAATAAGGTATCAGTGAAACTGCTTTTACAAAAAACTTCACGGTGACCAGAGAGAACCTTCCCAGGGGACACAACTCAGTGCACTCATTTAGAGTGTGTTGCTGGATGCTAGCTTAATGGGAAAATGCGTACAAGGAAAACTCCACTCTGTCTAGTGCATCTCCGTTTTTTTTCGGGTTTTTTTGGTACACATCACCACCCCCCAGTATGTTGGCTTAGCAATTTTGCCTTGGGTTACAGCCCGCGAGGTCTGCGGTTGGAAACCGCCAGTTCCTCTAAGAGAGAAAGATACAGCTTTCAGTTCCCTTAAAAAGTTACTGTCTTGGTCACCCACGGGCAGTTTTACTCTGTCTCATAGGATTGCTATGAGTCAGAGTGGACTCAATGACTGGATTATTTCAATCACAAAAACTGATTTTTTAAATTCTTAAGTCCCTCCACATTTACCCGTCAACACATGATAATATAAT
>NW_022103908.1:30752666-30753797 GCF_000313985.2 Echinops telfairi
AGAAAGAGCAGGTATTTCAAGAATATGAGTCATAATTACTTAATTGTTTTCTTAGTAATTAAATTCAGTTTTATATATTCTCTTTCACACTGAGTTAATCATACCAAAATTATCTGAACATTTAAAAATCATTATTGATATTGCATTACAGTTATAAAGTTACAAATTTTATTTAAACATTCTTCAGGAAACTTTCCCTTGATTCTTACACTTGCCTACAAAAACTTGTTCTTAGAAGTGGAGTTGATCTCCTCATTCTACATGTTTTTTTATGATTCTCTTTATTCTATATATATTTTAGTTTAATCTGCTGCTATAAAATTGTTAATTGTGGCTATGCTATGCTGGGCAGTTCTTCAATCAAACACTTGTTTAGATGTTGTTATTAAGTATTTATATATGAATAGTATTCAAATTCATTGGACTTAAGTAAAGCAGTTAGACTTCCATAAGGTGGGTGGACCCCATTCAACTGGTTGGAGAAGAGCTAGCCTAGAAGTTTCCTGAGGGCAATTTCTACCTTTGGACTACAAAGAAACTTTCAGAATTCCTACCTCTCCAGCGTATCTCGACTTAGCTATTTGGGAAAGAAGACTGCTGAAATGCCCAGTGTATTACAGATCCTATTGATTTTGGACTTGGCAATTCTCAAAATCACATGAAACTACTCCTCATAATAGTCACACTCTTACTCATGCTCTTTCCTTCTGAGAGAAGAATCCCTCATTTTCTCTGTCTTCCTCATCATCTCTTTTTCATTTATATCCTACTGGTCAGCATTCATCACATGAATTAGTAACTGTAAACACCATCCTTAGGATGTAGAATGTTTATGGTTTATTGTTACAAATGCATAAACTAAAAATATATAAAACATATGTACACTGAGATATTGAAATGGAAAACACATTGGAGAAATGCACTTCCAATTTTTCCACAAATTTTCAAGGTGACTTTTGGTGGCACTGTTGGACAAGCGATGGACTGTTAACCACAATACTGGAAGTTCAAACCCACCAGGCACTTCTCAGAAGCAAGTTGAGGCTGTATACTCCCAGAATGATGGATTGTCTTCCAAATTCTAGATGGCGTTCCAATGAGTTGAAATGACTGGATGGTCGTCAATATAGG
>NW_022103908.1:30753897-30756090 GCF_000313985.2 Echinops telfairi
TTTTTTTTGCCTCCAGAAGCAATATTCAATGATTTCAGCTCAGTATCTCCTGCTCCCAAAATTCATAATTAAAGGATTAAAAAGAAACGTAATGTGAATTATACATTTAGAAACAATAAACTTGTAACTACAGATTTTATCTTACTTAATATAAGGATAATCCTGCCAGAATTATGTCTCAATGCTCCATTTGCTTCATATGATTATCTGAAAGCTACATTTAGAATTAGAACAATCAAATGAATAAAGCAAAATATTTAGCAATTAAAATAACAAAACAGTAAGTTCTCAACCATTATGATTTAAAGTATACATTATACATAGGAATATCACGATGTTTAAAGTAGAAAATACTTCAAAAACATGAGTACTCTGAAAGAAATAATTTATTTTGACCTCGTATATGTGTATATGCAGATCTATGTGAAGATCATTCAAAACATTACAAACTCATGGCTGTACAATACCATGTAGCATTTTGCATCTTTCATTTTACATATACTTTGAGGTCCATAGCTCTGATGAAAGGAAAGAAAAAGGAATAGGAAACATAGGAAACACTCGACAAGACAGAAGAAAAAGGTTACAAATGAAAAGAAAGGAGAATCTAATGCCTTTCTATATTATAACTAAAATATACATGGTTAACTAGATTCATCTAGCATTCAGTCAGTTTCTCTTGTAAAATTAAGTGTTTATTACATTTTGTAATAATATTTATTTGAAACCAGTTATCTTTACCTTTAAGTACATTATCCTGATTATTTGAAACAAGGTTTATTTTTGCTTCCCATTAACACATACTCTATTACATCATAGTTCATTCTTCTGAAACAAAGGTTATTTCTCTCCAATGTCTTTCAAATCTATTTTTCTCACTGAATATCTCATTGAATTTAATAACACATCATATATGACTTACCCCAGAAGCAACCCTTTAATCATTTTATATAGATGTCCTCGTTTTCATCTAGTCAGTCAGATTTTTATATTTCATCTCCTAAACAGTGCTTAATATAAATGGATATAATCTGCAATACTAACATTACCAGTTTAATAATTCCATACATGCAAATTCATCTAAGATTTATTATATAAAATGAGATGCAGATCTTTTCATATTTCTGTATAAAATGCCTGGTACTTTTATATTTTCATAAAGATAAAAATCTAAATTACTTTGCATTTCATAAAATCCCCTTGCGATATTGCCTCTGCTTTTTCAGTTTGACTTTATAGACAAAATTTTTCATTTATTTGAAGTCAGTTTCTAGTCTTGTTATTTTTCTTTCTGCTTCAATCCCTGTATATGAACTCTCTCTTACTTCTCTTTACCTAACTAGTCCCTACTTATTTAAGTATCAACTCTAATTAACTCCTTAAGGATAAATTATCTGACAGGCTCTAGCTTACTTAGAATACCTCCTTACGCCTAAATGACTTAATTTTCATAACACTTATCATAATAAAAAATAGAAACTCTGTATAATTGTTATCTCCTACAATAAATTTAAAGAAACGGCATAAAGAGATAGTATTTTGTGTCTAAATCCCTAGCATATATCTTTGTGACTGGTAAATAATAATGTTAGGCACACAATTTTTAAATTATTATTAAAGAAATTAATAAATTCAAGACATAAGTGAATAAATACCATTTTTCAGGTAAGATCAGTCAAAGCAGTCTTCCAATTTTTATAATAATGAGCTATGTATATTTTAACCAGCCCTCTGCAACCAAGGCTAACTGAGGCAAAATCAAGGCAAAACTAAATCTGCTATTTAGAGATGCCATGTGGATATGAGACTTTTGCCAATTCAAGATGAGCACATACATGTTGACTGACATCAGGAAACTTTTGGCAATCTTCTGGGGTTAAAGTGACAGGAATTGAAAGTCAGGACAAAAGAGAGATGGTTAGAAAACTGCATTTTAGATGTAAGCCAGAATTGGAGCTTCATACTGTTGCAGAATTTCAATTTATTAAAATCTCCAATCTGAAATAGATAGATCTTCTTTGAAATACGTAGATTTGTCTAACGGACAAAGCAGATTAGTTATCATAGGCCACAAATTATATATATTCAAATTTTACAGTGCAAGAAAAAGCTGCATGAGCAAGAACAAGAAGAAAGAAAAGAAAAACAGACCCATTGAATCTCCATATTTTTATGGTCAGTTAAAATGCAATG
>NW_022103908.1:30756539-30757542 GCF_000313985.2 Echinops telfairi
GTCCTCATGTGGATTTCGCTTTTGATAAACCCCTTCTGCCCACAGGCCAGGGATGTGAGGAGCCTCCAATCTGATAACTTTGGTATCAGATAGAATTGTAAAGTTGATTGTGGTAGATTTAGGTAGGTTAAAATGTAAAACCTCATTATCTAATCTTTCTGTAGACTCATTTTAAAGTTGTTTTAATTTTTAATATTTCCTGCTTGTTGTTTGAACATTTTATGTTTTTTTTCCTAGTCATTGTTGTTGGTATTTTGTTTGTTTGTTTTCTGTTAGTGTTTTATAAGATTTTCTGTATATGAAATACAGGATAGGTAGATATAGACAGAAATTGGATTGTTAATTGCCCAGGGGTATGGCATGGGAGGATGGTGGGAAAATGGGAAAATAAGTAAAAAATGGAAAACACAGAGAGAAATGATAATACAGGTGGTTGCGTTATGGAGCTAAAATAACAGTATAGAATATATATTTTCAATCTTCCTGAAAGCCCCCATTAGTCAACAATAAAAACAAGTAATAATATCTGTGATTTGAACAGAGACAGAGAAATTCATCCTGACATGAGGAATTTTCCACTACAGTTTTCATCACTTCTTTATGGCAGTACAAGCCAGAATTATAAACGCACCCGTTGAGAGACTAGTAAAGTTAGGGTCCTGTGAGTTGAGTTTGGCTTCCACAGCACCACATGGTGAAAATCAGAGTGAAATAGAAAAACAAATGAATAAAATATTTTCTAGGAAATGAAAACTCAGGTTTGTATCATAATTTTAATTACATTTCTACTTGAACTTAATACCCTTATAATCTCTAGATCAGTGTTTCCCAGAAACAAAGGTGAATACTCTCTGTAAGACTGTAAATAGTCCTTACTTTAAAAATATTTATACAACCTTTAAATACAATCTATGATCACTAACTAACAATAAGGAAAAATAAAGAATTTATTTCAATGAAAATAAAGATAAGTAGGTATACCAAAACAAAGATTTGACTGAAA
>NW_022103908.1:30757964-30760538 GCF_000313985.2 Echinops telfairi
ATTATCATTCTTAGCTTACAAAAGAAAAAGATAAATAACTATGGAAAGCAAAATAAATTATTTTAGATATGAAAATAGTACATCACTTCAGAATTTACTTGCACTAAAAACATCAAAAAAGGATATTAAGGACAATTTGTCATTTGACATATATAAAAATGTCAATGGAGATGAATGGTAGCAAATAATGACAAAAGAGAAAATTTTCCTTATTAACTAACCATCTCAAAATATCTTTGATACTAAAACTGAAGAGATCAATTAAAAATAAAATTAATTTCAATCACATATACCTATATTTCCACCACATCAAATTCTAATATTACTGAGAGACTTTTAAAACTGAATAAATGGGAAATATGGTTTATTCATGAATTGGAATTGAATTTTATGAAAGTGTAGTGTTTTTTTAGATTTGTTTATAGAGATGGTTTTTTTAATTAGATGGGATTTAATACATATATCTTATCATTCCATATTTCAGTCGTATCCAGTGGAACTGTAGAGTTGTTACTACATTTTGCATTAATCTTTTTCCCCACTGACTCCTTCAATAAATTGCGTAATAATTCTACAATATATGTGAAAACACAAAAGATAGTGATCGGCCAAAACAATCTTGAGAAAAAAATGTAAGAATTTTCTTTACTGTGTAACAAGATGTATAAAAACTTACACTATTTAATTTAGTGTGGCATTGGCTCACAGATAGACAAAGGAAAATTAAACATTTGATTTATGGCTTGATAAAGCAATGAGGAAAGTATATTATTTTTAATAAATGAGTCCAATTCAGCTGATAACCATGGAGGATGAAAAATGATTCTTATTTACATCTCAGAAACGTAATCAAATTACATTGCTGATCATGTTGTAAATGTTAAATATAATAAAATTACACAAGATCACATTTAAAGGATGTTATCATTGCTGCAAAATTTTTAAATAGTGCACAAATACTAAAAAATGGATACACTGGTCTGGATTAAAATGAACAATTTCTGTTCTTACATCACAAGGGTAACAGATATACCACACCACCCTCACTGCCATTGAGTTGATTTCAACTCCTACTAAGTCTATAGGACCAGTTAGTACTGCCCCTGTGGGGCAGTAACTATTTCAGGACATAAAAAAACTCATCTTTCATCAGCAGAGCAACTGGTGGCTTCCCAATGCACAACTACTATGCCACCAGGGTTCCCAGATATCAATTGGACATGAATTAACAAAAGTTCTTTGCAACATATGAAAGTCCACGAAAGATCCACGGCAACATAAAAACACAAATAAATAAAACAAGTACAAAGATTACCAAAGAAAATTAGGCACAAATGGGTTTTGGGTCTCCACTCTGCACTCCCCCCATCATTCACTATGGTAAGATTTTTTGTTCTGATGATGCCTTATACCTGATCCCTTCGACACCTGATCGCATAGGCTGGATAGGTCATGCCCACACAGAAGAGTCACAAGGAAGGGATGAATCAACCAGGGTGCAGATAGCACCAATGAAAGACACATGACTCTGGTTCTTTGAGGCTTCCTCATCCTCCACTATTGTGACCCTAGTACTGCCTTTCATTTCTGGCTAGACCAGAGCATGTACACTGGTCACTGGTACAGATAAAAGCTCATGACACATGGAATCCAGACTTGGGAGTAATGATACCAGGAGGATAGGGGAGTAGGGGAGGAAGGGGAAACCAATTTCAATGATCATTGCATAATCCCTGTCCCCTGTCGCCATGAACAACAGAAACATGGGTGAAGGGATACAGCAGCCAATCTAACATATGAAAATAATAATAATTTATAATTCATCAAGAGGTCATGAGGGTGTAGGGGGTCAGGGAGAGAAAAAGGAGCTGATACCAAGGGCTCAAATAGAAAGCAAATATTTAGAAAATGATAATGGCAACATATGTACAAATATGCTTGAAGCAATCGATGCATGCAATGTTATAAGAGTTGTAAGAGCTCCCAAAAAAATTATATAAAAAAAAAACCTTGGAAGGATGGCATTAAAAAAAAAAGAAGAAAGGCCCAAGATTGGAAAAAGATATTTTTCAAATATACTATATAATTTTTCAATAAATGTATGCTAATTCATAGTTTGGAGTAAATCAAATTAAATCACAATGATGCATCACAAGAAGCCTGTAAGGGGTATAATTCAAGGCTGTAATTAAAAAGTGTTTAGGGTAAAGTTAAACTAAAGGAACTCTCACAAACAGCTTTTGGTTAAATAAAGTAAACAGCACTACTATAGCATATATGAGTATCTTATGATGAACATACATATACTATAAAACCCACTAATTTTAATTCCTTTTATATTCATATGTATGTACAGCAAAGTATGTGCAAGGATATTCACAGAAATCTTACTTTTGATACTAAATACAATAAAATAATTTGTTATTATGAATATATATTCTTTATATAGTAGCCCCAATACACAAAATGTCCATCATGAGTAGGAAGAAAAAATAAAATTGTAGCATATTCATGAAAAGTATACATTAGAACAATGAAAATGAAAAAACTATGGGTATATGAAGCAGCCATCCA
>NW_022103908.1:30761387-30763256 GCF_000313985.2 Echinops telfairi
TGTTTTCTGTTGTGTCTGAGCTCACCGTGAGTTAGTCTGTACTGGGAAGCAACTCAAAGAAACTTGAAACATCAGTGACTCTCACACTTAAACTATTTTGTTGTAAGGTGACATTAAGTCAGCTCCAAGTCATATTAACCTTATAGCCAACAGACCAAAACACTGTCCAATCCTGCACTGTCCTGTCCTTACAATTGCGATGTTTGAGACAATTGCCACAGTCACTCTGCAAATTATTTTCCTTAAAGTTTACCTCTTTTTCAAAATGCCTGGCTTGCTTTTTTACCTTTAGCGAAGTTTTCTATCCTTAGTACTACAGTGCTTGAGAAAGAAAATAAGTCCCAATCTATGGGCAAGGGATACACTGGAAAGAGCTGAGCTTATGGTCATTGTAATTTATATTTATTAAGTAATTAAATAAATTAATTGGTTAATGGGGCAGAGCATATTGAATAGACCTATTTAAGTTAGTTTGACCAGGTGAAGTCTGTGTATCACAATTTGTGACAGGAAATTGATTTTGATCGAATGAATGGGGTTGGGGGAGGAATGGTTAGTTTAGGCTTCTGAAAAGGTTAGAAGAATTAGGCTGAAGTTAAGCTTCCAGTAAAAAACAAACAAACAAAAAAACATAATAATAAAGAAAAGCACTGTAGAAGAGATCTGAAGAGGAAATTGAGTCAATCAGGAACTAAACTTGACTTCTTTAACCACAAGCACACAAGCTCCTCTGTGCAAAGAGCACTAATGGAGCAGCCGTGAAGAAACGTGATGCTCACCCACACCTCTCTTTTGCATGAAGGAGAAGAAGCAGAGGAGGAAATATGATGCTAAGCAGCAGGGCTTGTGTCCTCACCATGCACATTTCTGAATTCATGAATATTAATCATATACAGATGTCAGCTGTTGAAGCAAAATGCAAAAATAACAATGGCTAAGAAGAAAGACATTTATCCCTGAAATAATTGTTTAAGGGTTCTGAAATGATATAATAGTTGTAAAGATTTTAGCAACAAAATGGATCTTAATCTCTGCTTCTCACAGAAGGAAATCCTAGCATGTCAATGAGAGTTTATCCTCTTTTCTTTCAAGAGAGTTCTCCTGCTTCCAACCACGTGCCAGACCTAATCCCATAGTCCTCAGTTGTAGAAAAATGCTTAGAAATTAGATTTTCAGATGTGATAGTCATTTATCTAAGTAATATCTTCCACTATAGAGGTAGGGGGGAAGTATACAGGCAGGAAACTTGGTTATATGAAATATAATGTATAAAAATTGTATATGTAAATGCTTGATTGGTGCTATTTGGTCAAATAACTTGCCCCATTTTAGAGGGCTAAGGAAACATGTTTTCTGCTTTCTACACTGGAAAATGAGAATTACAAGAGAGAGAGAATTTATCCCAACATGAATTGTCCCCAACATTTCAGAGAAACAATATCATTAACTATGAAACAGTGATATTTACAATGATTTGTGAGACGATCATCCAAGGAGAAGGCACATCTATGGCAATGATGGAAGGCGGGAGAAATAGTTGGTGTTTTTACGGAGTAGCATGCAAAATAGTATGAATAGGGCATAAAATAATACAGACTAACAGAAATGAAATTAGGAAGACAGATAAAACTTTTAGAATTAGTTCAGGAATATAAATTTAGTCGAAGGTCAATTGCAAGATGTTGAGGGTTTTGGGTGTGTGAGATTTGTTATTGGAAATGATTGAGGGACAAGCTTGAACGTAGAGAAACCAAGTAGGAGAATATAACAGATATCTTGATGACAGCTGATGGTAGGTTGGATTAGGAGAGAAATTAGGAGTTGGGGAAAATGAGACGGATTAGAGGTATGTTTTAGGAATCTCAACTC
>NW_022103908.1:30763900-30766105 GCF_000313985.2 Echinops telfairi
ATAATAGTATAGAAAAAAATGCAAGAAGGTCTTTGTCCTTTCAGTGAGGTGACATGGGTATTCCAATAGTAAATTTAAATATTAAATAAAAGAAAATTATATGGAAGAACAATGAATCTAATCACAAACAGCATCTCTGATATATCAGGTAACATAATTTTTGAAACCAATCATAAAACTTAACACATGTGAATATTTGGTTGCAGCAAACTATCCTCCTATAAATTTTTACCTAACATATTTCTCATGCTTACCAAATTTCAGCTAATTATTATATTTCTGTATTTCACATATGTCAAAATATTGCAAAGTATCCTAGTTATTTTTCAAAATGACTCAATGTCACTTAATATTTCTATCCCTAATACATAAATTCTAGCAATTTAAAAGGACACAATTGAATATCTCACAGTTTCAGTTTTTACAACTCATGAATCCTGAATGTCTCACCAGAATCCTAGAGTTCAATGTCTTCTACAGCCTGCAATCAAAGTATTCACTGGACCAATGGCATCATCATCACCATCATCATCATCATTATCAAGATCTCACTGGAAGAAGCCAAAGACCATCTATTTTTATGACTGGCGTGAATCTGACCATCAGATTTTCCATGATTTACTTTTGGAAGAAAGTCACAGGATTGACTAGTCCATCTTAAGCAGAAAGCTTGTTTAAAACTATCATAGTAACTGCAGGTCCTCAATGAAGTACGCTGGCCTTGAATCGAACCCACATCACCCCCTTGGAAGATTTACTAGTCAACCAGCCCTGCTCTAGGAAATAGAAGAGAGTTTCACCATGGTTGCTGTTGTCTTGTTTGGTTGTTGTGCTTGATGGCAGTGATGATTTAAATTTCATTCTTCCATCTAAGTAGTTATTCAAATACCACTTAACATATTTCCAGGTAAGATTCATTTTCCTCTTGCACCATTTTCAGAATAGTTCTTCCTTATCTTATAATATCTAAGTGGCTAGGGTATAATGTTAAATTCAATCATGCTACAAAGGTTAATTTCCAAAAAAATGATTTAATTCTAAATTAAAATGCATCATCAGTAGTTGTATCTTAGATGGCTCTTTGTATGCTTTAAAGATCACAAAAGAGTCATTTTACTAGGGGGGCAATCAAGTTACCATGCCTGATGACTTGAATTTTCCATGATGCTACGGTCCAAGGATTTCAAACTCAGTAATCCAATATTTGCAGATGTTTGATTATGTTGGAAGGTTAGTCATCTGTTTGGGTTTAATGAATATATGTGCATTCACTCACATGTGTTTTTACATGCCATTATGTTTCACATAATCATCAGTGTTCTTTTCACATTCCATTATGTGTGTGTATGTATATATGTGTATATATATATATATATATTCTATTATTCATTCTTTTATTGATGAATACTTCCACAGTTTTCATTCATTTGCCATAGTGAATAAAGCAGTAAATAACATAAATACTTATATATCTGTTCCTCTTTATTTTTAGGTCTCTAGATTGTATACTTAGGAGTACAATTGCTAGGTGATGCGGTAATTTGATCTATAGTTTTTTTGAGAAAGCATCATACCAATTGTATAGTAGTTCTACTATGTTACAGTCTCACCATCAAGGAGTAAGTGTTCCAAGCTCCTTCCATCCTCTCACTGTTTGTTATCCAATATGACATCTCCATAAAATTTTGACTTACATTTTTAATAACAATGATCATAAATTTACTTTTATATAATTGTTAGGTTCTTGCATACTTTATTAGTAAAAATTCTGCTCATGCTTTGCCCTTGTGATTGTGATGCTTGTCTTTTTGTTGTTCAATTGTACTTTTCTGTAAATTTTAGAGATTAGATACTTATTGGAACGATCATGCCCAGTGATTTTTCTCAATTTTCATCCACTCATCGCCATTGTGTTAATGGCCACCCAAAGCGACCCGATAGGAAAGAGCAGAATCGCACCTCTGCATTGCTGAGACTGTAACCTTTAACTGCAATAAAAACCTTATCTTTCTCCCTCAAGAAGCAAGTGATTTTGAACTGCTCACCTTGTGGATCGCAGCTCAATGCGTAACTCCCTGTGTCATCAGGGGTTCTCATCACAGTGTCTAAGTTTGTCTGGAACATAGAAATGGTGACTCACTCACTCTCTCACTCTCTCACTGACTCACTCACTCACTCTCTCACTTCACTCACTCACTCTCTCAC
>NW_022103908.1:30766844-30769603 GCF_000313985.2 Echinops telfairi
AAGACCTAAAAGAAAGACATCAAAGCAGATGTCACATGCATAGGGTCACCGTGGGTTGATATAGAATCAATGGCAGCTAGCAACATAGGGCATAGTCCTGGTGACATATAGGTAACACTTTGAGTTGCTATGACAGGTCTAGCAGTTCAAAACCGCCAACTGCTACACAGAAAAAAGAGGACATTTTTCTTCCCTCAGAGATTTGCAGTCTCAGAATCCAATGGGGGTAATTCTAACCTGTCCTATAGTGTTGCTAGGAGTTAAATTTATTCAATAGCAATGAGTTAAGAGGGAAGAGTAAAACTGCTTAACAGTATTTCCAAAATTATAAATCAGTTCAGGACAAACTCCATCTTTTTCCTATGAAGAGACTCATGAGTTAAAATCACCATCTCATTGTTAACAGTCCAATACTTACCACATTGCACCACCGCTATTTTTCTGAATTATGGACTGAATAATGTGGGGCACACACACACATACACACATGTACGTATATGGGTAATCAAAAGAAGTAATTAAACCTTAAGTAAACAAAAATATTAAAATATCCCGCACTGCCAAAGGACAAACAAATCTGTATTTGAAAAAATACGCCCATAGTGCTCCTTAGAAGAAAGGGTGGTGAGAGTTTATTTTGACTCTACTTGCTTTCTACACAATATCAGAAGAGATCATGTCCTGGCAAAGGAAATCATGTTTCAAAAATAAAATATTACCAAAAAGGAGACAGACCCTTGTGAGATATATTGACACAGTGACTGCAAGACCAGATTCAAAGACAACCGCCATGGTGAGGATGGTGTAGAACAGGGTTTCCTCTTGTTCTGCGTTGGCCGTGATGAGGCAGCCAGCACCTGAACACAGCAGCAATGGCAACCTTTAAACTGCATGCTCTAACTCAGTTATATGACTGACTATTGCAAGTGACCGGAATGATCATACAGTCTATGTCAGGTTAAACCTACATCAGCCATGCATTAGTGAACCAAATTAAATTAACATTAACTACAGGCTCACTGTGTTTTTCACTTGAAACTAAAGATAGCAAAAATGACAACTATATGATCTTTAATAGGAATCTATCTAATCCTTTGCCCAACTGTTATTTGAAGCAATAACCCATTTTATCTTTGCTATCATCAATGCTAACAGGCAGGCTGATGTAATTCAGCATATCAATTCTTTAGGACTACATAGAGGCCAAATGAGTACTTAAAAATATAACACAAATCTCCTTGCATTAGTATTTATATTCTTCATGTTAATATAAAATATATTTGACACACAATGTTCATTTCAAATGATTTATTCTTGGCTCTTAATTCAAAGAAGGGGATTAAACTCAAAAGGACTGGTTCTTTGCTGAAAATCACATGTTTAATGTAATATACAAACCACTTACTTGTAAATATTGACTTTTAAAGATTTTTGGCTCTGCAAATTATGTTATCTCTTATTGATGCTACTTCAAATTAAATTGCATATAAAATTAAAATATTGTTTTTGAATATGAAAAATGGTTATTTCTACACATAACCTGTAGGAAGTCTAAATCTATCAGTTTTACTGGTGTTATTCCTTCATACAATTAAACAAATTCATAATTTACAACTTTCCATAATTTGCAAATATTTCTACTTTTCTAAAAATAAATACTCATTGAATTGCAATCAATTATTATGGCCCTTTTAGCCATAATCCCTTATGTGATATATTATAATTTTGGACTCCATGCCTGTGGCTCTAGTCCCTCTGGAAGGTATTCTCTCCTTGACAATGGATGAGATAATCACTGTCATTGAGTTGACCTTGATTCATAGTGACCAAATAGGACAGACAAGAAGTGCCCCTCTGGGTCCCCAAGACTTCACGTTTAGGTGGGATAAAGACTTGACTTAGTAGAGCATGTGAAGGGAGACAGAGTGTTTTTGGGGGACGTGTTTAAGACTCAATCTTCAGAGATGGTGTGAACCCAGTCATGTCCTTTATTTCTTTGAGGACATCTTTGATTTTACTTTAGTACAGGGTGTAACTAGAGATACCGTCCTTTATTTTCCTTAATGGGTTATATATACTGGAGCCAACATACAGTTTTAACCCACCACATCATGTGGAAAGTCATACTTCTAGTTCCTGTCTGAGCTTTGGTAGAAGACGTGCTATAATTTTGGGCATTTTTCGTTTCTGGCTCTGGACCCTGCATTTAGTTCACCTCTATCTGATTTTTAGAAAATTAATGGGTTTTTGTGGGACATTGCAGCAAATAGGGTATCAGGGATGCGAGGGAATATATTCACAGGAGGAATGGGATGAAAATGGAGCAGAATAGCATTTGGGGAGAGTGGAGCATTTGGTACAACTTTATTCTCCAAATCCTTGAGACTAGTATAACTAGTCTGATATTTATAATTCTGCAAGAAATTATTACCACAACCATCCAGTATATTTTAAATTGAAATTTAAATTAGCAAAAACTAACATTTAGCATAACAAATATTTGATATATATTATGAATATTTGAGATAGTCTTACTGATATTTCTATAATAATGTATAACAGTGATAGTCGGCTGCCCATGGGCAATTTTAAACAAATGATTAAAGATAAATAAAATTTAAAATGAATGAAAAAGCTTCCAGATGACTTTGATAACAGCAGACTTCAGGTTTTATTTTACATTTACAATTGTACACTTTTAGATGGAAATTTTCATTGATTTTCTGTTTCTGTGCCTATAAACATAACATATATGTATA
>NW_022103908.1:30769711-30772757 GCF_000313985.2 Echinops telfairi
TTTTTTAGTGTGTCTCTCTACTGTGGCCCATCAACAAATGGAGATCCCAAAGGCTCCACTCCCACAGGATTTACCCAACTCACGTCATCATGGTCGACTCGACTGTGAGAAATAGGGTCCTCCTCAGTCACATTTTGAGTGCCCTGACACCCAAGGGGTCCACCCTCTGGCACTATCTCTGAGATTGTTCTGTATCCATTCATTAGGCCTTCAGTATCTGACAATATTTCAAAGCTCTGCATAATATTTTCAACAGTTCCCTCTTCTTAATTGTCTGGTCTTGGTCTGGAAGCTCTGCTGAAACCTGTTCACTTTGGGAGACCCTGCTGCATTTGCAATGCCAGAGACAAAACTTCCAGCAAGACACAAGCCGACATTGGACAACAAACTGACATATGTGTGGTGGTCACAAAGATATAATCAATTTGATTTCTGTGTACTCCATCTGGATAAGTTCATGTATATATTCACCATCTTTATTATTGAAAAAAGTATTTTGGATGAAGAAGTTGTGCTTGCAAAATTCTATCATGTGATCTCTAGTTTTGTTTCTATCACCAAGATCATATTTTACAACTACTATTCCTTTCACATTGGTTTCAACGTTTGCATTCCAATGTCCCCAAACTATCCATGTATCTCGACTGTGTGTTTAATCAATTTCATACTGAAATATTGGTAGAATTCTTTAATTTCTTCATCACTAGCATTCATAGTTGGTGCATACATTTAGATAAGAGTTGCATTGAGTGTATTTCATTGAGGATAGATACAATCCGGTCACAGGATTCCCATGTCATTCCTCGCATAATAAATCATTTAGTTTTCTGATTCACAGTGGCCATTACCAGCCCATTTCAGCTGAAATGCCTAGGATGTTAAAATGTATGTATTCCATTTCATGTTTGAATGACTTCTAATTTTCCTATGTTCATACTATGTACATGCCAAGTCCAGATTATTAGTAGATTTGGGAGCTATTTGTTCTCACCTTGAGTTGTATTGATTCAGCAAATGAAAAGCCACTCCCACAAGCTTTACTCCATTCATGTCCCCATGGTCTACTCCACTTTGAGCAAGTAACTCCTCCTTAGTCACATTTTGAGTGTCTTTGGACCTGAGGTGCCCATCCTCCGGCACTTTCTCCAGCAACATCCTGCTCCCATTCATCAGGCCTTCGGAATCTCATGTTTCTGTTCCATGCATAGGTTTTTAGCAGCTAATTCTTCTGAATCTGGCAATCTGTTTCTTTCTCATAGTCTGCACTTAGTCTGGAAACTCCACTGAAATCTGCTCACCTTCGGTGATCCTGAAAGTATTCGAAATAGCAATGGCATAGCTTTTAGAATCACAGCAACACACAAGCCAGCACAGTACAATAAACTGTCACCATAGTGATAACACTAGAGTGATATAAATAAATGGCAGTGAGACCTCACCTCACCTCTGCATTGCTAGTTAAGTTCAAAAGGAAAGAAAAGAGAACAACAAATAATGGGGGGGTGGGGGGTGGTAAAGGGTTTACTATGGGAAATCATATGGTATTTCTCCAAAATTATGGAAAGAGAAATACTTTATTACCCAGTAATTCCTCGCATACAAACACATCCAAATTCAGCACAGAATTATTCTTTATAGCAAGTTAAATGTTTTTCATGGAAACTGCCTAATTTATCAAAAATGAAAACATGGATAAGCAAACTTTCAACATACACACAATAAAATACTACACAACATAGAGAATAAGAACCTATCTATGAGCCATATCATAACATCTGGAGGACATTATGGTGTGGAAAATTAGTCAATCATAATAGTACAATTATTATAGGTCACCACTATGGTAAAAGTGAAGGAAAGATTTTCAAGCTGAAAATATGATATGAAATGTTTGGAGCTTTACCCTGAATTATTTTAATATTTTATTTTTATAATTTTTGAAAAGTATTAATAAAAAATGTTCTCCGGATATTTATGATCTGTATTTAAAACCACATATCTTATTTTAAGAAAAATAATGTGGACCTGATACCTTCATAAATAACTTGTTGAAGATTTAATATTTTCATTATTGAAAATAATCCACTAGTTTTAATATTAATAACATATTTCTTAAGGATTTATTTTGCACCATGATCTCTTATAAGAGCTTTACATGTGTAATCTCCTTTTGTACAATTTTTTTTTAAAAAATGAAACACTATGACCTTGGTCTTTCCATTATCCCAATCCCAATTATGAAAACTTTGAAGAATAGATAAGTTATTTTCCAATGTTAACTAGAAAACAAGAAGCAAGAACAACATTTTAATCTGGGTAGGATGACATAAAGCTAACACTCCTAGTGAATATGCTAAAGTGATTTTTTTTATCATGAGCAACAAATTTCTCTATAGTGACTTTCTAAATAAAAAGGACGGAACTGAATCATATTTTAAACAATAATTATGCTGAATAATACATCATTAAATAAGCATTCATTTTTTAAAAAAGGAAGAATTCTTTTATTATTTACAAAATATGTCTCAGGTATCATAAGATTATAAAATTTATATCTATTCATACACAATATTATATTTATATATAAAATAATATATTAATTGATATACAGCAGTAATATATACTGTATATCTTATTTTAAATTGTAAAGATTCCTATGTCAATCTTATATCTCTATAATCAACCAAACAAAAAATGAAAATTACAACTGTCTAATAACATCATCTTTAACAAAGAAATCCGTTATATTCTGAATTACTTTATCTGATAACAGGTCACAAGGTACAGTACATCAGAAAATCTGCTATACTCAGTATTGCATTTGATTTCAGTGAAACTATGCCGTAGTAAAATTAGAAAAGATAGAAGACACATAGGACAAAGTCCAAAGGAAAACATGCACAATCTTTCAGTTATCACCTCCCATGGTAATTGTACGGACAGTGCTTAATTTCTTGGAAATTTTGTGTGACACTAATATGGAATATTTCCATCTATGGAAGTTTATGTTAGCCTTGGAGTTGTATGGTTTTAGAAACCATTATGG
>NW_022103908.1:30772857-30776019 GCF_000313985.2 Echinops telfairi
AGACATGCAGTATTGATCTTAAGCCTCTAATTCCTCCTGAGGTCAACCTGAAACAACATGAGCCATGACTTTCAGCATGTCATATTGTTAGAAAAAAATATCTGATGGGGCATTCTTATTAGGTACTAGGAGGGGGTCAATGGAAAAAAAAACTCCACTGGGCGGAGCTTCCATAGTATATATTTTTCCAGGTAGGTGACAATCCAGCAACTCACTCTGATTTAGTGCACCCAGTGGTGTCACCTGGGAAGGTTCTCTCTGGTCACCGGTGAATTTTTTTGTAAAAGAAGTTTTGCTTGAATCTCTTTTTGTGTGATCTCTGATTTAAGAGAACAGTGTGTGGCTGTAAAATTTTGTTTTCTACTTTGGAAAAATCCTGCAAAAACGGTTGTGATGTTAAACACAGCTTACAAGGACAGCATGATGGGAAACAGTCAAGTGTGTGAGTGGTTTTCTGTTTCAAAAAAGGTGAAATGTCGATTGATGACAAATGTCATTCTGGACATACACCAACTTCCTGAACAGATGGAAATGTCCACTCATAGCACATTTGGTGTACATTCCACCAAGTCAGACTATTAATCAAACTTTCTTTATAGAGTTTCTGAAAAGATTGCATAACATTGTGTGACCAAAAAGACCTAGTATGTGGCAGATTGAGGACTGGTTTTGCCAACACAACATTGCACAAGCAAATGCAGCCATTTCAGTGCACTAGGTTTTGGCAAAAAACATCATGCCTTTCTTGCCTCACATACCTTACTAGACCTCTCTCCGTGCAACTTCTTTTTGTGTCCATGAATATAGAAGGTCAGAAAGGACAGCAATTTGATGATGTTAGAAGACATTTTGTTTATGTTGAAAAAAACAAAACCAAAAAACAGTCATCCAAACAGATGCGCTTGAAAAATGTTTCCAAGAATGGGATTGCACATTTGACAAATGTATTAAGTATAATGGAGAGTTTTTGAAAAAAATATTACTAAGATAGTGATATATACTGAAGACCAAAATGGGCCAAAATATGAATATTTGACAGTTCCCTAGAAAGAGCACAAATGAAACAAAGCAGTCAAATGTATAATTCAATATGATGTTCTTAAAATGGATATAAACAAATCTTTGAATTAAAAGTACAAGGGAAAAATGTTACAGTTCAATCAATACTGACATGCAGCCTGGGACAGAAAATTGACTTGAAAGATAAAGAATCCCAAAGGCAACTTAATGAATCTTCAAGGCAACTATAAGGAGGATAAACCAAGCATAGTTTAACTTCACTGTAGTGATGTTCTCCGCAAGAGGACAATCACTGCAAACATCAACAGGAGTTTCAGCAAATAAAAAATTAAGCTTCTCATCTGAGAATAAAAGCTATAGATTACTATTTCAAAGTATTCCAGACTACAAATTCTGAAAAATTAAATAGAAACAAATCATGTTTCTAGAACAAGCTTGCCAGTAAGGTTATATAAGTGCTTCTTGAAATTTCAGGCACTTGTCATATTATTGCTGTTCTTAGGTAGCATCAACTCAGCGACAACTCAGAGCGACCCCATAGAGAACATACATACACCTCATGGCCCTGTGCCAACCTTACATTCCTGCCCATTGTTGCTCCATTGTGTCAATCAATGGCACTGAGCATGTTCTACTATCCTTCTGACCATCTATCCAACATGATATCCTTCTTTGGGGACAGGGCCCCCCTGATAGCACGTTCACAGTAAGAGCATTCAGGGTGTATGTCTTCCGAAATGGATTTGTCTTTTCTTCTAGCAATCCACAATACATTCAATATTCTTGGACAACACCATAGTTCAAATGGATCAATTCTTCTAGAGTCTTCCTTATTCACGATTCAGTTTCCTTTTTCATACGCAGTAATAGAAAGTATCATGGCCACCATCAGGGACAACTTTAGTCCTCAAAGAGATATCTTCTTTGCTTCTTAACATTGTTAAATCATTTTATGAGCAGCTCCTAATGTTGCTATAACCACATTTTATGTTAATCCTTGATTTTTTCATCTTTTTAAAATTTACATTTTATTTTCTCTGGGGCTCTTAAAGCTCTGATCACAATCCATACATATATCCATTTGGTCAAACACATCTGTACATATGTTGTCATCATCTTTTTCAAAACATTTTCTTTCTACTTAAACCCCTGATATCAGCTCCTTATTTCTGCCCCCCTTCTCCACACTCCCTACACCATGCCCCCTTGGTAATTTATAAATTATTCTTTTTTTTTCATATTTTACACTGACTGCCCCTACACACACACACACACAGACACACACACACACACACACATACACACACACTACTACCATGATCCCAATTCTATCTTACAAATCTGGCTTCTCCATACTCCCTACACCATGCCCCCTTGGTAATTTATAAATTATTCTTTTTTTCATATTTTACACTGACTGCCCCCCCCACACACACACACATACACACACACCACTACCATGATCCCAATTCTATCTTACAAATCTGGCTAGACCAGAACATGTACTGAAACAGATAAGAGCTCACAACACAGGGAATCCAGAACAGATAAATCCTTCAGGTCCAATAAGGGGAATAGCAAAACTAGGAGGGTAATAGTGGAGGTAGGGGGGAATCCCGTAAGAGGGAACTGATCTAAACGATCGATGTATGACCCCAATCCCAGGTGAAATAAGATAAGATATTTTTTCCCCAGCAGATTTACCTAATACATCATTTGTTTTCCTGACTACCATTGACATTGATAATGGGTTCAAGAAAATTGAAATACTTGGTAAATTCAATGTTTTCTCCAGAGTGTAATGACTCATATGTGGACCTTTAAGCCATAATTCCAATGCTGTAATAAATCTGAACCTCTGATTTCAATCTTAAAAAGAGTCTTATTTATTACAGCATTTGTGAAAAAAAAACAGAGGCTTTTTGATTGTTGCCTTGTTTTTAAATATCAAAAAGATGTACAACAAAATTTGCATTTACTTTTAACTTTTCTAAAGTCATTTAATGAATCATTTTTAAAATTTCTGTTCTCAAAATCAGCATAACGTATTAAAATAGTTATTTTTAATCAGAACCTGATTATTTTGTCAATCATCAGAGAACATAGAATAATAAGATAAGTTTAAAAGAAAACTATGTTTTC
>NW_022103908.1:30776408-30786905 GCF_000313985.2 Echinops telfairi
TGGAGGTGTGGCTATATACAGCAAGACAAATATCTTTTTTATACAGCAATATCCACCAACATCACCAAATCTACAAAATGTCTTAGAAAACAATAAATGACATCAACTTTATTTTTTGTTCAAGTTGTTCACAGTGCTGGGTATCTGTTTGGATTAGCTCTTTTACAGAAAACTTTCTAGATGAAAACAAACAAAGGCATAAACATGCATATGAGTATAAGATAGTGTTTTATCTAAAGGGTAATTGTACATTAAGAAAGCATCCCAACCCAGTCCAGTCCAAGACTCTAAGTCTGATATTAACCCAAAGGTCCAATACCAATCTAAAAGTTCTCTTCAGGCTCATGAAACACATGCAATAAAGCCTTACAGGAAGATTGCAGGCTAGTGGGTGGGGTAGTCTTTGGAATCAGTGGCATTGTAAGCATCTCAGTGCTAGCAGGGGTCTCCACATGGTTTCTCCAGTTCCCAGGGCATGGTGTCTATCAACATAGTGCCAGGTGGCTTGTCAGTAGAGAGTCTCCAAGGGAGTGAGCTCAGAGAGAATCTCTCCTGCCTCTAAGGAGGAAATCCAGGAATTCCCAGAATTCTTAGGAGAAGGTCATGCCCACACAGAGACCACATTGGCTATGATCCTATTGACAGACTAGAATCCACCCCCTCACTCTTAATCTTCTCAAGTCCCAAATCGACACCAGATTTTGTAACTACCATATAAACAAACAAAAAAATCCCACCAGAAGTCCCTTTATTATACCAGAAAAATGCCAATAAATATTTCAAAGACCTTCAGTTTGAACAAGCATAACATAAAACAGTCCAAGAAAAATCTAGAATGGATTGTTTGCTCTACACTGAATTATTATTGTTATTATTTTATTACCTCAAATCTACCATTGTGAGGAAATAAGTCTTTGGTGATGGGGGTTCAGGATTATAATCACAGGGACCTCAAGTCCAATTGGCTCAACATTGACTACAAAGACAATGTTCTACATCCAAACTTGATTATCCTTGACTGGGATCTTGGGAGTGACCATCTACAGTAAAACTATTGATCTGTTCCATCCAGAGCAAAGAAGAATGAAGAAAATGAAAGAGATGTCAAAGATCAAACTAGAGATCCTATTACAATTAAAAAATGTATTGAAAGAACAAAAGAATCAAAGCTGAAGCAGTACCTTGTAAGAATTCACTGATATAATATTATTATTGTTAGGTACCACAGATCTGTTTCTGACTCATAACAACCCTATGTTCCACAGATCAAAACACTCCCCAAGCCAGAGCCATCTGCAGAATAGTTATGTTTGATCTCCTTGTTGTAGCCACTATGTCAATCCATATTATCCAGGTTCTTATTATTTGCTGACCCTCCACTCTACAAACAAAATGTCTTTTTCCAGGACTGGTCTTTTCTGATAACATGTCCAAAGTATATGAGAAAAGTCTCACGGTCCTTGTTTCAAAGGAACATTCTAACTGTACTGCTTCCAACATTTCTAAGCTCATTCTGAGCATATCTAAGCTCATAGGAAAAAAAGCAGTGAGAAGGAATCACTACAAATCACTAGGCTCCTAGTCCAGACAGTTCATTGTGAAGAGGAGTTCATATGCAGCATATTAATAAAGACCAAATTTGCTCTAACTTATATATGACCACAAAACTCATTTCTTGAAGCTAAGAGCTAGGAATAATGGAAGGAACTGAAATAAATTATCTGAAACTATCAGCTGGAACCAGAGATTCTTGATAATGGTGGAAAAGGAGTCAGAAGTAAATGGACAAGCACTAAGTCGACATCTCCTTATCCTTGCATAAAACCAGGGCCTAAAACCCTTCTACATGTTTTTTGGAGACACTTAGAACTCAGAAACTTCTTGCATTAGGTGAGAAAGAAAGGAAAACTGATGCAAAACAAAACAAAAAACCTACTCAAAAAGGACCTGCATTCAAAAGTTAGAAAAAAGGTGGAAGAAAATTAAAGCTGATGTTAAGAAATAATTACATAAATAACCAAAAAATAAATATATTGGAATTAAGCTATTTTAATGACATTGGAAAAAAGATAGGAATTTTGACTCTCATAAATTATTACAGTCTGAAGCATAACAGCCTGTGTGATCATGAGGTGCTGATGGGATCAGGCATCAGGTATCAAAAGATCCAGAACAAACAACTGTATAGATGCAAAAGAGGGTGGGATGGAGTGAAGACCTAACGCCCATCTGTAGATAATTGGATATCCCCCACAGAGGTGTTATAAGGAAGGGATGATTCAACCAAGGCATAATATAGCACCAATGAATCATATTCCCCTAGTTCCTGAATACTCGCCCTATCCCCACTACTGTGATCCAGTTCTAACTTACAAATCTGGCTAGACTGGAGAACACACATTGGTACAGATAAGAGCTCTCTACACAGATAATTCAGGAAAGATAAACCCCTAAGGAACAGCAGTAGGAGTAGCTGTATCATGAGGGTAGGGGGATAGGCAGGGAGGGGGAAGGGTGAGAAAGATTGTATGTATATCCCCCCTCCCCACTAAGGGAAAGAATAACAAATGTGGGTGAAGCGAGACAATGGACAGTGTAAGATATGAAATAACAATTATAATATATAATTGATCAAGGATAAACGAGGGTGGGAGGATGGAAGAGAGAAGGGATAAAAGAGGAGCTTATACCAAGGGCTCAAGTAGAAAATGTTTTGGAAATGATGATGGCAACATATGTACAAATATGCTTGATACAACTGATGCATATAAGAGCTGTAAGAGTTCCCAGTGAAATGATAATAATAATAAAGAATCACAATCTTATAAACTCCTAGGAGCAGTTTTGCCATGTCCTACAGGGATACTATAAGTCAAAATGAACTGAATGGCAGCAAGTTTGGTTTATTTGCTTGTTTTTTAAAGATTTAAAATAACCAGGTTTAGGGCTTTTCAAAAGATGAACTTTCAGGTAAGCTGGTAGGAGAGTTTGCATTTTCAGGAGCTCTGCTGGCACAGTGGATTAGCAACTCACCAGCCACCCAGGGGAGAAAGATGAGGCTTTCTATTCCTGTAAATATTTGCAATCTTAAAATCCCACAGGGGCAGTTATGGTCTGCCATATAGGGTCCCTAAGAGTCAGAATTGAGTTGATTGCAGTGAGTTTTCATTGTTTTTAGGCAGCTTCTAGTGTAACTACCTAAATACTTCAGGGCATAGCAAAATTTAAAATACACTCAAACTCTTTTAGGTTATAGATGGGAGGCAGTTTTGTCAATCAGGTACATCCGTATGGACCTGAATCCAAGGACTGATGTGCGTGGAGCAACGTAGCAGGGACTATTGGCTTTGTTACTATGAATTGTAGTCAGCGTAATGTGGTCCAGGCATTGCAGTGAGTTTATGTGGGTTGTTATTAACTCAGTGGCAGTGGGTTGGACTTCAGTTTAATAGGCATAAAAGGAAAATGTATTCAAAGTTTGTATTGGGAAATATTGCGAAAATAAATAATAAAATAAAAACAACACCTTAAGAGAGTAGATAAATGCATATAAATATAGATACAAGAGAAACTACACATGAATATTGTTGATCAAAAAATAAGCAGACCTACTTTGGTTGAAAAGAAAGTACTAAATGTATCTATATTACTTTCACATATACAGGGAACTTTTAAAAATTACTACCCAAACATATAACAACTAAAAAATCTATGGCAGTAAATTGAAAAATGTACAATTCTATTCTAAGTGGCAGATTACTACACAGCTCAAAAAAGAGCATCATAGGAAGAACGCAACTAAAGTAAAAACCAAGCTAACACACACACAAAAGACCGCCATGAGCGCCCGCGGTGGCGAGAGAATGGGATACTTTTCAACTTCAAGTTTGTGTCCGCTTATCAGTAAGTTCATTATTGTCCAGTTGTGAAGATTTTTGTTTGCAATATTTTGAGTGAAATACATACAGATTTCTGTAGGCTTTAAACATCTTCAATAAGTGTTTCAAATTCTGTTCACTTTCAACAAGTAAGATTATTTCCAATGCATTAGGCTTTCCTTACCATATAGTCCAGCTTCTCCAATTAGTTGCTTATTACACAACATCACAGCAACACACAAGTCACAACAGTACCACAAACTGACCTCCAAATGGTGGACCCACAACTAAATTCAAATTACTTACAAAACTTGTTGTCTAATATCATTCATTTAGGGTTATTCTTAATTGTCTGTATTTTATACACGACTTAAGGTATTGTAGAAAATTTAACAATGGATGAGCCAATAACATAAAATATTGTTGTTGTTATTGTTAAATGCCATGAAGTTTGTTTCAATCCATAGTGACCCTATACACCATCGAATGAAACACTGTCCAGGCCTATGTCATCCCCACCATATTTCCTATGCTTGTGCCCATTGTTGCAGCCACTATGTCAGTCTGTCTCATTAAGGGCCTTCTTCTTCTTCACTGTCTGTGTTAGACAGGGTTCTCTAGAGAGATAAAACCAAATTGCTGATAATTAAATATATTTATTTATAAAGATAATTAGATATATAACAAGAAATGAACTGTTAAATCATATACAAATAAATATATAATACAAGAAATGAACAGTTAAATTATAAAGCACTACAAATGACTCAGTGCAACTAACTCCCGTAAGAGAGAGTTGTGAAAGGCTAGCAATCCTTCAAGTCTAGTCTGCTGCCAGAACTTCCTCAATTTATAGAGAGAGTTAGGATATGTCAGCACAGCAGCCAATCACAAGGCAGGTCACCAACTGCCAGCCAGGTCACCAGCTCCAGAGATTTCTTAAAGGGACCTCAACTTACAGTGACGCAGTCCATTGGATAGGCATTCCACAGGTAGTGTAGCCTTTAAATTGAGGCACAGAACAAGCAGCCGCACACTGGTCCGATGATCAAAGAGCGAGAGACAAGAAATGCGAGGCTCACCAAGCCATTTATCTCTCTGCCCTTCAGTTAATCCCACTTGTGTTTATTGGCCAGGCTGGCACAATAAACCACCTCACTGTCCCTCTACTTTACCGAGCATTATGTCCTTCTCTAGGGACCGGTCTCTCAGAAAACCTGCCAAAGTAGGTAAGAGAAAGTCTTGCCTTTATTGCCTCCAAGGAGCACCCTGGCCTTATTTTTAATAAGACAGATGTGGTTGTCCTTCTGGCATTCCAAGGTCATTTAAATGTTCTTCTCCAGCACCACAATTTAAATGCACACATTCTTCTTTGGCTTTATTTATTCCATGTCCAGCTTTCACATGCATATGAAGCAACTGAAAATACCATGACTTGGGTTAGACGCACCTTAGTCCTCAAAATAATATCCTTGCTTCTTGATACTCTAAAAAGGACTTTTGCAGCAGATTTAATTAATGCAACACGTCTTTTGATCTGTTGAGCATTGCTTATGGATTGAAGCAAGACAAAATTCTTGAAAACCTCAACCTTTTCTCCATTTATCATGATGTTAACTATTGGTCCATTTGTGAGGATTTTGGTCTTTATCCATACTGATGATTACTGTCTGGCCTTAGCACAAGAAGCCCCATTTGGGGTCAGGCGCCTCCATTTCAGTTTGTGAAATGTACCCCTCACCAACCTCCCCTGCCGTTGGTAAACCACAGATGACCAAAATTGCACATTCTTACTAATAGGATGCTTGCCCAGCTCGTTTGCTCAACTCCCGGAAAGTTTAACGACTGCTTCCCTTTTGAAATCCCCTGTGTAAGCATGCCCCCCAAGCTGGGCCTGCCAGCAAGGGGTATAAAAACACTGCTAAAATTTTCCACTGCGCGGCTTCACTACCTCAATACCCCGAGTTGCTGAACCTGCCCGCAAGCTTCACAATAAAGGCTGCTTCTAAAACTTGGTTAATTGGATCTTTGGTTCTGTTTCACGCCTAAACAAACCTTACAATTACAAACCTTCATCTTCATCAGTCAAGTGCTTCAAGTCCTCCTCACTTTCAACAATCAAGGTTGTGACACCTGTACATCTCAGGATATTGATAAATCTTTCTGCAAACTTGAAACCACATGGGATTCATGTAATCCAGTTTTGCTGATGATTTCCTCAGCATACAGATTGAATAAGCATGGTGAGAAGATACGACACTGATGTACCCCTTTCTGGATTTTAAAGCATGCAGTATTCCCGTGTTCTGTTCTCAGAACTGGTTCTTGATCCATGTAAAATTTCCACATGAACACAGTGAAGTGATCTGGAATTCCTATTCTTCTCCAAGCAATCAATAGTTATTGATGATGCACTCAGTCGTATGCATTGGCACAGTCAATGAAACACAAGTAAAGGTCTCTCTGATATTCTCTGCTTTCAGGCAAGATCCATCTGACATCAGCAGTGATTTGCCTTGTTCCATGTCCTCTTCTGAATCCAACGTGAACCTCTGGCAGCTCCCTGTCAATGTACTGCTGCAACCATTACTGAATGATCTTCAGCACAATCTTACTTGCATGCTATAGCAATGATAATTTTCTATAGTTTGAGCATTCTGTTGGATCACCTTCCTTTGGACTGGGTACAAATATGGATGTCTTCCAGTCATTTGACCAAATATCTATCTTCTAAATTTCCTGGCATAGAGGAGTGGGTGCTTCCAGTGCTTCATCAGCTTGTTGAAACATTTCAATTAGTATTCTATCCATTGATGCTTGCCATGTAACATGTGCTACCTCCTTCAACAGGGAAATGTCGTCTAATTCTTTTTTGGTACAGTGACTCAGTGTTCTTCACATCTTTGAATGTTTCTTTTAATATTTCTCCTATGAAATCTTTCAAGATTGGAACTTGAGGCAATACATTTTTCCTGAGTTCTTTCAGTTTTCAGTGTGCTGAATATGTTCATTCTTTTTGGTTTTCTAACTCCAGGTTTTTGCATATTTCATTATAATATTTTACTTTGTCTTCTTGCGCTGCCCTGTGAAGTGTTCTCTTCAGCTTGTTGACGTCATCCTTTCTTTCATTTGCCTTAGTGACTCTGTGATTAAGTGGAAGTTTCAAAGTCTTTTCTGACATCCACTTTGATCTTTTCTTCCTGTCTTTTAATGACCTTTTGCTTTCTTCATGAATGGTGGTCTGGTGTCCTCCACCGAATAGCAGGTCCTCAGTGATTAATGTTCAATACATCCAAGATGTTTTTGAGATGTTCTTGAAATTCAGGTAGGATAGACTGAAGGTTGTATTTTGTCTTTGTGGATGTGGGCCTGTTTTAATTTTCTTCACTTTTAACATAAACTTACATATGAGCATTTCGTGATCTGTTCCATATTCCGCCCCTGGCTCACTTTAGCTAGTAATATTGACCTTCTCCATGGTCACTTTGCAGAGATGTAGTCAGTTTTATTTCTGTGTATTCCCTCTGGAGAAGTCCATGTGAATAATTGCTTTTCGTGTTATTGAAATGAGACATTTGCTATGAATAAGTCTTTGCTCTCACAAAATTCTGTGATGTGATCTCCAGCTCAGCTTCTGTCACAAAGGCCATCTTTTCTAACAACTGTGCCTTCCTCTTTGCTTGCAACTCTTGCAAGCCAATCAACAATAATGATCCGGGTATCTTGGCTGATCGCATGTTTGATCACTTTTCTACTGAAGACATGGTAGAAATTTTTAAGTTCATCACTAGCTTTCGTGTTTGGTGCATACATTTGAATAATACTTTTATTGATTGCATTTCCTTGAATGGGGACAGATATAATTCTTTCAACATTGCATTTCAAGAGAGATTCTGAAATGTCCTTTTTGACAATGAATGCAATGCCATTACTCTTGATTGTGTAATTACTAGCACAGTAAACCATATGATTTTCACATTCAAAATGTCCCATACCGGTCCATTTTAAGTCACTAACACTTAGGGTATCAATCTTTGTGCTCCATTTCATTTTTTATGATTTTCAATTTTCATAGATGAGTAGTGCATATATTCTAAGTTCCAATATTTAGTAGGCTTTGGCTGCTCTTTCTTTTTACCTGAATTTGTGCCCCATCAGCAAATGAAGATGCTGAAGTCTCCAGTCCCATTTGAGATTAGCTCATCCTCCTTTACAGGTCAGGTCCCTTTAGACCCCAGGGACCATCCTCAGGCACTGTCTCTGAAAATGTGCTGGTTCCATTCAGTGGTCCTTCAGTATCTGACACTGTTTCCCTGCTATGCACATGACTTTCAGGGGCCACGTCCTCTGAAGTGGTCAGCCAATTCCTTCTTCATCATTCTTTGTCCAGAAGCTTTGCTGAAACCTATTCATTTTGGAAGATTTTGTTGGCATTTGAAATATCAATGACACACCTTCAAGCACCACAACAACATACAAGCCATTAGACAAGTAGTGACATAGTGTAGAAGTGAGGATATGTTTGACATAAAGGTGATTCTTATTTGTTATGGTATGTATTCAAGGGTGCTTACTATATTTAGGGAAAACACATATATGCTTAACGCAAATATAAAATCCAACCCTGAGTAGCAAATTAAAATTAAATTAAAATCTTTTTGAAAATCTATCTCCAATTCCAAAAATATAGGCCTCAAAATTGTCTTTTGAATCATCTTAAAATAATCATAATTATTTTTAATATATTCATAAACTTTGGTTGATGCTTTTCTTCAATATTTCTAATGCACATTCATAGATTTACATTTTAACAAGCATTTTCTGTGTAATTAATTTGAAGACATGATTTGAATTATCGTTATTTTAAGTAAACAAAATTTGCGCCCAGTTACTTTATGATTTCACAGAATGTATAAATATTACAGCATACATAATGTTTGCTATATTTGTGATGCAATATATAAAAAAGCTATTGCAAAATTATTATGTTCAACTTCTTTAATAACACTTGCATGACTGTATCATAAAATAAACTCTTGAAAATTACCTTTTTTATAACACTATCCCTGTTGAATTAAATTTATTTTATGTTTATTTACTTGATTTGAGAAGATGATAAGAAACATAAATATCAATAGAAGCTTCATGAGTTTTCATGTGAACATGAATTGTTTTATGGCTACAAAGTATTTTAAAACACTGAGAAATTAAGTATCATGCAGTATAACATATCATTTTATTTTTCTTCTCAAAGTGTTATGAATTTCAGAATAGTTCTAAAACTACACTAGCTATTAAAGATTCCAATGTAGAATGACATATAGAGTAAATACACCTTAATTTTTACTAAATTATAGTTAAATTTGAGGCAATTGCTACGTTTATTTTAATTATCTAATATATTTTATGATATATTGGGAAAACATAATATTCTCAAGTCAGAAAATAAGGTAAAACCAGAAAACCTAATTCTGCAATCCAGTCTATTCTAACCAGTTGTTACACTATAAAAGAGTAGACAGGCCTCAGTGGGTTTCTGAAATTATAAATCTTTCTGAGGGCATAATACTTCATATTTCTCCCTTATAGTGGCTGATGGTTTTGAAATGCTGACCTTGCCGGTTAGCAGCTCACCACCCCCTAAGGTTCCTAGAAAAGTCAGTCATCATACCTAAAATTGCCTATAGCTCTCTGTATGTCCATCATATCTTACTTAAATTCATTGATCCTTGAATTTTCTAGATGTAAAAAAGAAAGTAAAAATAATACTGAAAATTGGAGGTAATGATGAGAACTAAACTAAATAAAGAGAAAAATAATTTGCACACTATATGAGCCAATAACTCAAAAAGCAAACAAGCAAACAAATTAACTGCCATCCAGTTGATTCTGATGCTTATCAACCCTATGGATAAGGCTAAAATTTCCCCAGTGGGTTCCTAAGACTCTACATTCTACAGGAGTGGAAAGTCTCATTTTTCTCCTAGAAGTGGCTGGTGGATTCAAACTGCTGAGCTTGAGGTTAGCAGCCCAATCCATAACCTATTATGCCATCTGGACCCCCAAATCTTAGTCAACACCTGTGATGATATTTGTTTTTTAGTTTTATACCAATTCAAATTTTATTTATAATTGCTTACAAAACATATTTTTTTTAAAGCATGTGGGAAACTAACAATGAGGGTAATATGCAGAGGACTATATTCCCTAACGTATTACAGCGGGAATCTTGAAAGCTGGTATTCCATGGTGGGAAAGCCTCCACTTTGGTAAGCTAGAGGTAAAATTCAGGTACATTATCCTACTTAAAAATTGTGGATAAGAAAGCTGATGGTTCCCGGCATCAAAAGATATAGTGTCTAGGGTTTTAAAGGCTTAAAGATAAACAAGTGGCCATCTAGCTGAGAAGCAACAAAATCCACATGGAAGAAGTACACAAGCTGGTGTGATTATGAGGTTTCGATGGGATTAGGTTTCAGGTATCATGCACCCAGAACAAAAAGTCATATCAATGTGAATGAGGGGAAGTCTGGAGTGGAGATCCAAAGGCCATCTGTAGACGATTGGACATCCTCTTACAGAAGGGTCACAAGGAATAGATGAGCCAGTCAAGGTGCAG
>NW_022103908.1:30787995-30789123 GCF_000313985.2 Echinops telfairi
CCACCTGCGTTTATCAGCCAGGCTGGCACAATAAACTATCTCAGACACCCAACCCCTCTTCATACCTTTCCACAATGCAAGTATTGGTTTCCTCACCTGTGAGCTCAGGAATCTTAATGTAGATACTGCCCACCTTGTGATGTATGTGACTACTGAATATGCATGTTTTAAGCTTACTTATAAATATCCCAAGATAATAAAGACTCACTCATTTTTTCAATTTATCCAATTTGCTCAGTTCTGTGTGGTCCATCAAAAGAAGCTGAGGTGAGCATGCTGTCATAATATGTGTCTGACTCTTTTATATTTTTCTCTCTCCTAACTTTCTAATCCTCTATGACACTGTTATAATCTTTATATATCATTGCCATACATTTGTGGCTTCTGGCCTTTTGGTTCTTTGAGGCTGGTTCCCCAACAAAGCAGTTTTTCCCTCCTTTACTCCTATGCAGTTGTTATTGTATGGTACATGGTATATGGTACATGATTCATAGTGACCTTAGCACAACAGAATGCAACATTGCAAGGATCTGTACCATCTCACAATTTTTCTGCCCATTGTATCAGTTACTTTGTCAATCTATCTCATTGAGGGTCTTCCTCTTCTTACCCTGACCCTTTAATTTACCAAGCATAATATACTTTTCCAGGGACTAGTGTCTCCTGATAGCATGTCTAAAGTACAAGGGATAAAGTCTTGCCATCCTCACTTCAAAGGGACATTCCGGTAGTACTTCTTCCAAGACAGATTTATCTGTCTTCTGGCAATCCATGTCACTGTCAGCATTCATCAATACAGTCCTTCCAATTGACCCATTCGTCTTCAATCCTACTTCCTCATCATCCCATATAGCATACTTACTATTCACCTAGCATATTTAATTTAACATTACACCAATATCCGAATAAAATAATTGGTGATTTTAAGTGAAGTATTCATTCAAGTTCAGTATTGAAATCTAGAAAGACTATTAAGAAATTTCAAAGGATTAAGACCTACATGGTAGGAGAAAGAGAAACAAGAATAAAATGGCAAAAGATGAGATCAGAGAGGCTGATGAAGGTAGCTGAGTTAGTTAATTGTGCCAACCTGGCCAATAATCACATGTGGGGCTAATTGAAAGGCGG
>NW_022103908.1:30790069-30791406 GCF_000313985.2 Echinops telfairi
ACATTTGTTGCCCTCATCATTCCCAAAATTCTCTTGCCTCTTGGGTTCCCGGAATCTGCTGATAGTCTTTTAAAAAAAAAAATATTGCCCCGCTCGCCACTGACTGCGTCCCCAGCGCTCTCGCCCCCTCTGCTCCCGGTGCGCTGCTGCTCTCCTCCCCGCGCCGCGCTGCCATGCTGTGCTCTGAAGCCGCTCCCATAGCCTCTCCCAGCAAGCGGGCCGGCCTGCGGAGGAGGGCGCCGTGCGGCTCCGCTTTGCCAAGCTCTGGGAGCACGCCACAGCCCCGACCCGGGGGTCCGCGCGGGCGGGGGGCTATGACTTGTGCAGTGCCTATGACTATACAGTCCCACCCATGGAGAAAGCCCTGGTGAAGACAGACATTCAGATCGCTGTGCCTTCTGGGTGTTAGGGAAGAGTAGCTCCACGCTCTGGCTTGGCTGCAAAACACTTCATAGATGTAGGAGCTGGTGTCAGATGAAGATTATAGAGGAAATGTTGGTGTTGTTCTGTTTAATTTTGGCAAAGAAATATTTGAAGTCAAAAAGGGCGATCGAATTGCACAGCTCATTTGTGAGCGGATTTTTTATCCAGAAATAGAGGAAGTTCAAGCTTCGGATGACACTGAAAGGGGCTCAGGGGGCTTTGGGTCCACTGGAAAGAACTAAGACTTAGGCCAAGAATTGAAAATGTACCTTCCATTAGTATTGTTTCTCCCTTCGTAAAATAGTTTTCCCTCAAAAAAATTATTTTATTGGGGGGGGGGTCGTACAACTCTTATCACAATCCATACATACATCCATTGTGTCGAGCACATCTGTACTTTTTTGGGACATCATAACTTTTAAAACATTTTCTTTCTCCTTGAGCCCTTGGTATCAGCTCCTCATTTTTTCCTCCTCCCACTTCAACCCCCCTCCCTCATGAACCCTTGATAATTTATAAATTATTATTATCTTTTCATGTCTTACCGTGACTGATGTCTCCCTTCACCCACTTTTGTGTTGTGCATCTTCCTGGGAGGGGTTTATAGATAGATGATTGTGATGGGATTCCCCTTTCTCCCCCCACCTTTCCCTTACTCTCCTGATATTGATACTCTCATTATTGGTCCTAAGGGGTTTATCTGTCCTGCATTCCCTGTGTTTCCAGTTCTTATCTGTGCCTGTATACATGCTCTGGTGTAGCCAGATTTGTAAGGTAGAATTGGGGTCATAATAGTGGGTGGAGGGAAACATTAAAGATCTAGAGGAAAGTTGTATGTTTCATCAGTGCTATACTGCACCTTGATTAGCTCGTTTCCTCTCCATGACCCTTCTGTAAGTGGATGTCCATTGCCT
>NW_022103908.1:30792451-30795456 GCF_000313985.2 Echinops telfairi
ACCTTCATTTTAAAGCTATAAATATATGTACATAGATCTATTAACCCATCATCATATATCAATATATTTAAATATGTACATGCCTGTATTTAGACCTCTATAAATACCCTTTGTCTCCTAGTTCTTTCCTCTTGTTCCACTATCATGTTCAGCCTTCATTTGGGTTTCAGTAATTCCTCTTGGTTACATTGCCCTTGGTCAAGCCCTACCAGGCCTCCTATACCCTCCTTGCCATTGATTTTAGATCACTTATTGTTCCCCTTTCCCTGGGTTTGTTAGCACCACTTCCTTTCTCCCTATCTCTCCGTCTCCCATGTCTGCTCCAGACTGTCAGACTCATTGTTTTCTCCTCAGGACTTTTTTATCCTGCCTATCTTATTTAGATAGAACTGCAGAGATAATAATATGCACATTAAAAAAACAAGATAGAGCAAAACAAATGAGCAACAATAACAAAAAGAAAAGCCTATAAATAGTTCAAGGTCTGGTTGTTAACCTTTAGGAGTGTTTTCCAGGCGAATTTGAAGGGGTGTCGTGCCCTGGGCCCACTGTTTATTTTTGGTATTTCTCAGGGACTTCATTGCTCTGCTCCCTTGCTGTTCTGTTGTGTTACCTTAGTGTTTCGCCTCAGTCTGGTGGGGTCAGATAGGGCACAATTCCCGCACTGTGTCTCCAGTGCTGTCCCCCATAGTGCTATAATCACCCTTAGCTCTCCAGTTCACTTCTCATTGCCTACCAACCTATCCTGCCATACCCACACAGAACCATTTATCCAATTATCATCTCTATAGATTTACCTATCTTGTATTCATATACGGAAAATAATGTAACAAAAAACTAACAATGATACCAAAATAAAACAGATTTTAAAAACTCAATAAAAAAGAAAGCAGACGCTACTAAAAACTAGAACAAATTTAAATTGATCACAAGGGAGATAGAATGATAGGATGCTAAATTTTAACCTCCCTGCCTATGCTACAATCCACCTTCCAATACTTTCTGCATGAGAACAAGGCTATTCACATCCCTGGTCCAAGGTCAGAAGGGATTCACCAGGGAAAGTGGATTTCCCCTTCCTTCTTGCTTAAAAAACTTGAAACAACTTCAAAGTTGGGTTGGAAAAGAGATAAAATGGTAAGATATTTCATTTTAACTGGTCTACACTCACCATTATCAACTTTAAAATGCTCTCTGTCTGATAGCAGGTTTATTCACATCTCTCAACTTGATCTAAGGAGATTTACCAGAGGTTTAATCTGTGTATGGGCCCTGCAAACGGATTTTGGGCTTCCATTGTCATACACAGCCTCCTGCATACTGGGAGCTCATAATTTAAGTTCGGATCACATTCCCTCCTCTAGATTGGGACTATACTCTTTACAACCCTTGGATCATACAAGCGGATGTGCTTTTTCCACATGGACTTAGTTGACAGCTCACCCTTATGGTTGCTCATTTGAAAACAAACATTTAAGACCCCCGATGCTATTCTTTTTTTTTTTAAACACCATATTATTGGGAGCTCTAATGGATATCATAATATTCCATAGTTTAATCACATCAAACAGTAGTTTACAACTGCTAACACAATCAGTTTCAAAATATATTTTTTGCTTCAGAACTCCTTGATATCAGTCCCCCTTTGCCCCCTTTCCCACCCTCTCCTCCAGAAACACTTATTTTTATTATTTTTCTTTCCTAGCATAGTTTTATTTTGGGGTGGGGGCATATCTTACACAATGTAATATATCCACTTACATACAATTTGGTTCTTCTACCCCATCAAGTAGGATTATACAGTCATCAATATCATCCTCTCCCTATTCTTTCTGATAACTCGGCAACGTCTTGTGTCTTCATCATACTTTGCTGTAGCACCCATATCTTCATTGATCTCTTCATGAAGCCAAGAATCAAGGAGAGCTATGTCCTAAGAACTAATTGTTCTTAAATTGGTGCTAAAATTTAGTGAAAACCCCAAATCCATTCATACACCTGTGCATTGACAATGTGAGTATTTTATCCAATGATATAGAATTTAAAACATCACTGAGAAAAGAAGATTATATGAGCAGAGGCCAGCTATAAACCACAAAGTATTAATTATTAAATTTCACAGATTAAACTCTTAAGTGACTGGGCAATATTGACAAAAACAATTGGGATTGGTGATAGGGAAAATCTTCCAATATTATTCATTCACAACAGCAGGGCCATGCATACCAAATTAATGTATGTAACACTGAAGCAAGGAGGCATTGAAATAGTAAGTACATGGTAGTTACAGGCCACAATTTATTGGACACACTCAAGACAAGCGGTTTGAACCAATGTCCAATGTCTAGCACGTCTATGCCCTTGGGCTATCAGTCATTTGCTTCTCACACTAAGGAGTTTCAGCCTAAGTCTGATGGCTACAGATGATTTTGAGGTAAAGCCCAGTTTGGGATTTTGGATTCAACTGAAAACCATGGATAATTTATTAGGGGAATCATATGATATATATTGTTTTAGAAAATCACTCTAACTGCTATGTGGACAATGGATTCCATAGAGGCAAAGTACAAACATATTTTAGAGAAGGTTAGTCGGAAGTTAACAGAATGGTCAAGTCAAAAGGTGAAGATTTGGCGTGCAAATATAAAAATCCAGTCATAGATAAGGGGAGATTTTTTGACAAAGATTATTGAAAATGGGGTAGTAGGTTTATTGCAATGTGGACACTACCCTGATCATCGGATTTGAAAATACCTCAAAGAATAGGCAGAAATGGATTTCTTCCTTTGGGATGATCAAATAAGGCTGGAGTGACAAAGTGGATGAATGAGTAGAGGTGTTTTTTATTGGACAGTAAGTTATATGCATTTTAAATCTATGCTTTAGAGAGTTCATAAAAGGAGGACTGCGAGCTGGCTCAGATTTAGGGTAAGTCAAAATTGAGGGGTTTAGAGGAAGAAAATGATTTAACCAAAGAACATTTTATTCGAAATAATTTTATTTGA
>NW_022103908.1:30796180-30845333 GCF_000313985.2 Echinops telfairi
CTGTTGCCTCAGTTCTCTTGAAGGTTGTAGAGAACAAAGATGTTACTTTTAGGACTACAGTGAGCCTGACTCAAGCATAGTATTTTCAATTGTTCATATGCATGTGGAAGATGAACTATAAATAAAGAAGATCCGAGGAAAACGCACGCATTGGAATTACGTTGGCAAAGACTACTGAAAGAAGCACAGACTGCCAGAAGAACAAACAGATATGTCTTGGGGGAATTCTGCCAGAGTGGTTCTTGAAAGACAGAATAGTGAGGCTTCATTGACCTTCTACTTAACCATTCTCAGATTTTGCTAAGAGATGAGAATATTTTCAGAGAACAAATGATGTGCATACCTGGGGCAGATTGGGTAATTCTAAATTATTACATGTGCAGCACGTAGGATACTGCCTGGCTCATACGAAGTACGCAGCAAAGACCAGTGTTCTGTGCTGTAGAGTCTATTGCAACTCAGCACAACTGCCCCATAAACTGTCAATATTTGAAGGACCAGATCACACAGTCTTTTAGCCCATGGTGCAGTCAGCCTTTCATGTGCAACTGAAATATTAATCATTACACCACCAGGACCTCCACATCATCCATTGCCATTTTGCCTACAATAAACAGTAGTTTTGCTATTGATTTTGAAATTGGACCCAGAGAAGACTGTACATTTTCCAAGATAATACAGTTTAAACTTAAATGCGTTGTGGTGGTAGCGCAGTGGTTGAAGCATGTGGATGCTAGCTTAAAGATCAGTGTTAAACCTTATAGGTACCCCACAAGAAAATGATGTGTCAGTCTGTTTTTGTTATTTAAGATTTACAAGTCTAGAAGCCCTGTGGTATACTTCTTCATAAGATCACTATGAGATGGCATCCACTGTGCAAGCAGTGGGTTTGGTGTTTTGGGTTTAAGTGGCATGGTGGTTGATATAAAAGCTGACTTACCATAGAGTGCCAATGCTCTCAGCCACTACTCGCATGACTTATTAGGTGAATATGTTCATACGTCAGAGAGCTGAAACACAGATACACTGTGTCTTCATCAATGTCACACAATATCACACAATATCACTCCAATTCCTGGTACTAATTGTTGTGGATTTTAACCTGCAAGTGCAAGACAGCATTAACTATCCTTTGTAAGCTCATTGACTCTTTCACATCAGCAGACAGAAGACGATCAAACAGATGGGTCTCACACTCTACTACTAACTCCACATGTACACAAATTTGTAGAAAAAATGCTTTACAGCTGAAAGGTTTGTCAGAAAGTATAGAACTTCCTGGAGAGGATCTTTGGCAACAACAACACGTGGGGCATCATGTACAAATTGTTTCAGATCCAATATTATTAATTAGGGATAATCTATTTCCAATTCAAATCTACATTACATGAAATCTCTTGGGATCTATTTGGTTTGGACATAATCCCTGATGATAGTCCGCTGTTTTAAAGCTTTTGTTTTTCGAGAAGAGCAGGAGTCAGAAAGCATATCATCAATATCACATCATCTGTCGGCTGTTGCTTGCCCAAGGCAAAAAAAGCAAGCGGTTATCCCGCTTCATATTATATTTTGTCTCATTTAAATTGACTTGTTTTATGGGGTCACTAATTAAGTTGTTCTTTATTGTTTAGTTAAAAAAAAAAACCACAAATTTTTATACACTAGAAAAGTCATAGAGGATTATTTGAATGATGGGTTATTTGACTTATGATTTGTTACCATAAGGTTAGATTTCTTACCTGAAAGATCAGTTCTTAGTTCCAAATGTAATTCATGCTTAAATGGTTGTGATACTGAAATTCTATGTTACTGGTCTTTAATCAGGTTGTGCTATTAAATTGATTCCTTTTTAAATATGCTATAATATACGAAGTCCATCCATGAAAACAAATTAAATAAGGGGGTTTGAAGTAAAAAACAAAACAGGGCAGAGCCAATAACAACAAAACTCTACTTTATTGCCCCTTACTGATGTGGTTTGTCTCCCACCTTTTTTCTCAGGCTTTGTACGTACATAGATAGGCTATTTATATGTGTATTCATGACGTATTAGTCTAACAATCTATACAAAACATATTAGAGACTGCTGCTATTACTCAGATGGATTATCAACTTCATTTCCTTAATACTCTCTAGACATCACTGTTCTAAAAGTCAGTAACATCTGTGTCTCACGTTTGTGTAAGGAAACTTGGGTCAGCGGAGCTTCCGGACTAAGCACAGACAACGAAGGCCTTTGCTCCCCACGTCAGAGGAGGAGCTGGTGAAAACCGCATTCACAGCACAGAAGCATTGTCAGGTACTGGATGCCTAACGATAGGAAGCAGAACCTGGGCAGAGGTAGTGTCAGAGGAGGGACCCTTTGGGTAGAGCAGCGCTGACAGTGTGAGCGAGGAGAAGCTGATATCTCACAGTGAAGTGGACCATGGTTGTGAACGCATGGTAAACCCTGTGGGAGTGGAGCCCTCAGAATCTTCGTTTGCTGATGGGGCAAGGTTCACATTAAGGAGAAACATCTCCAAACAAAATATTAATGATTGGAACTTGGAGTGTGCAAAGTATGAACCTAGAAAAATTGAAAGTTATCAAACATGAAATGGCACACATTATGGTTGATATCCTAGACATTAGTGGGCTGAAATGAACTCATCTTGGCCACTTTGATTAAGAAAATCATATGATTTACAATGCTGGGAATAACAACATAGTATTCATTGTTATAAAGGATGTTACAACATCGATGATCAAGAAGTAAAACAATGTTGTCTGTGATAGGATTATATCTATCCTCCTTCAAGGAAATTTAATTAATACAAGTAATATTCAAATTTATACATCAAACACAAAAGGTTGCTAGGAAGAAATTGAAGAATTACACCAATGTCTTCAGTCTGACATTGATCAAATATGTAATCAAGATGCATTGATAATTATTGGCAATTGGAATGCAAAACTTGGAAACAAGGAGGAAGGAAGGAACAGTAGTTGGAAAAATGATGATTTTGCCGATAAAAATGAAACTGGAGATTCCATGGTAGAATTTTCAAGACCAAAGATTGGTTTGTAGCAAAATACCTTTTATCAACAAAACAAAGCTTCTCCAGAATGCATGGACTTCTCAACAACACATGGACTTTTACAGATGGAATACACTGAAATAAAATTCACCACCTCTGTGAGAAGACACAAAGGAGAAGCTCAATATCAAGAGCTAAAACCAGGCCAGAAGCTGACTGTGCAACAGGCCATCAGTTCCCTATATGTAAGTTCAGGATAACTGCAGAGAAAATTTAAACAATACACAAGAGCCAAAATACGGCCTTGAGTCTATCCCACCTGAATTTCAAGAACAGATACGATGCATTGGACAGTAATGACAGAAGGCCTGATAGGCTATGAGAAGACATAAAAAGGTCACAAAAAAAGGAAAGAAGGAAAAGATCAAAGTGAATGTGAGAAGAGACTTTGAAACTTGCTCTTAATGGCCCATTAGCTAAAGCAAGTAGAAGAAATGATGAAGTCAAAGAATTGAATACAAAATTTCAAAGGGCAGTCTGAGAAGACAAAACCAAATATTATAATAAAATGTGTAAGGATTTGGAATTAGAAAGCTAAAAGAGAGGAACATACTCAGCATGTCCTAAACTGAAAGAATTCAATAGTGAGTTCAAATCTGGAGTTGCAATATTGATGGATTCCATGGGTAAAATATTGAATAATGTAGGAAACATTCGGAAAAGATGGAGAGAATACACAGAATCATTGTACCAAAAAAGAACCAGTGGACATTCCGCCACTTCTGGACGTAGCAAGAACTGGTTGTGGAAGGAAGAAATTCAAGCTGTATTGAAAGGATTAACCCAAAATAAGGCTCCGAGAATCGATGCAATACACCTTGAAATGTGTCGATGAGCCGATGCAGCCTTGGAAGCGCTCCCTGTTTTGGGCTGTAATTCGGGGGACAGCTAGTGGAAAACTCCTGCAAAAGATCCATATTTGTATGCATCCCAAGAAAGGTAACCCAATAGAATGCTCAAACTATAGAACAACATCATCGATCTCACAGGCAAGTAAAATTGTGCTGAAGATCACCCCCAAATGGTTGCGGCAATACATTGACCAAAAGTTGGCAGAGGTTCAGGGTGGATTCAGATTTGGTCTCGCTTGAATCCACAATCAAAGTTCATGGAAGCAACAGTCACGAGATCAAAAAACTTGATGAATTAGGTAAATCTTCTGCAGAAGACATCTTTTGAGTATTGAAAAACCAGAATGTTTACTTTGACATGGCAGGTGCACCTGACCCCAAACAGGATGTTTTCAGTAGCTTCCTATGCATGTGAAAGTTGGACACTGAATAAAGAAAATCGAGGAAGAATCAATGCATCTAATTATGGTGCTGGAGAAGAATATTGACAGTATTATGGGCTGGTAAATGGGAAACAGTGTCTTGGAAGAAGTAGAGCCAGTGTGCACCTTAGATGCAAGATGGCAAGACTTTGTCTTAACTACTGTGGACATGTTATCAACAGAGAACAGTTCCTGGAGGACATCCTATGTTATAAAGTGGAGAGATGAGAAAAAGAGGAAAATTCTCAAGGAGATGCATTGACAGAGTGGTTGCAACAATGGACTCAACAGAGAAGCAGTTACGAAGAGCGTGCAGGCCAGGCCGTGTTTCCTTTTGCCACGTGTAAGCTCGCTGTGCTTTGGAACTGCCTGATGGCAGCTAACTATGCACTCCGTCACGTCAGGTCAATCCATGGCGACTCACAGGGTTTCGTGACTGTAAATAGTTACTGCAGCTTCAGCTTTCTCCCACAAAGTAGCTGGTGAATTTGGACGTCTGCAGCTAGGAGAACAACGGCACCTCTAGGAAAATATGGCATGAAGGTATTTAAGAAAATACCACCTTGAATAAAGAAGTGATGGAAAATACACATAGATGATTCATAATTTTTGAAAGCAAGGCAGTAATGAATTTTCCAGAATTCTGTCTTATAGACATAAGTATTATTATGCCATTTAATGAGACATCTTTGGGGGGAGTGAAACAATATCTGAGATACTTCTAGATACATGTTTTGTGAAAATTAGAAATGGGAATTAAATGATTTCTACCAGTGCTTTTTTATTTGACCAAAGGGATGAAGATGAGGATGGTGAGAGGCTGAGAATCTGTTGAATTGTCTCAGGTTGGTGACAACTTTATGTGCAAGAGGACAAGCCATGCCTGCTTCTGTGCCATTCTCTGGATACTTAGTAGGCTTCAGTCCATTGTTTCAGAACGTGTGCCCACTCTTTGCACCAAGGGTTTACCTTGGCCTCCCCGAACCTTCCTATTTTAACAATTACACAACAAACTCAAGTCATTGTCTTTGAAGTGTTTTCAGTCACAGGTTCTCTGAAGGTCAGAGTTGAACTATCACATGTTGGCTGCACCTCCGCGGCCCTTTAATTTTCACTCTAACACTGCTGTCAAGAGGATGCGGAGAGGCATCTTTCCTTTCAAGTAGGTAAACAGAACTTTTTTATGATACAAAATACATGTGCAATGGAATATATAATTTCAAGTTTAGTAAATGGAACTAAAAGACTCACTTTGGATAGCAGAAAAAATAAATTAAATGCCACACTTCGGTAACCACTAAAGCAAAAATTCATAAAATAGACAATTACTTATGTCACTCCCCACGACAATAAGAAATAGAATTCTGAGATTGAAATAGAGGCTTCTTTCTTGACTCTACTTCTATCTAGCTATGGAACTCTAGAATGTTGACTTCTCTGATCAGCTGTCCCTGATAAAATATGTGCTTGTGAAAAGGAATTTGCAAAATGCATGTGTATTTCATCGGTCATTTAAAATCTAGGGATTTAGAAGAATAGATAGAGTTGAAAATCACAGGGATTTTGAAAATGCTTGGGGAAAATAATCACCCAAGTATATATGTGTGTATACATATACATATACATACACACCATACACACACATACACATATATATGTATATGTGTATGTGTGTATATATATATATATATATAAATAATACATCTCAAATTAAATCCTCCCAGAAAAGCAATCACTGGAGTCCAAATGGAGCTCAAAACCTCTACATCTCCATGTTTGTATTTCATGGCTAAAAATGCCATTACACATATTTTGTTTTTTATTCACTATCTCACAGCTTCCATAATAGTCCCATTTCTGTAATTGTTTAAAGAGTAACTGGAGATAAGTGATATCATTTAGCTGGGAAAGCAATTGAAAATCTAGGCTAAATGTAATGTGCAATCCTGAAGCTTTCTAAACAGGAATGTAATTAGATTTTGTTATCCATTCTGAGAGGAGTATACTTGAAGACAATTTCAAACTTTCTTTAGGTAAATTTTATTCAGAAGGGACATAGACATGCAAAATTCACACACTTCCAATTTAATTGATGGTTAATGCTTACTTCATTTTTTATTTGTTTTGAAAAATTGATAGCATTTCTCAGAGGAGCAAAGGTGAATCCATGCACCTACACACACCTTTAGAGGGCATGCATATCAAATATAGTACACCTAAGAAGGCCAAAGAGAGACTGTCAAAATATGTTCAAATCATTGATCCTCTTCAGCAATTCTCAGCGTGAGGGTTGCGACCCCCTTGGGGGTTGAACGACCCTTTCACAGGGGTCACCCGATTTATAACAGTAGCAAAATTACAGTTATGAAGTAACAACAAAAATAATTTTATGGTTGGGGGAGTCACCGCAACATGAGGAACTGTATGAAAGGGTTATGGCATTAGCTAGGTTGAGAACCACCGCTTCTAGGTGGTATTTTTAAATAGCCTCAGCTGCACTTATTTTCCTAATAAAAATAGTTGCTTCAAATGAGAATTACTACCAGGTTCAACTTTTTCTATCCTTCAGATGACTGTCAGCAATTTAAATCTCATCACAATTATAAATTTCAAATATTATTTAATTAAAAGGGATCTCTGAGAGACTGAACTATATCACTATGTTGTTTATGTGCTCCATCATTTTAACTGTTTGGAGGATGTCACCTGTAATGATGATGGAGGATAGCTCCAATAACCCTTCCAGTTAAAGACTGATCCTCAATCAAGTCTTTCACCCTATATTAGCCATCCAACATTGCTATGTTTATAGATTGCCGGCTTTTATCCTGTATTCCAAAATAAAGCTTATTGGAATTTGAACTACGCTGTTAGCAATGTGTCTAACGGTTGACAATTTTTATGTTGCTTTTGAAGAAAAATTTCATTGTTTCTCAGAGAGCATCATTTTGACACATCAGGATTTCAGCCTCTATTTACTAAAGAAAACAATTTTACTGTAATGTTTAAAACATACAAGTGATAGCTTCAATGTTGACAGAAAATAATAATAGCTGTTGCTAGGACCTGCTAAAATACCAGTTCTACTTTTTTTTTCTACCTGTGTGCTTTAATATTAGAGGTAAAGAAAAAAATCTCGGGAGCTGAATAATAAACTTTATTTTTTTGGGGGGGTTTACAAATGTAGAGCCAATGAATAATAAAAAAGTGAACATGTTTTCCAACAAATATACCACATTTTGAATAAGGAATACTTTTATGTATCAAATTAACCTTCCAATATTACAAAATACTAAAAGTAATACGAATGACTGGAATATATATTGTCCTATAGCTAATTTCAGATGCGTTTCATTCTGTCTGATAGGGTCACTATGAGTTAAGATAAATTTAATAACAAATTCACCAAAAATATTTTCAAGTCAAAGGATCCAGAGAGCAGTTATATTTTTACAAGCAAATTTAAACTTTAAACTGCTAATCAGAAAAGAGGGTTAAAGAAAACTGAAATATATGAGAATTAAAAAAAATAAATATAAGATATAATGATGGTAAATGTTGCTCAGCACTTTGAGCTTATAAAATGCCGTACAGTGCATCAGTTTTCTCTGTTATGGAATTGTACACTAAGCAATATATATACAAAAACACTAAAATCACTATCATTGAGTCAGTTATTACTCTTAGAAATCCACTGTGTTTCTGAGACTGTAACTGCTTAAGAGAGTAGAAAGCTCAGCCTTTCTCCCATGGAGCTGCTATTGGTTTCAAACTGTCGACCATTCAGATCACAGCCTGATGTGCCCTCACTAGGACTTCCTAGCAGCGTATAGAATATGCTTTCTCATAAGTCATGGGCCATAAGGCTCCCTGGAAGCACTTAGGTTCGGTTAGGTGGCAGACACTAATGCAAGTCAGTGGTCCAAGGCACCAGCTTCTCCAGGAGAAAATATACAGCTGTCTGCTCCCATTGAGAGTTACAGACTCAGGGTTGCTATGGATCAGAATTAACTTTGGATATATTTGTTTGTTTGTTTAATGTGGATATTGGTTATTGAAATGTAAAATTCTACCTTTCTGTACCAAAACCAAGGGTCTATTCCTGAAGATTCCATCTCATAAACAATTACCACTTGTCTATCTGTGGAGACTTGTATGTTGCTATGAAGATGAACCTGTTTCAGTGGCGTTTGTACACTAAGGCAAGCTAGGAAGGAAGACCTGATGATGTACTTTAGGAACATTAGCCAAGGGGGCAAAAATCAAAAATAAAACCCCAAGTCCCTATGGATCCAAACAGAGCATTTTGCTAAGTTGCACACGGTGTCAACATGATGACCATTAACAACAACCTATCACTCATCTTTCTCTGTTACCATGGATATGGAAGGATGAGCAATGAAACAATTCGGTGATGCCAATATGTGAACTCTGACAGGTGCTTTCTCATCCTTCATTACAGAAGTAACTGCCCACTGAAAGATTGCCAGCAAGTTATCCACTTATATGCATATCAGGGTCCTCCCATTACATTCTTACTGAAAGAACACCAGGCCGCTGTGTGCTTGGGTACTGGGAGGCATAAGCAATGGGGAAAAACACAGGGCTTGGTGCTATACTCCAACTCACGACAATCCCACAGTCCAGAGGAGAACCACCTCTGTGAGTTTCCAAAACTAAAGCTTTATGAAAGTAGAAAGCCTAAACTTTGCCCCAAAGAGTGACTTGTGATTCCAATTTTACTTTATTTAGAGTTCTGAAAATTCACACTGCACCTTGAAGTAGAATTTTAAATTAAAATTTAAAAAACAAATATACACTTTATTTATATAGATTTAAAAATTCTTCCAAAATAAAGCAGCAGTTGACAACCTTTTATTTCAGTTTGGTTATTATATAATAATATAGTGTAAGTATTGATATTTTTTATGAATCATAGGCAATAGCTGTTGAAGTCTGTAATGGATTGAGCCCAAAGTTTACTTTGAAATTTTTGATCAAATGATATTATAAGATGTGTGTAAGTGTGCCAAATATTAATATTAAAATTGATGTTTATATATATATGTGTGTGTGTTGATGTGTGAAAGTAAACAGGGGTCAGTTGCTTATATACATAATACATGCAAGATGTGTGTTAGCATATATACATACATATATGCAAATCATACTTGTAAAATTTAAAAACTCAATATGGAAAATATTAAAGTAATTATTTCACATTATATCCTTTTTAAGAATAGAAAATGTTTATCATCTTCATCAAATACTTTTAAACAAAGGAGAAAATAGTTTTATAGAAATCTATATTTTCTTCTTAATTGTTCTTTAGTCAGAAAACTAAGTTTACATAGTTTTAATTTATTTTTCAAGTTTGACAATATACCTAGAACCAAGAATGTTTCTTAATTATATGGTAGTAAAAAAATTCTCACTGTCTCTTGAAAGGGCTGGGTAATTGGATCTTTGCCAGCCTAGCCATTATCTATTGATTGAAAACATGAAAGATTATTATCTACCCTGTCATACAAAAATAATGACACTATTCTGAAGAAACATTTGATAAAGAACCAGTAACAGTATTCAATTAAGTTGAAGGACAGTTATTCTCATTTACAATGTGCAAGATAGTAACCTTTCAGTAAATTAAAATCAACATTTCCAGCTTAATTCCATTCTACTAAATCTAATTACATTTTCAAGTCTAATGCTAATGCAATGGTAAATGAATTCAATAAACACTTGATATGATTAAGTTTTCTTCCATAACCTATTTTATTTCAAATTTTAATTTTATTTGAAAGAAAAAATTATTAACTTCATAGAGATCAAGTTCTGCTACTTTTTCATTCATCATTTAAAGTAAGTATTAAAAATGTCTACAATTTGCTAAGTATGCTGTGAGCTCATGAGATTTAAAAGAATTGGATTTAGTTGCTGATTTTAAGCGGCTCAAAGACATAATTAAAATGTAATTGAAATTATGACTTGTTCTTATTGATTATGAGTTTGTTTAGCTTTACATTATTTTTGTACTGTTGACTGTGAGCTATATATGCTGAATATTGGGAACTTTCAGAAGTGGGAAAATGATATTTTAATCAACACCCATAAAAAAGGTTTTAATTTTATTTATCAAAATTATTCACTTATGGTGCGCAAAGAAAACTTCTTGCTTTTCAACTCTTTAAAGAGGTCTTATGCATTGCATTTACCCAATGCCATGACTCTACTGATCTTTTTTGGGGGTTATTTTAAGGACTAACATGCACCTAAACCAAGTCATGGTGTTCAGCTGCGTCATATGCATGTTAAAGTGGAACCATGAATAAGGAAGACTGAAGAATTGATGCACTTGAATTACGGTGTTGGCAAAGAATATTGAAAGTACCACCTACAGTCAAAAGAATGGACACATTTGCCTGGGAAGAAGTACAACCAGAATGTTCCTTCGAGGCATGGAAGGAGAAAGAGTATCTCACCTACTTTGGACATGTTGCTAGGACAGACCAGTCCCTGGCAAAGGTCACCATGTTTGGCAAAGTAGAGGGGTAGTGAAAAAAGGAAGACCCTTAATGAATTAATACAGTGGCTACAACAATGGGTTCAAATATAAGAACAATTATGAAAATGACACATGGGGTCACTTTATTTCAGAAGTGACCACAGGGCACCTACCAACAACAGCAACATGCACATTTTGTAAAATAATGGAAATGTATGTATGCATGAATCTATTTTCGAAAAAGTGATTAAGAATACCTGCACATTAAACTAATTAAGTACATGAATTAGTTAAATATTCATTGCATAACAAATAAGTCAATGAAAAAATACTATTTTAAATTGTTAGAAAATGAATACCGCAATTTATTAGGAGATGGGTATAAAGGTTTTCTGAAATAGTTTAAATAATCATTACCTCTATTAGTCAAAAATGTTTTACAAAATCTATCCAGTTTTCTATGTTGTTAGTCTAGTTGTCTATATAGCACACAGCAAATATTTGTTTTTCTATCTAGACTACTAATGCACTGATCTACACTCTTTATGCATATACCATCAGTCTTACAAAGAAACACACTTTCCTAAACAGTCCCTCCACACATCTCCTTTGAAAACATCAAGTTAGCTTTGAAATTTGGGAGTATTAAAAAGCAATGTGGGTCAGTTATAAATCAGGTTCACTGCAATCTGGTATGACCATATTGATATATCAGTTTAAACGGCACATTTTAAAAAAATGAAAGCATCATTGTTGGTTTAATTGGGTCCCTGGTTCACATAAACAGTTTGCTCTCAATTACTAACCTATAGGTTGATAGTTCAAAACCCACTCAGTGGTACCACAAAATAGAGGTCTGGTGATCTGTTTCCATAGAGATTCAAAAAATAAAATAAAATTAATTGCATCCAGGAAAGCCCTATGAAAACATTCTATTCATAACACCTGGAGACACCATGACTTTAAATCAACTCAAAGGAAATAGGTTTCAATTTGATTTCTTTTGATTGTTTTAGATGAAATAGAACTGACATCATCCCATTCTTCCTTCAAAATGCAGATTATATAAGATCATGCACTTTACAGCTTGCATCATTTTGGAAGGAGCTGTTGTGGCATAGCAGTTACGTGTTGGACTGCTACACACAAGATCAGCAGTTTGAAACCACCAGCCGCTCTGAAGAAGAAAGAGGAGAGCTTTCTACTCCTGTAAAGTGTTAGTCTCAGAAAGTCATTCTTGGTAAAGTAGACAGTCCGTGAAAAAGAGAAAGACCCTCAAGAAGATGGAGTGACATAGTGGTTCCAACAGTGGCCTCCACCACAACCATTGTGAGGATGTTTCCGGACTGTGCAGTTTTGATTTCTGTTGTGCATAGCATTGCTTAAGTCAGAGCATAATTGAAGACATCTAACAATAAGCAATATTTAACATCACTTAAATTGGATTTAATTTGATTTTAATCAATTTTAAATTGATTATCATAAATAAATAAAATTGAATGCCTACTTTCTCTGGGTTTTATAAATTTAAGATATTCTCTGGGAGTATCGTAAAGTTTTTCAGGTATTGATGCAATGGATAAAACCTCTAATAATGGAAACGTTAGCAATTCAAACACATCAGTGGTTCTTCCAGAACAGCCTGGAGATCTGCTGCTATAACGATGACAGCCTGGAAAACCCAAGGGGCGATTTGAGAGGTGGTTCCAGGACGGTTCCCTGTGTGGTCACGATCAGTGCTAATTGACTCCGGGTCCTGCTGCAAGCGCAGCCGGCATTGCTTACCGACAACCATCGAGTGCTCACTTGAAAATACCTGGAATAACCTGATTTACATTTTGTGATGGTGATTGTTCCTGTGACATATGTGATTCTTTAAAATAGTTTAATTTTATATTATCATTCACATACTTTTATCTGACCCAGGGAACTTCGGCCCATATATTACAAGATTGAGTTAATGTTAAATAATTTTGACTATAATAGGATAAGCATTTATACTTCTTATAATTATGAGAATAGTAATCATCATTTCCAATGGGAATAGTATCTGCATGTATTATTATTGGAGGAGGTTGAGACTGGAGGTAATATGATTTTATCCAATTATTTTTCTGCTTATCTTAGACTGTAATCTTTTTAAATATAGATCATAATTCTAGATCTTAGTGATATTTAACCTCCAGAAAATTACTGTTCATTTCACCAGAGTATGCATTAGTCTACTAAATGCTTTGTCAGATGTTTGAATCCACCAGCTGTTCCAAAGGAGAAAAATGAGGTCTCTGCTCCAGGAAACATTTACAGCTTTGAAAGCCTTAGGAAAAGTTCTATTCTGCCATGTAGGCTCAGCAGAGTTAGAATCCACTTGATGGTAGCACAGCTATATATGCGCATGCGTGCATGTGTATATGTGTGTGTATCAAATTTTAGTGTTGCTATAGTTAAGTACTGGTTTTAATCACTACTCTGGGGGAGGGGGGGTTCAAATCTTCCAGCTGTTTTATAGGAGAAAGATGAGACTATATGCTCTTCTCAGACAATACACAAGATATGATTACTGATGAAAATCAAGGATTGCAGCCTTCAGTATGAATTAAAACTTGTAAAGAAAACAAAAATGTAAAGAAAATAAAAAAACAAGTGGAATGATAGGTAGCTACATTATAAATTGAAAAAGGATGGAAGTGGTCAAGGATTTCATCTTGTTTGGATTCATAATCAATATTCATAGCAGCAGACTTCAAGTGATCAAAAAATGCATTGCATTGGATATCCCTGCTGCACACAGGCACTTAAAGTGTTGAGAACAAAGGCTGTCACTGGGAGGACTAAGCCGTGTCTAACCCAAGCCAAGGTATTTTTAATTCCCAGTTTATATGTGAAAGTTGGACATAGAATAAGGAATACTGGAGAAGAAGCGATGCTTTGGAATTACAGTGCTGGAGACAAATATTGAAAGGACCATGGACTGCTAAAAGAACAAAAAAATCTATTTTTTGGACTAAATACAGTCAGAATAAGCCTTAGATGCAAAGATAGAAGAGATTGCCTCATGTACGTTGGACTGTTATCAGGAGAGACCAGTCACTAAAAAGGAATATCATGCTGGGCAAAGTAGAGGGGCAGTGAAAAAGCGGACAACGTGCACTAAGATTTATTGACACAGTGCCTGCAGTAATGGCCTCAAGCATAGAAACCATTGTGACAATGGTGCAGGACCCGGCAGTTCTGATCCCAGGCTCCTTCAGACCAGACTCAACAGCACCTAGCAATAACATCTGCTCTTGTAAAGATTAAAGCCTTAGAAATATAGAGGCATATACTATATAGTCATATCTCCAACACTGTTCTGTTCTTCTCTTGTACCGTGGTGACTTGCATGTTACTGTGATGTTCTGAAACATGACATTGGAATTGCAAATACCTATAGGGCTATATTGTCTGCAATTGGAAACCAGACTTTAGAGGAAGTTCCAAACTAAGACCATGAAAAATAAGGCAGTATGATCTATTTCCAAATATTAACGGATGAATCACATCAGGTTACTGTCTGATATAATGTCAGTCAATCCACTTAGGGATCCCTTGGGACATTTGACTCAAGTAGGCTGATCAATGTAAAAATGAGTTGGGAGTGTTTCAGTGTGTTCTAGAGAAGGTCACTATGTGTTTGACCACAGGTATATATATTTGTATATGTATGTGTATGTATAGGCATATGTACTCCAACTTGAAATACATATACTTAGTTCCAACTCATAGTGATCCTATGTTCAACAGAATGAAATATGGCCCAATTGTGTAACTTCATAAAAATCAATGCAATTCCTGACTCAATGCTTGACTCACTCTCTCTGGGAAAAAAAGTATACATATGTATATGTATATATGTGTGCGTATTTGTGTATATATGTAATATATATGGTTATGAGATGAAGATATAGGGAACCAGTGTATAGGAGACAATGTGTACAATAAAATATTATTTTAATAAAATAAAGATAATATATTAGATTTCCATTAACATAAAACAAAAAATGAGCCACTTATGTTTTGAACAAATGTGGGTAAAAGCGGGGGGGATAGGTGAAAAAAAACAACTCCACAAATGCAACTTGTATTGCTAATGTTTTAGGACTGCTGGCTGAAAGAAGCAAAAAAAATCTTTTTTGCTCATCTAAATGGATATGGTAAAATCTCTCTATATATGGTCCTGCAAATTATTACCATTTTAATGTTTTCAATTATTAAACTCTGTTTTTTTAATCTTATTTTGATTAAGATCATTTTATTGGGGGCTCTTACAACTCCTATAACAATCCATACATCAATAGCATCAAGCATATTTGTACATATGTTGCCATCATCATTTTCTAAACATTTACTCTCTATTTGAGCGCTTGGTATCTGCTCCTCTTTTTCTCTTCCCTCCCCACCTCCCACCATGTGACCTGTTGATAAATTGTTATTATTTTCATATCTTACACCGACTGCTGTCTCCATTCACCTACATTTCTGTTGTTCGTCCCCCTCGGGGTGTGGTGGGGGCATTGGGGTGTTACGTGTAGATCATTGAGATAAGTTCCTCCTTCCTCTTCTCCTCCCCCAACCATCCTTGTATCGCCACTTCCATTTCTGTTCCCGAGGTGTTTCTCTGACCTGGATTCCGTGTATCTGTACCAGTGTACATGCTCCGGTCTAGCCAGAACTGAAAGGCAGAACTGGAGTCGTGATAGTGGAGGTTGAGGAAGTCTCAAAAAACTAGAGGGATATTGTGTGTTTCATCAGTGCTATACTGTGCCCTGGTTAAATCATCCCTTCTTTGTGACACTTTTGTAAGGTGCTGTTCTATTGTATGCAGATGGGTTTGGGTCTCTGCTCCAAACTCCCTTGGTCTCAACCATATATATAGTTTGTTTGGGTCTTCTGATGCCTGTTACCTTATCCTATCAACAACACTTCATGATCACACAGGCTGTTGTGCTTCTTTCATGTGGCAAGCTTGTTCCTTCTCTGCTAAAAGGCTGCTTCTTTAACTTCAAGCTTTAAGACCCTAGACACTATATCTTTTGATAACCGGGCACCATCAGCTTTCTTCACACATTTGATTATGTACCCATTTTGTCTTCAGTAATCATATAGGGAGGGTGAGCATCACAGAATGCCACTTTGTTATAACAGAGTGTTTTTGAGTTGAGGGAGAATTTGAGCAGAGGCTCAAAGTGTGTCCACTTCCTCATTAGATTGCCATATAAATATATGTACATAGACCAATACCTCTGTTTTTATGAATTAACATATTTATAAATGTGCACACCTATGGTTATACCTGTATCATTAGTTTTGCTTCCTAGATCTTTCCTCTGTTTCCTTTTACCATCCTCCTGAAACATCATCAAATTTGCCCTTCTTCTATCTCTTAGTAATTATTTTTATCTTCACTTGTAGAACCAGTATGATTTTGCTCATATTAAGTTGGTGACAATTAAGATAGTTAACTCTCATTGAAATTTAATAGGTTCTCAGAAGCTATTTGTTTATTTTTTTATAACTAGAATCATATTGTGATTCCATAGATATTCATACAACAAATTTATGCAAAGTGATCTAGATAGAAAAGTTCACAATTAGGAACTTCATTTTTCTTTTTGATGAGTTTGTATGTGATGAAATTCTGGATGAATCTTGAGAAACATTTTTTAAAAATTGTCAAGTCTTAATTTTCTTTTAGTATCCAGAAATTATATTTAATTACTCCATCAAATGGCATGAATGGCTTCTAATTTGGCATCCACCTTAACTAAATATATATCTAAATTTTTTTCTGATAGCACTTTTTCTTTGTTTTGTTTTTATATAAGTTTTAAAATTTCATTACAAGAGTTGTCATCTCATTGAACTAAATTTTATCTTCATAGAAAAAGAATAATAGATATTCAATCAGATTTTTTGACATTGTTGAGAAAATTCAAAATGATTAAGTGACAATTTGCTCTTGGACAAACCTGAATATTAAGTTATACATCTTACTTTCACTTGTGTAGAACATCAAATGAGTGACTTATGTTTTAAACAAACGTGTGGGTGGGTGGTTAAAAATAAAAGAAAATAAGTAAAAGAAAAAAAAACACACAAGGCAATTTTTTTCATTAGTTGTTTAGGATTTCTGGCTATCATAGTGTAGACAAATTAGCAAGTTAGAATTCCCAAGAAAAGAAAACTATAAAATAAAGAAGAGAAGCCAAATCTAACAAAAGAAGTCTAATTTTTCCATCTCTGAGTCTTAACTTGAAGACATGACTACATCCATTTAGATGATTTCTTTGCTTAGATCTGCTTCATTTTGTCAGCACAAGTAACCTTATCTTACAATGTCAAAGCAATTTCTTCCTTTCTCTTTTTTATGTTATAGTTTTTTTCCCCTTGGGAATTCTAATTTGTCCAGACTATGATAAATGCTATTAGTCAAGTCATACAATTTTAAAAGTGGAAAGGAGTCTGTCACATCTCATTTCCTGCATACCTTGTTATGTACTTGGTGAACGGATGCATATGTGTATCCATTATCATTATTTGTGGAATTAAATGTGGATGAAAGTAGGTGGTAAATTTTGACAGGTGGATTTTTAATAATACTGTATCTAGAAGTTTGCAAACTTGGCATCAGAAGCAGAAATATTGTATATAATTACAATTTTCAGTAAAACAAATCTGTTCAAAAAGCCAAATATGTGAGTGATAAATAGTAATTCACAAATGTTGATAAGACAAAAGTGTCAGTTAGCAAGTTACACACTCTGAAATTATGGTAGATATTATGCTCTATTCCATCCAATTCATTCTTCCTTCAGGGAATTTCAGGTTTCCTAGTCCAGTGTACATATCATAATTTGAAAATGAGAACAGGACATGCCATCTTCTGTGAATAAAATTGATATACCTTATCATACAATGTGATTGATTGGCCATTTAGTACCTGGACTTCCCTAAAAGGATGAATAGCATTACATATGCTGCTGAACCAGCCTGTGGGCACTTGGAACCCAAGCACGATAGACTACCATAGGATTTGACAGCGAGCATGGGAATGGTTCAAGCAATACTAACAAGCCATAGCTTACTCAACCACATTACTCTATAAGTATATACTGCTATTGATTTAAAATTGACTTAGCAGTTACAAATTAAATCAATATTACTTAGGAAACAGGGGTCGCAAATATAAAAGGTTCAGTATCAATGATCTAATCTGGAATGTAGCTATTAGCTGAGAAGAGGAATCTATTCAACAAACTTAATCACTTAGAATCTAATTTCCTTTTGATATCTAAATTGCACTTAAAATAACTTTGTCTGTAACCTGAGTTTACTAATATATTTATTGACTAAGATATGGTCTCATCAACTGTTTGAATTTTGGCTTACATATTAATTTTGGGGGGGAAGCTTTTGTATTCACTTTAGTTTAGTCATTGTTATTATACTCCAATGTGTCTAGTTATTTACAAAGCAGTTCCTGGGTGGTGAAATCAGATCAGTACTCTACTATGAAGCAAAACAAAGAAAGAAAGGGGGACGATGTTGAACCCACCCTATGTTGTCTAGGAAGAAGGGCATGGCAATCCACTCAGGAAAGATCAGAGTCATTAAAATGCGGTAGAGGGCAGATCTCCTCTGCACCCACAGGGACACCATGGGTCAAAATCAACCCAACACAGATTGGTTGGGTTCAGATTTTCATTATTTGGAGAAGTAATACAATAACACTCTGTGTCTCAAAATGTGTACACAGGCTCTGGACACTGGCTTGCTCTTGGCGACTCCTGTCCTTAGACCCATCGGGTTTGTTTCCACTCATTGCAATGCTATGCCCGACAGAACAATGCCTGGGATGGTCCTGGGATCCCTCCCAGGTGGAGTCATGCTTAGGCCCATTGCTGCAGCCACCGTGGCAGTCAACTTGGCACAGAGTACTCTTTCTGACCAAGCATGTTGTCCTTTCCGAGGGACTGGTTTCTCTAGACAACATAGCCCAAGCCCATGAGACGAAGTTCCATCCTTTACTTTCAAGGAGCATTGGGACTGTCCTTCTTGCACAACAGCTTTGCCTTGGTTCTGGCAGTCCTTGATATGGTCCGCATTCCTCCCCAGCAATACCATTCGAATGTCTCAATTCTTCTCACTCTATGTTATTCAGTGTTTGAACATTCGCAGGCACATGAGGCAATTGAAAGTACCATGTCTTGGTCATGCACACCTTTGTCCTTAAAGACACATTAAAGAGGACTTGTGCAGCAAATTTACCCAACACCAGGCAGCGTTTGACCCCTTGACTGCTCTTTCCAGGCATTGTGGAGTCAGACAAGAGAAATCCTTGTCCATTTCAGTCTTCTCCCCATTCATCATGTTACTTGTGGTAGAAATTGTGAGGGTTTTAGTTTTCTCTACATTGCCTTGCTATCCACACTGAAGGCTGTAGTCATTGATCGTTGGAGACCACTCTACTTTGACCAGCATGTTCACTCTCTGTTCTGAGTCCTCCAATTCTATATTTACCTTTCACCTTCTTGCTCATACTTTCACGGTCTCTGTCTGAAAGTCTAGCATATAAAGGTAACTGTGATAGTTTTTTATATACATGTGAAAGATATGGTTTTTTTTCAGAATCATAATAATTGGAGATTTGAAAGTACTTTTGTGTAATATACCACATTTTATGTAGAAAAATGAGTTCAATGAATATTCTCTACTTAAGCAATAGCCTTAAGTAGTAATTGAGCTCATCCTTGCTCTTTTCGGTACATATATTCTGAAGCAGTTACAACAACACCACGGCTTAAAAAGCAATTGAAGAATTAATATTCTTATAAAAATAAGTAGCACATTATGTATTTCAAACATTTCAAATTTATAACCAGTACTCCCTACATTAGCATTAGTCTGGGAATATACAACATATATAAACAAACACGCACACAGATAAAAAGGTATTGGGCTTGAATCAACAATAAGATCTCCAACATTCAATTTAGTGGTATGTCTATGTGGAATTTCCTGAGCTGCTCTGCAGTTTGTCTGTGTGCTCGGCCCTGGGCTCGTTAAAGAAGCCATGCACTACACACTCATGCTGGCCTGCCGACTGGACACTGCAAGCAACAAGGTGGAACACTACTCTCCTTCCGTCAGGGCTGTTATTGGCTGTGAATGTTGCCTTTCTACAAAAGACAAGTGTTTTCATTGGCAAGAGATCTCATGCTGCTGGCTTGCTTTTCTCTCCTCATGCCACATGGATAGCCACCCCTCTTTCTTTGTTCCTCACTTTATTGGGAACCACTGACATGGAACTAAGCTATGCGGAAAGTGCGGGTGCTTCCTCCTCTGTCTACGCACACCCATCCCAGCTAAAACCCAGATCTCCTCCTCATCTTTATTTTCTCTGCCATTGCTTCTCCTTTTGAGTTGCCTCTAAACGAATAAAGGCCCTTATTTTATATTAAGTATGTCCCCCTTTTTATCTGCCACAGAACTAAGTCATCATTCTTGAATCAAGCCTTTTATGTATTTGTCTGATTTATGGTACACAATGAAGTTATATTACACACATAGTTAGTAATACTACAATTCTACCTTGTAGGACACAAGTTCACTGTAGAATTTTGGGTCCTCCGGGGGGAGGAAAAAGCCACACTTGACTTACGAGTGGACGATGTCTATCCTGCCATCACTGAGGAGTAAATAGAAGGGAGGGCCGTATCAGGCATGGGAGGTCGAAGGAACGCTTCCAAGCTGACACCTGTGAAAGGAAAGGAAGGAGGGAGGATGATTGGGTTGGAAGAACCTCATTCTGTACTGCAATTCGAGCTTAGCTTGGACCCAGAACAGTGAGCTCCAAATGTCCTAGTAGCAGACACCCAAGTTGGGAAATGACCAGGCCACAGGTGATCCTCATGCTTGAATTTAGGCTAGGGCTGCCTTGGAAGACCCAGACCTCAGCAAAATGCTACAGTGACTTTGGAATGTGCTTCAGATTAAACATCCCAGGGCCCTACACTCTGTAGACTTTTCTCAGGGAGTGAGATGGACTGCTATGGTTGTCATTTCTATTTAGAAATAAATCAACAATAAAAGCCTTATTCCCATCATTATTATTTGGTCATCATTTACAGAAGATATTCACTTTGGTGGAACAAATTTATATCCTAGCAGGTTGTTGTAAAATGTGTTATTAAATTTTCTTCCTTTGCCTACCACATAAGGAAAGATTCTGCAGCCTACGAGAATGCACATTTCCTTAGGTTTCTCCTTCACACACATAATACACTTGAAGGATGAATTCTGTGATCAGATCACAATTCAGTTGAGATTTATTCTAAGTTCTATTTTAATAAAACATATGCTGAAATCTTATGCAAAAGACATATGCATTCACATACACATACACAAACATACACACATACTTAGTCCAATTTAAATGAATGTTTCTTATAAATGGAATCCAGTGTTATTTATCAGTAGCCTGTCACACAGAATGAGAAACACCTCACTTCTCAGCTTCACAGGGGTATAAACCAATGGGATATGAAGGCATCCTACAGGGAGAGTAAGACCCTGTGACCTTGCAGACAAGTAAGGAGTTGCAAAGGCATTGCCGTTTCATGAAGGGAAATCTTCCTGAAAAGTTGAGTACTCAAGTTAAACTTCCCTCCTAGGCAGCAGGAATTTGATTGACAGATACCAAATAACAGTTAATCTGGCACTTACTCTGCTGGCATTATCTGCAGATGCCCCTCATACAATTTTTTTTCTTATCTAATTATTCCCATGCATAATACATATAGAAAAAGTACCCATCAATGAACCTACAGGTATTTCATTGTCTCAGCCAAGATGCACTGTTTTGGTATGGAAGACAGAAAATTTCAGCTAGAGTTTTCTGATTGGCTTTGTGACTTTGATCCTGGAGAGAAATCTGTGCATCATTAGGAAACCATTCACCGCTTATACGGGAGGAATGGAACAATTCCATAAACCGTAGATCATCGCTGGGGGTGTAAAATATGCATTGTTTATATAAATTAAACTTAGTTTTGTTCAGGTAAAGGGATAACTCATCTCTCTTCGTGGAAGGTTTTCTTCTTCACTTGTATATTCATTTAAATATTCTTGATTTATAAATATGTCTGGTCTTCAGATTCTCTGTTGAACTGGTTGTAATAACTACCTGGTTCTCTTACTGTTTGACGAGTCAAATAAAAATTTTAATGTGTTCATTTTGATATCTGTTTGTGAATTATAAAATTGGTCTTTTAAAAAACTTCTTTGAAACCATCGATTCTTTAACCCCAGATGCTAATGAGTGCCCATGCTCTTTTTGAGTGGTTTTTAATAAGTCCCAAGTTCAGTTTTTAAAATTTTAAATGTTTTTTCCTTAAAACCTGAAAGAGTGCCCAAGTAGGTGCTTAGTAATTGTTGCAGGCAGAGGTCAGCATGATGCATTTTGTCTGTTCCCATGAATGGAGGAGACCGAGAGGGCACGTGGCACTGTCTGCCGGACACCTCACGTGGGCAAGCCCATGGAGTCCTCACAGCCCTTCAACACTGACTCTGTTTTATAGCACAGGGGCATGGGGTTAAAAGGACCTTCGTTAAAAGTTGCCTGATGCAGACCTATCATTGTTGCCCAGGCGGTTTCTCCCCCAGCAATCGCTGTGCACAGTACTCTTTCAAATAATCAGGATTTATGCACGATTCCACATGCTAAGTACCCACGCAACAATTAGGGCATACTTTAGCTAGTATAGAAAAAGAAGATGTGAAAATAAGTGTAAGAATTGGAATTAATATTAATGTGGCAGGAGTACAATACCGTAGCTTGGAGAGTGTTTGTAAAACCATGCTAACCTTGAAGACGTTACTGCACTGCCTCAGCACCTCCGCTGTCCCTCCAGAAAGATGGGCATGAGCATAATTCCTAACTCAAAGGTTGATTTTGAGGACTGAATGAGCTCTTTCTAACTAAAGCCTTTGGAACACGTACTGTCACATACTGAGCACATGTGTGTGCCAGCTATTCTAATTGTTATCCGACAGTTCTTTGTTACAAAAAGCAAAAACACAACAATTTAAATGATATAAAAGGTTAAAAATAAACTGCAGGTGGCCCAGATTTGTGCCCCCAATACTAAATCATAATGGCCTTAACAGTAACTCACGTTACAGTTTTTAGAACACCATCAAGTATGGTTCCAATGACTTTATAAGAAAGGGTATCATTCCACCCTACTTTGTTCAAGTATTAACGTCAAGTCATGGAACTGGTGCTTTTTAATCAATGTTCATTTAGTTACCGACTTAGTATCACATGACTACTCTCTCATATGTCTAATCTATGCCAACCACTATGTTATATTGTAAGGAGTTCTGGTGGCATTGCCAGATAAGCACTGGACTATTACTGGTAAACCCAGTGGTTCAAATCCACCAACCCATCCATAGGATACAGTTGAGGCTATTTGTTCCGATAAAGATTTGAAATCTCAGAAATTCTATGTAAGGTCTCTATGAGGCCAAATCAAGTCCAATGGAGTGTTTGTTTTTTTTTTTTGTTGGTGGGTGTATATTTTGTGACTATATTCATACTATTCATGTAGCTTAGATTTTTCTCTGGACAAAAATAAACAGATAAATTAGAAAGAAAAAATAAATTGCACAGAAGAATAAAATATAAAGGAGTAAACAAAATAAATCAAACACACTTATTCTTCGATATTTGGAGAAGTAAGGAGAGATAGGTGAGATTTTAAATGAATTGTTTAAAAATAGGTTAGGTGAGAAGGTATTTGGGCAAAGTGCACACATTTGAAATTTATACTTTTTACTTTTGCCAAGCACTTAACCAGGAATTTTAACAAATGCAAACAAATATCATAAAACCCAGCAGTGGTGGTGGAATTAGACCTAAAGTTGTTTTTTCTCACTTAACAGATTTAGACCTTAAAGCACAGAGCAGTTAAGTGATTGGCATAAGGCATAAAGCAAGAAGTAATGTCTTACCATCTCTCTTTCTCAAGAGAATCTTGACATTCACAGGGAATAGGAAAATGTAACAGAAACTCTGGGAAAATTTGAATCATGAGAACATCACAGCTTATGCACAATTGTAGATGTAGGTAATTACTTCGCTAATTTAAATAGCCTGAAAAAGAAAGAGTTAAATGAATTAGGAAAAACAGTGGGAATATTCTGTAAGATATTAATTCTAAAAAGTCTACACAACAATAAACTCACAAGAAACAGCCTAGAAAGAAGTTATCTTTCTGCAGAAAGAAGAGGCAAATAAATTCTCAAAGATTCAAAATGTTCAAGGTAAAATGTTCTGGGAAGTATTCCATACATAAGCTCCCAAGAAGCATGAGGGATTATGTCAGCCAGGAGAATAAACAGTGACATTTTGACAGCAATAAACAGTATTTATTTTACAATTTGGCTATGGTCCGGTGTGATGAAAGAAAAACATGAAAAGTCCAATGCAGAAAAAGTAACTGTTTCAACTTCTCTCAAAATACAGCCGACACTGGCATTTTTCTACAAAAAAGAAAAACGTTTTCCTATTAAGACTACTCAAACTTCACATTGTTTAAATCTGTGAGAAGAAATCTATTTCTTTGGAAAGAGTTAACTACTATTCTCCAAAATCCTTATGACTCAAGAAGCACTTGCTTCTAAAGCATTGTCAGAACAGTCACTCAATGAAGCGTTAACATGCACACTTGAAAGTTGTTTATAGATGTGGAAACAATTTTACAAACCCATCACTTTGGAAGGGATCTTCAGAGAAGAAGTTAGATCATTACGACATGATAAAACAATAATGCGTCGACCTCTTAATAGAGTATTTGGCTCATTTCTAAGTCCTTGTTTTGTTACCTGTCTACGTGTTCTTATGGGAACCCTGAAGGGGACTAGGGATAAAGTCTGGAACTCAGAATGGGGCACTAACACTGGACGGGTAGTCCACAGCTACCAGCTGCTACATGATTATCTGTTCTTATAAAGGTTCATGTTCTCAGAAACCCAACCTTGCCTCGCTATGAATCAGAATGCTGGAGCAAAGCCAACATTTTCAGAATCAATACATGTGTCCTCAGGACACAAGAAGGATGCACATTTCTTTAAAGTAAGCTACATGGGGGGAGGGGGGATAAGCTATTCAGTGGTTTTATTTTTAGAATAAAGTGATGGCAATGGGTTTGCATGCATTCATAAGAACTAATCATGACAGAGGCTAAAATATTCAGCTGGTAAGTGGAAGACTGGTAGCTTGATCGTGGTTCACAGAAGAAAGCTATGGCAGTCCACTTCCATACAGATTCACAAGCGTGGAAACCCTAGGATCTGTGAGTCAGAATAGACTCAATGGGGCTGAGTCAGATTGGTGTTTATTATAGTCACATTCCACTTAATTTTTGATGAATAACTAGGACTTCAAAATCCAAAACTTGTGAAAATAAGACATTTTACTATAATTTACAAAATAAATGGTACAATAATGTTATTTTGAGCAAAGATATAAGCTGGTTTAAGTGACAACATAATTCATTACGAGTTGTATCTTAACAAATCATTGGATGCTCCATATGCAAGGAATATATTGATGAGCTCCAGATGTTATCATGTACTAACATGAAGTTCGATCATCCAATAACATGTAGTCTATCTGAAAAGTCAAACGATAAGGAAGAAGACACATAAATGAATATTCACAGATCTTGGGTGAATATAATACAACAATTGCTATGACTATATTATTTTGATCAAAGTGACCAGAGATGACCAAAATATCTTAAGAGGGAGATATGCTTTAGAATAAAGCATAACTCACAGTTTCAAGGGATATTGAAAAAACACTTTACATAAGAATTTTTAATTTGGGAGCAAAGTTAGAATGTTGAGTTCTAAAACATATGTTCCAGACTACAGGAAGGGTATACAATTCTATTAAAGTTACCTGCATAGAGGTGAATAGATTATTCACCAATTCTATGACGAGAATAACTAAATCTAGCACCACGAGTGAACTACAGTGCGACAGTTACATAATCTACTGTCAACTTGAGTGAAGGGTGGAGTCTAGCCTGTCAATCAGATTATAAGCCATGAGGCCAATGAGGCCTTTTTGGGAGCATGGCCTTCTCCTGAGGATTCTGGGAACTCCTGTCTTCCTCCTTGGAGGTGGGGCATACTCTCTTCCTGTTGTCTTCCTGTCTTCCTGCTAACAAGCCGTGTGAGTGATGTGGATGGAGCCAGAGCTCCATCCATGTGAAGACCCATGCCAGCACTGAGATGCTTCCACTGCTATTGGATCCACAAGACTTCCTACCCCCTGGCCTGTGATCCTCCATAGCATGTGTTGTGTGTGCCTCAAGAGGACTTTCGGGACTGGTATCGAACATATGGACTAATATCGGACTTATGGACTTCATCTGGACTGGGCTGGGATGTTTTCTTAATATTATAATTACTATTTGATATAAAACCCTCTCTTACACATGTATGTGTGTCAATCAAGTTGTTTCTCTAGGCAACCCGAGCCAATACACACACAGGAATAGGAAAACTATTCTTCTAGGTACTCAGTTTGATCACATTAAATGAATAAAGAAAAGAAACTGGAAGAAAAGCAACCATACATCCTCCTGATCCAGAGGAAATGACAAAAACTGAGTATAATTACTTCTTGGAAAACAAGAATTAGAAGTACTAGATAATATGTCTAATATCCATTCGTATTAGAGTAAGCCAATCTCAGCTCATCAGTGGTAAAAACGGAGATGAAAAATGCCCCAGGGCAGTCTTACAGATTTGACAATGCGGTGTTAAAACCACAGCGACAAGGAGAACTAGGCTCTCATGACTCACATCTTTGCTCATCTGTTACTTTGAGCTTTTTTATCCTGTAGCAAAACTAGTCAATGGCTGCAATAATTAGGAAAGAGGCCACGGTGCTGCCTGTGCATTCGTAGAATATAAGACAAAAAGAAGAAGTTAGGAGAGAAAAGAAAGCGGGTAAAAAGCCCTAGAGAATGAAGTATCCTTGGTAAGACAGAAATACTTGGGAAAATCTTTTAAAGAAAATAGGAAAACAAAAGGGGAAAAAGTCAAAAATAATGATGAAGTTTTAATGCCGAGACAATTTGAGATGACTATGAAATAGACAAAGCTAAAAAATATTTTAGAATAAAAATGGTAGAACTTGACTTTCTACCATTTGTAGCAAATAAATGTGAATTAAAACACATTGAGCATTATGGTTAAGATACCAAAATAAACACAACTCTTGCTTTCTAAGTTAGAAAACATTATAAACTGGAGAGTAAATGCACTTGAAAATATAGTCAAATAAAGTTTCCATTTGAAGATAGAAATAAAGAAAAACTATGAAATAAAGAAAGGTTCTGGTGGCTAAAATTAAGTGAATGTCATGTGCAATCTCTCTCTCCATATAAGAAGGAAAAATGTATCAATAACCATGTGGATCTGATTTGACAAAACATTTTTCAAATACTAATCCTACTTTAAATGGCATTTATTTTTAATTGAAATCGTAACTTTAAGATGTGAATATAAATGTAAAGCAACAATTTAAATGCATAATTTTTAAACATTAATATATTACTAAATGTGATCATGTTTTTATTAGATACAATTTTCTGGAAGACATTTTCAAATCCAGAGAGAAAAATATAAAAGAGATTTAGTAGTGTCTTCCAGCAAAAGTTTGTCTGGCAAAGAAAGATATGATCAGAAACAATGAATAGCTTCATTATTGGTTTCAGAAAATTCCTACAGATTAAATTTATCTTAAACAATACCTAGCATTCAGCTTGCTTATCACAGAAAAGTATCCCCATAGAATCTCATTATGTTATTCTCCTCACTCTTCCCACTACCAAACACTGAGTTATTACATCCCAAGGTTTTCACCCTGAAACACATGATTTGAACACTTGAACCCAGATAGCAAAGTTATTTAAGTATTCTTCTATGCTTTTCCCTCATGAAATTCTGCTTACATACTAGAAATCAATGTCTTCCCTTGTGTAGACTACTTGTTGCTGTATAAACAGGTTGCATGATGATATATAGGGGACGATAATATAGCATTTCTGAATCATAAGCATCAAGGGATCATAAAATAACTAAACAGGAAACTGTGGGGAGACAAAATGTGGAGAATACAAAGGGCAAGATTAAATACCAAACTTTTAAAATCTGAGTAAGACACAATAGATAGTAGTTAATTTGGGAAGGAATTCAAAAAATATATATATTAGTTTTTAAACTAAAAAGTTATTTGAAATAAATGTAAGCATACCTAAAATAAATAAAGTTTTGGTTCTTATGAATAAGTTGATTAATAATAGGCTTATCATTTGTCTTATATGTTATGCAATACAATCTGCCCTCTAGGAGTTCATGGGTGGTACAAATGTTTAACAAACTTAGTTATTAACCAAACGTTTGAAGGTTTGAGTTCACCCAGAGGCATCTTGGAAGAAAGGGCAGGTGATTAACTTCTGACAGACCAGCCACCGACAACCTAATGGTGTACAGTTTTACTGTGACACTCGGAGGTTTCCCAGGGTCTAGAACTGGCACAAGGTAGTAGGTAAGTGAAATGTGATTTTGATGGATATGTGATAGAGCAATAGTTGCAATGCAGTATTCATAAGTTCAAAGTCTATTGGACATGAATTGTGTCCATAAAAATGTTCTAAAATAAGGAAAAATTTTACCATTATCTACCAGAGGGTAGTTGTATTATATTATTACAATCTAATGATCAAAATTAGACAGCACTGGGAAACTATTTATGATTTCTTTCCTGTTTTCCATCTTCTAGCACAGCTTTCGTTCCATTTTACTTTGCCAACATAGTGAAGCCCGTCTGCTACTTTACTTTTTAATATTTTAATTTTTTAAATAAAATATTTGTTTAACCACACATACTAGAGTTATTAAAAAATAAAAGCAAACATAGATTTGGGTATTTCTTGCCATTTTTATATCACTGTTTATGTCTTAGACTTTCCATCTTTTGGAGCTTTTACTCTATATACTTCTGTTTTGTCTTCTATATATTCTGATCAAATCAGGTAGTCTAAATTTTATCAATTTCTATGAAACTTCATCCAATCCATATCGATTCCAAAATTGCACAGAGTCCTGCTCTTATACTAACAATTTAATAAATTTATAATTTATGTACTGGTTTTATAGATTAAAGTCCTGCTGTCTTATGATTAAGATTCCTTTCAATGTATTGGTGCACTTTTACAAAGTAGGTCTCACATCTTGTACAGTTATGAACTTATATGGTAGACTATGATAGGAATCCTTGGGAATATAGTGCGTCACAGGAGAAATGGGATACCTGTATTTGAGAATTTCCCTGTATCTAACCTGTTACCTGTCTACTTGCTACATGCCTCTGGGCCTGTTGGCAGAGTCCTTAAATTCTAGACCACCAGCCACTCCTTGGGAGAAAGATGAGGTGTTCTACTCCCATAAAGATTTACAATCTCGTAAACCCAGAGGGGAAGTGCTGCCCTACCCTATAGGATCACTATGAGTTAGAAGAGACTCATGTGCAGTGAGTTTGGACTTATCCTTTGTTTGTTGTTGTTGTTGACTTGCTGCATCAAGTCAACCAGGCCTGTTGCAACCAGGGCTCATCTCCAATTTGTACCTGTTGTCTGGGCCGGTTGAGAGCAGCCTTGGAGACATAGTAGGCAACATATTGGGCTGCTCACCTAAAGGCCAGCAAGCAGAACACAAGCTTCTCCAGGGGAGAAAGATGAACTCTCTACTCCTATGAAGATTTACAGTTTCAGAAAAACACAGGGGTAGCTCTATTCAAAGGGCAATTAAAAGTCAGCCTTGACTCAATGGAAGACGGTTTTTTACCTGCTATATGCTGAGGTGGTAAAATCCTCAGAATGATACCCAGTTTCTAATAATATCATTCTTAAGTACAACAGAGATTTTGAACAAGACATTTCCATTAGATAGCTATAGGTAAAAGTCAGTAATCCCTAAAGATCTCCTGTCCTGAGTTAGATTCTGAATCATAACACCCCTATGAGCTTAGCAGAATTTCCCCCTGGAGTTTCCAAGGTTGTAAATCTTTACAAACAACTTCTATTTTTCCTGGTCTGCCCATCTTGCCCTATTAGATTAATAAATATGTGTCAATTGTTGTACCAAGAGACTTGACAACTTCCTCCCTGGGATTGCCAACTGGGTTCAAGCATCAACCTCGTGGTGAGCAGCCCAACATTTTAATTACTAACCAGGAGGTCTACAAGAAGCAGCTAAAACAATCCACATATTGTTGTCTACAGATTTACAACTAAACAATTAATACTGGAAAAATAATCTGGAAACCTGTATATAGAAGAACCCCAACAAATGTAGGAGACGTAGAATGATGTTCTCCATTAATGCTTGATCCATCTGCACATCTCTAACCCCTTTATTACTGCTGGGTTCTGGGAACATAGTGAGCAGGTGTTTGTTAATCCATCATCCCAAAATTGTCTTTTTGTACCATTCCCTAAGACACAAAGATTCAGATGAACTGCAGTCTTCCATAGGCCAGTGCATTGCTACATCCTCTGTTGAACATTCATCACTCCTGTAAGAACAAATGATCATGATTAATATCTTATCTACCGAGATAATCTTCAAGAAGTGGAGGACTTGTCAAAATAACGGCGCATTTCACTGACTGTCCTGACAATGCAACCACTATGGCTTATTTAATCAAAGATATGTTTCCCCCTTCTATCTGAAGTGCATGATAATTTATTAAAAATTAATGTAAGATTAAATCTTTAAATTTCCACATTAGCATTTTACCCTGTTCATTTTCTAAAGAACAGTAATCTTACTTCATTCCACTTCCACCTTTTTAAGGCATTCCACTATCTTTGGCTTCCTCAACATGCCATGATTTTTCCTGTGTCAAGGAAAACTTCAAATGATGTTCTTAGCTTTATTTCACATGCTGAATTGCCATGCATGTAGAAAAATTTTCCCTTTTGGAAGTTTCATTGTCCATATTAGTTTTTTAGAGCCTCTCCTCTGGTGATCTCCTTGATCTTTATTAAATTGCCTGATAATCTACATTTTCAGTGATAGCCTAAATTATTATTATGTGTATAACTATGTAAAATTATTTTATAATTGAACATATTGCCCAAATACAATTTCTAGATACTGAAGTACCACTGATCTACGAACCGCTATAGAAATAAATGAATGGTATAAATAAATGAACAAGCAGGCTTAAGCAATGTATAGACTGAGGAATAACTTCTATCTTCCCTGTTTTGCTCTCTATAAATGTAATGCCTGATCTGTCCATCTTGCCATAATTAGACTGATAAATCTGTATGTATTGCTTTACCAAGAGCACTTACTTTCACAGCTAATTATGGAATCCACTTTTTTTGTACTTCCATACAATTATAAACCACAGGTAACTATAACACTTAAAAAGGATATACACATGTATTTTCATATCAGTGCAAACATTAATGGACTACATATAGAATAGGTTCTGTCCTATCAAAGATAACGCATAAAATGCAGCAGTAGGTGTCACATCCATTGGAATATTTTCTATTTGTTAGGAGATGGTGTGTAGTCTTTGGACACAAGGTCCACTATCTCAAACATTTGTATGCATTTGCAGTTAAATATTTTCCTAAAGAACTTCTTAGGATCATCTGATAGATGCTTCAAAAATTGATATATTAACTAAACCTTACATTATGTAATAGTGAACTGTGAGTTTGTTTGTTTTTTTAATTCCTGATAGATCAGCAAGCATGCCATGGGCACCCCACCTCCCAAACAGACAAACAAACAAACAAAATGGAAAAAGCTTCACTGGGCAGAGCTTTCATAGGACACATTTTTCCTGCTAGCTGAGTATCAAGCAACTCACTGAGTTAGCGACTGGAGTCGCCTGGGAAGGTTCTCTCTGGTCACAGTGAATTTTTTTGTAAAAGCATTTTCACTTGAACTTCGTTTTATGTGATGGGCAATTTAAGAGAACAGCTTGCTGCTGCCCAACTTTGCTTCCTGCTCAGGAAAATTGGTGCAGAAACTTGTGATCATGAACTTACAAGGACAGTGCTATGGGGAAAACTGAAGTATGTGAGTGATTTTCTCATTTCATAAAAGGGGAAATGCCAATTGATGACAAATTTTGTTCTGGACATCCGTCAACTTCCTAAACAAAAAAAAACTGTCAACTCATAGTGCATTCAGAGTTCGTTCCACCAGGTTAACCAAGCTGTCTGAAAAAATTGCATAACTGTGTGCAATAAAAAAGGCCTGCTTTGTGTCATACGGGGGGACTCATTTTGCCATCGTGACAATGCACCTGCTCATACAGACATCTCAGTGCTCTAGTTATGGGCAAAAAATGGCATACCTCTCTTCCCCCACACACCTTACTCACCTGACCCCACTAGTTCCAACATCTTTTTGCTGTTGCAAATGAACAGGGACATGAAAGGACTTGATTTGATGACTTAGAAGAGGTGAAAGAAAAAGATGAGGGAAGTGCTGTCAGCCATCCAAACAGATGAGTTTGAAAAATATTTCTAAGAATTAAATTGAAGATTTGACAAATGTCTTAAATGTAAGGGATAATACATTGAAGGCTATAAGGTTGTTTTCTTTAAAAAAAATGATCGCATAGCTTTGGGAAAAAAATCCTTTTTTTTTTTTTTTTTTTAGGGATACACCATTGTAGTAGTGTTTTTACATGGATTTATTTTATCTTTAAATATTTTGAGCAAAAACTGGCCTGCCATCAAACCTTACTGATAGTTAAAAATAAAAGGAACAGCTTCCCAGTGAGACATAGTACATGTTCTTCACTGTTGGATATTGTAATGTTCCCAACAATATTATTTAAAAATATCCCAGATGTAGAATTGCTGTACCTCTTTCTTTTGTCTGGCTGCAAGAATTCTGTCTGCTCCACATTGTACTTTGATTAGATGAACAGATCATTACTGATATTTTACCATCTGATTGTGAAAAACATTCCATTCTCTATGATGCTACAATAATTCATGCATGCTTTGTAGCACCAGATGGTAGACATCCACAGCCAGTCCTAGTTAATCTGCAGATATTCCCCATGCTTATCTGTTTTTATTAACACTTAGAAAGACTTTAAAACAAGAAACCATTATTGCTGATATCAAAGAAAGCTTCACCCTTGGTAGTCTTCAGGGTAAAATGGAGTCTGCTAATTAGGAGATTATATATCAGATATCCATTTTGATACACAGTCCTAACATTTAAACATCTAAAATTGAATTTATAAGGAACAAAAATATATATTTCTTGATGCATCCTTAAGTGTTTATATAAAATTATCAAACGTTGTTGCCTTGGCAAGAATATTTGCCTTCATATCATACCAATTTTTAATGGTTCAGAGATATCCCATAAAGAGTCTATCCTATACCTATCCCACAAATTATCCTTTTATTTGTCTCTTCAATAGCCTGGTGACTCAATGTAAAATGCTCAGTTACTAACCAAAGTGATGGCTGTTCAAACCCACCTAGGAGATCCCTGGAAGAACGACTACGTGATCTGCATAAAATCACAGAGCAGAAACCTCGATGAGGGAGTTCAACTCTGGCACATGGGTTTCTTTTGAGTCAAAATCAACTTAATGACACCTAACAACAACTTCATTCCCTGTTTGCTTCTTCTTATTCCATTTCTCTGTGAACACATTCTGATTTTGATGTTCACAAAACCTCAGCAGTCTATAAATTTCTGGTGCTCATCGAAAATCAACTCCCTACTGCCAAGTAAGTTCTCACTCCTAACAACCCTGTAGAACAGAGTTGAGCTACTCTTTTGAGTTTCTGAGGTTGCAGAGCTTAGCAGGAAGAGAAAGCCTCCTCTTTGTCCCTTGGAGTGGCTGATAGATTCCTACTGCTAAAATGACAGTTATGAACTCAATGTACACCCAACGATGGTTCCAGGTGTTGCTACTCTAAGGATCAAAGACAGCATTGACTACGATCATAGCTAAAGTCATAACTTGTAGCCACTGAAGGCCAGTATCTCATAGCTCCTCCACAGGTCAGAACAGAACTGCCCCTGTGAGTGTCCTGGAATGTAACATGTACAGGAGCAGAAAGTGTCCTCTTTCTCTTGCAGAGAATGGTGGTTTTGAATTGTGGGCTTGTGGGCAGCAGCCCAACGTGCAATCCAGCACACCATCAATTGACAATGTCTGCGAAGGTTGTTTTCTTTCTTGGAAGACCACTATGAATTCCTGGTTTTGTGGAAGTCTATGAGAATACTCTGTGCTCCAAAAGAAAGATGCAGTGAAACACAAAATGGAATCTAGCAAGACATTATTTTGTGTACTAATAGAGTTTTTCTATTCCTCCCTCTAAGTAAATGCAAACTTCTACAGAATTGAGAAGATCTGAACCCTCATAGGAAAGAAGTCTAGGGATTAATCAGAAGGCTGAGAAGGAGAGGCAGACCAGTGGGACAAGAAAAAAAAATCAGAACATGATGTTCTCAACATGTGAACAAGAATGTGTTTAAAAAACAACAGGAAGCGATCATTTGGTTTATCAAAGAGGAGACTATTAGTTATTTGATAAGAACATTTTTTATAAAATAGTGGAGATAAAAAATTTATTGATTTTCTTCCAAAGAGAAGGAAATAATGAATATAGAAATCAAAAATATATATACATTAAATTTTAGAAAAGTTAATAACTAAAAGAAGGTAAAACCAAAAAATGAAGACGTAAAAGCATATTTCTTTATCAATGAGGTCTTTCCTATATGAAAAATAATAATGTGATAAAGGAGTGAAAGTTTCCCTTGGAATAAGTGTTAGAGTTGTAGTTGTGTTGTCAGGTGCCATGAATTAGTTCCGACTCAGTGACCCTGCGCACAACAGGACACACTTCTTGGTTCTGCACCATCTTCACAATTGTCTGTTCTTATGTCTGGGGCTATTGCTGAGGCACTGGGTTAATCTACGTCTCTCATTAAAGGCCTTACTCTTTTTGCTGCCCCTCTATGTTCCCAAGCATGATGTCTCCTTCTCCAGGGACTGGTCTCCCCTGACAAAGTACATAAGATAAAGTTTTGCCATGCTTGTTTCTAAGGAGCACTCTGGATCTACTCTAGACATATCTGTTTTTCCTTTGGCAGTCAGTGTACTTATAATGTTCCTTGACAGTACTAGAAAACCTTTTCTGGTCTTCCTTATTCAATGTCCAATATACACATGTTTATGAGACAATTGAAAATATCAGGGCTTGGGACTGATGTAACTTTGTCTTCAAAGCACTTCCACACTTTAAAGAGCATTGTGTAAATCTTGTGCAGCAGATTTTTGATTTCTTGATTTCTGCTTCCAAGAGCATTGATTATGGATCCAAGCAAGACAAAATTCAGTCAACTTCAATTTTTTCTGCATTTATCATAATGTTACTTATTGCTCCAAGATAGACTATGAAGAAAAATCAACTATCCACTTCAGAGAAAGTAGCTTCTGAAAACCTAAGTCTTAGAAGAGATCAGAATATTAAGGAGGTAGTGTAAAAATGGAAGGGCTGGGTGTAGATTGGTGCCAGACAATTTTTAATAATAATACACTTAGGGGAAATGGTTATAGGCAAAGAGAGGTGGGTGTCTGTTGGAAGATATCTTTTGTTAATTCCTTAAGTAATGTTTTTCTCTTAATCAAGCAGGAAGTAGTATGATAAACTGAGATTATATTTAAGATGGTTAAGAGATTGTGAAAATATGAGCGATAGACTAATTAGTAAGAGAAAATGAATGACCCTGATAAGTACAGGGTGAGAGTTGGACCTTGACGCTTGGAATCTAGCCAGTTTGGTTTGCTATTTTAGTTCTTTGTGTGATTGAGGATTACTGAAGCCAGGGGAAATTGAAAGAATGAGTGTACTGGAAATACAGCTAATGGTATCTATCAACAGAGTGAGATCTTTGAAATTGAAAAAAAATGGAGAATTTATACTTAAGAGTAAGTTATAGAAGGATTGTGGGTATGACTAAGAGTTAAGAACCAGGTAAATATTTTTGGAAGAGTGATCAAGGAATTAAGGATTAGGGTGTCAGTCGATCGTTAATATATGGTTTGAAATAATAAATAATTTTGTCCTATTGTTTTGACATCATGTCAGTGTAGATCTAGCCTGATTTCCATAGACTACTTGAAAATATTTGGCATATTATTTTAATGTGTATGTTGTTTTTCTTCCTCTTGATATATTCCCTATTGTACATAGTGTGCTTGAAAATTATCTGTGTATATTTATTTCTGAGATGACAATATTGGAGCTAAGTCATTTCTACAGATGCCCCTTTCTCATCCCAATGGTCAGATGCTCCCTTGAGATTCCTAAATATGGAACATGGCTCCCCAAACAAGCTGAAATAATGTTCTGAAATGATAGAGACCCAAGAATGTACTGTCTTCTTGAAGTCTCTCTGAATTTGAATGATTGACACCAGCCCCAACCTCATACCCCACAGAGGTAGATTCCATTGATATGAGTAGAAATGTACTGTCTGTTGTGGTGCATCAGTCTAAACAGGTAGATTCCATTGATATGAGTAGAAACATGTACTGTGGTCTGTCATGGTGCATTAGTCTAAACAGAAAAGAAGGGGATCTAAAATACTCTTTCTGAGCCCCTTCTACTTGTGACTACAGTTTATTGCTCCTTTGTTCCTTTTCTGGCCTCTATTTATTAGTACCTAAAAAGGCGATGTCTTCTAGAGACAGATTTATACCTGTCTCTCTCTTACTATTCAGCATCTCCAACGGACCATGTTATTTCAGAGCAATGCCAGATTGGAGGGCATGATTCAGACTTGCCTAATAATCATGTTCCTATTTTCCAGATGCTGGGCAAGCTAACGTCTATCCTTTTAGTCTTAAAAGGCTAAAGTTTGAATCATATAAAGTTTTTTGTCTAATTATTTTGTGAGCTAGTTTCCATTAGAGAAAATAGACTATTTTATTAACTACAGTATATTTTACGACTAAAAATTACCAATCATATGTCATATTATGGTGGCTTGCATTTTGCCATTGTGCTAGAAGCCCCGTTAACAGCATTGCAAATATCAGCAGGTACACGCATGTTGGGGAGTTTTCAGTGGAGCCTTCAGATGAGGGGAGGTAGGGAGGAAGGGCCTGGTGATATACTTCAGAAAAATATTAGCCAGTGGAAACCTTGTGAAAAGCAGACGAGCATTGTGTGATGTAGTGCCAGACCAGGAGCGTCTCCATTTGGCATACGTGCACATATGGCAAGGGAAGTGCTGCCACCTGAGAGAAAGGTTTACCTGGATGATGTGGCTGGAGTAAAATATTCACCATCTTCAATTGCTGCAATGACAAGACTCAAAATGAGAAGAAAGAGCTGCAGCCATCCATTAATACTGTGCAAGTAGAATGTATGAAGACTATGAAGGAAAATAGGAAGCCGTCAGAAATGAAATGTAATGCTTTAAGATCCCTATCCTAAGCACTAGTGAGATGAAATGGACTGATATTGGCCACTTATAATTAGACAATCATATAGTCTCATATGACAGAAGCAACAAATTGCACAGAAAGGAAAATACATTCATCATCAAAAAGAACCTCTCAAGATCTATCCTGAAGTAGAATGCTGTCAGTGGAGATATATTATTCATATACCTAAAATGAGGACTGATAACTATGACCCTTATTCAAATTACATAGCAACCGCTAATTGAAAAAAATTATTACCATTGAATATTGAAATTGATAAAACATGCAATTAAGAGTAATTGATAATTACTGTCAAGTGGAATGTGAATGTTGGAATCAAAGTAGTTAGAAAGCATGTTCTTGATGATAGTATTAAGATGAGATGGAATGGTAAAATTTTGCATTACCGATGCCTTGTTCACGCCAAATATAATTTGTATCATTATCAACAATACATGTCAACTCTAATTATGGACCAGACAGGCAGAATACACAAGAATAACATTGATGAAGTCTGGAGACAGAGGTGATGGAGAAACTCAGCCTTATCAGTTATAAGGCCAAGGACTGATTGCAGAACAAAACATGATTTGTTCTTCAGCAGGTTCAAGCTGGAGTTGAAGAAAATTAGAAAAATTCCAGGAAAGCAAAATCATGAGACTGAGTATTGCAGTGTAGTGGAATTACTCACCATGGCCCTTCTGATCACGCTCTTTCTAACTCCCACTTCGTGATGTGATGAGTTATACAAGTAGTGTCGGACACTCCAGCTCAGAGACTGGTCAGTCTCCCATCCCACTGGGTAAGCAATGAGCCATCTCAGAAGCAGCGATGGGGAATCTCACAACTATGAACCAGCATAAAGAAGAACCAGGAGCAAAGCACTTCAAGATCCCTGAAGGAAGTGATGGTGGCAGCAGAGATTCGAGAGAATCTAAAACAGAGGTCATGCTGTGGAGCAGTGGATTCCCATACTCAGGGGTGAGTGAAGTTGAGTGCCTTCAGCTAGGAGGCTGACTTGCAGTGCAGGCTGCCCTTTGGCCACTTATCAGTGCTGCAGGAGCTTTGTAACACTTTCCAGCATGGAGCATAATTGACCCAAAAGCCTGTCTAACTGAGAGACACAGGGCCAGAGAGAGATTGCAGCTGGACTGGCTGAGAAGAAGCACTATGGACAAAGATAAATGTATTGTCTATTGTTTTCCTAACCTGATTTGTAACTTCTCTAATAACCCCCCCTCAAATCTTGTGCATTCTCCGTGAAGTCTTTGTGAACATTGCATTGCATTATTGAATCCAGCAGAGAAGTAGAGTACCAAGGGAGGGGCCGTTGGGGTCAGGTTAGGATAAAAAACTTTGGAGGGGAATGGAAACATGTCTGACATCTGCCTCACAGGAATTATCCTTGGCAAGATATAAAACTGGATTGTACTTTGTGACGCTTAAGGAGGTTATATGTGAACCTGTTCTAGGTCTTTGATTATACTCTGCTTGTATTTAGAAATCATCTCAAGAATAGATTTACTATATTAAACATTAATGGCTAAAGACCAGAGCATTGGTGGGATGACTTCAAGTAAATTATATATGAAGAAGGAAATAGGTCATGACAAACAGGGAAGAAAGGAAGGAAGAGACCCAAATAGGTAGACCCTGTAACCTGCTTTAGAACCAGGAGCCTTAAAGCAAAAAGGAAAGCCATGGTGCAAAAAGCAGAGCATAAGATTTGGAAAGGCAATTTGAGGAAATAAATTAATAAATTATAAATAAATTATAATGAAATGCTCAAAGATCTGAAGTTAGAAAATAAAAAAATGAAAACATGATGGCATATAATGAAGGTGAAAGAACTGAAGAAAAAATAAAACCTTGAGATGAAGTATTGAAGGATTTTTATGGGAAAATTGAATAATTAAAGGAAGCATCAAAAGAAGATGGAGTGAATGCACAGATTCACCACACACACACAAATAATTGATTGATGATTAACCATCAAAGAAGTAGTGTATGATTAAGAACTGATGGTATTAAGGGAAAAGCCCAAACTACATTGAAGCTATTGGGGAAAATTCAGATACCGGGAAGCAACAGAAAACCAACTGAGATGTTTCAAAAGGATGCAAAGTTGCAGACACTCTGCCAAGACATTAGAAAGAAGGGGCTTGGTTAACCACTGGAGGAGAGCCATATGAGTGCCTATGTCAGAGAGCTGAGCTGACGGAATGTATACAGTATGGAAAATACTATTCATATGAGAAGAAAAGAAAAGTATGCTGAAGATGATTTTAATGGTTTCAGAAGTGCATCTACGGAGAAGAGCCAGGAATCTAAGCCAGATTCATAATAGAGCATGAAATGAGGAATATCACTTCTGATATTGTTAATGAGTCAGAATCAAGTCCAGGGCAGGGAGGGTTTTTGGTTTTTGCTACTGTTTAAGTTGCTGATATCACATGGAGCTTGACTGAAAGCAGAGGATATTTGATGTTTACCTGTATTTTATAGACCATGCAAAGACATTCAATAGTGAGAATTTCAACAGATTATAGATAATATTGGGAAGAATGGGTTCTCCTCAACATTGAATTGTGCTTATAAAGGAATGGTCCACAGACCCAGCGGGAGTCATTTGAATTGAACTAGAGGATATTTTATGTTTGAAAATCAGAACAGGTACATGTTAGGATTATGTCCTTTCAATATCCTTATTCAGTCCTTATACTGAGCAAATAGTACACAGAGTCAAACAAAGAAAGCAACAGTTATCAAGATGGCCCAGGCCACACTATAATTTTGTCTGTTGTGCTTGGGCCATTATGAATCAAAAAGAGCTCAAAGAAATCTAAAAACAAACTGTACAATGGAGGCACTGGTATATTTTTTTCTCAAATACACTAATAAGTAATATTGAAAAATCAATTAACATTGTGAATGAATTGAAAACTCAACCTTTGATTCTGCTTGTTTAAATCAAAATTTCTTGCATTCAAAAAGTAGGTTTTATGTCTAGTATTCTCTAACTCACTAATGCTGATACTTTGATATGATAATTGCTGAAACTTTACACATGTTTATTCAATGAATTATATATACATATATAATAGCTCTCCACTTCATTTTCTTCACCCTATGTCTCAATCATAGCCTTTGAAAGGTAGGTAAATTCTTATAATGTTTTAGTTTAGTTACAACTGTTTCTATTCCAATCTGTCTTGTTAAATTTTGTACAATTTAAAAAACTAGCCTTGTATTTTTTCCACTCTCTGTATCTTTTAAATATTAATATTTGGAGTTATTTAAGAGCATAATATTTTTTTAAAGAGCTTAGTAAAAACTTAATCCCTGTCGTCTCCATCATTGAAAATCTGACCAGTTGATGCCCCTCCCCACCCCTTTAAATTTTTTTGGATAATATTTATGTTCCCCATTTGTAATTTTTTATTTTTCCTGTATTTTATTTCATTATATTATTATTTTTTAACGTAGCAATTATTTCAGTGTTTCCATGACTGGTATTCCTTATAGTACATTAAGCTCTTTGAGACTAGGAACCGTATCATTTTAAGCTTTGTTTTGGTTCTATGCAATGTTTGCTTGAATGCCTTCAATACCATTCATGAAGGACAATATTTTGTTACATTGCCTAAAGCTCATCAAAAGTATAAACCTCAATTCTTGGGACAATTTTTAAACAACAGAAAAGTGGATGAAGGGAGATGCCAGACAGTGCAAGATATAACAAAATAATAATATATAAATTATCAAGGTTTCATGGGAGGGGGGAAGAGGGAGAGAGGGGAAAAATGAGGAGCTGATGTCAGGGGCTTAAGTGGAGAGCAAATGTTTGGAGAATGATGAATGCAATGAATGTACAAATGTGCTTTACACAATTGATGTATGTATGGATTGTGATAAGAGTTGTATGAGCTCCTAATAAAATGATTAAAAAATTTTTAAATCTCTCATTTTAATAAAGTACTAAATATCTCCCAGCAACTAACAACTCTAAAAAATATAAATGAATTTGCGTGCAAAATTTTTTCTTCATGCAAATGCTTACTTTTGAACATGTGTTTTTGGAAAAGCATACTCCATAAAAGAAGTGTCTCCAAGTACCCAGGGAAAATCAACAATATTTTATCTTTGCCCAATTTAATTGGTGAACTAGTGATTAGAGCCAGCAAGAATGAGGAACACAGCATAGAGTTTCCAAGAGGCAGGATGCCTCTTAAGAGAGTGGCCAGGTGGAGAGCAATAAATGATAGATGGTTCTTTTGAGTGTAGTACTTGCCAAGCTTCTGGACTAACAGGTTTTATTTGAGTTTTTAGTTTACTTATATAGGATATTAAAATACTTATAAAAACCTTGTATTTCTACATATTTTAAAGTAAATCTTGTTCTCTTTTGAATTTTGAAAAATATATTTTCTCAAATAAGTATTAACTTTTAATGTGTTACATTTATTGCACAGCTTTAGTATGACATTATTTCATTTTAATAGATCAAAACACTTTCAGCTTCTTATATATAAAATTTTCGCACAAGGTTTTAGTAATATTATCATTCATTTTGTTGCCTTCATGCATTATTTATTGCCTTTCTATATGTGCCTTAGAGCACATATACTTGGTGTTTTACAAAATCTATTACAAGCTGTAGAACAGAGATTTAAATTGCTTAGCATTTCCAGCACTACCGGTGTCTTTGATCTTTAAGTCACCAGAAGAGAAACATGCCTAACTATTTATACTTTCCTGAAGCTGTTTTCCAAAATTTCAAAGTTTACGACATATATGTCAGAAACATAACATTGAATACACTGATAAAATGAAAACATATATAGGTAAGCAATTTTAATATGCCTACTATAAAAATCCTTAAGGAAATCATATTTTATACACAGTAGTATTGGCATTTCATCCACATATCACAAAATTCACTAGTTAAATCACATCAATAAAAGAGCTGTACAATCATTATCACGGTCTATCTTAGAACATTTTCTTCTTCTTTGTACTTATTGTTGCGTGATCTTTTATTAAATTGTGGAAAAATATATACACAACAAAATATTCTCCGATTCAACACTTCTACATGTATGATTCAGTGACATTGTTTATACTCTTCATGTTGTAGAACCATTATTGATGTCCTTTTCCAGATTATTCCACCACCATTAACATAAACTCAATGCCACCAAAACAAAAGCCCTACCTTCATCGCCCATGATAACCTTTGGTCAAGTTTAGTTTCTTCTTTTCCTTTTTAGCAGTTTTCTTGATATAATATTCACATATCATACAGTTACATAGCCAAATCACTTTTCAAACTAAGTTCTATGTAAGTACTACAGTCAGCTCTAGTGCTCCCTCCCAGTTCCCACATTCATTATTGGTGCCCCAATTTCCCTTCCACTTCCCCTACACGTCAATGAACCATTGCATCAGTTATTGTCTCTGTGCACCTACTCCTTCTGTGATTTGTAAACTAGGAAACCTAGTATATAAATAAATAAAAGAAACAGCTGGAAGATAATAATAAGATAAATATAAAAATAAATAGCAGGAAAAATACCATCAGCAATATTTTAAAAAGCCAAAGAAATAATTTCTGTCATGGAACAAGCAAGGTATATTGGACCCTAGTAAAAATTCAGTTTGGATCAAGAAGGAGGTCAACTGAATAAGAATCATATTATATAGTGGTTTGATCCACCATAATTAACTTTACAGTCATGTCTGTCACATAGTAAAGATGTTTTAGTCCCTTGACTGTGGCTAGAGGGGATCTGCCAGAGGCTTAATCTGACAAGATACTCTGCAGATTGATTTATGGCTCCCATTGACCTCCGTAGCCTTCTACAAATTTGGTGTTCACCATTTAAGCTCTGATATGCTTCCCTTCATCATGTTTGGATTTTGTTATCATCATCTTTAGAGCACATAGGCTGGTGTCCATCTTTAATGTGTACTTAATTGATGTTTTACTTAGTTGGCTACTTGTTTGAATACAAACATTGCAGACTCCAGACACTGTTCCATTCGACAGCCAGGCACCATCTGTTTTCTTCCCCTCACTTTGCTATAGCACTCATCTTCAGCAATCTCTTCAGTTTGGAGCAGGGTCATGTTTTAAAAACTAACTGCTCTTGGGTTAGAGCTAGAATTATGTAGAACTCCAGAATCCATCTGCTTGTCCACAGGTTGTGAACAACTCACACAACCCAAAACAAAAACCGACAAGAATAACAGCAAAGAAACAGTACTAAAAAAGCCAAAGAAGCAAAAATCAAGAGGAACAAAAAACCCCTAAAACATTGTCAATCGTTCCTCTGGGTATAAGGTGATGGCAATAATAACATCAATGCTTTATCCAATGGCACAGAATATAAGGTACTATTGATATGAGTAGTTTATATGAGTATAGTCTAACTATAAGATATTATTCATGAGTTGTTTCTTTGTACAGATTTATTTCTTGATTGAGCTCTGTTTACAATGAGCATGGGGATTGATATTAGAGAAAAATTCCCTGTACTATATCTTACCTATCTGATTAATACCTGTCATACTAATGCAAGGGAAACATTGAGATACTGAATACATGGTGGTCTGAGTCTCTGGTCATTGGACACCCATTAAGCCAGGGGTCTCACCCAAGGGCCAATGACCACCATTTTCACTGTCTTAGGGTGGCCATCCTTTGCTTCCTCTCTCATTAGAGTATTTCAGGTAATATCTAGTTCGCTCAGTAAGGCTAAGGAAACAATTTTACTAGACAGGAAATAAAGGTTATTTCATGGTCATTAAATTCTGTATGCATTTAATTCAAAAAGTTCACTGCTGTGAAAACATCATAAGATTTGCCTTTGAACTAGTTTCCAACTTAATGTAAAAAGTCACATAATTTCATTAACAATATTTTTTAGGAACATCTCTTTTTTGGACGATGCACACATTACTTACCTAAAACAGAACACCTTGCTTATCATCCAGGATTAATTTCACATAACTTCCATTGTATATTTTATAGGCATATACAAACTATAATCTTAACATCTGCCATACCTGTTTATAGAAAATCTGAGACTTTAAAATTTGTCTTCAAAGAAATTATTCTAAATAATTTTGCTTCAGAAATAAGATCGCAATAAATATTTATAATGTAAAACTCTCTACTTCATTGAGGTTAATATTGATTTATAAATTATAAACACATTCTATAGAAAAACACAAATTTAAGAAAAGCACACTATCAAGTTGAAGACTGTAAGGTCTTCATCATTTTTAAAATTAATTCAGAAGGTTTATTTATCACATTATTGTTGTTTGTCATTAGGTGTCATTGATTCTGTTCCAACACACAGGGACACTGTGCAGCAGAGCAAAATGCTACCTGATCTCCTACCATCCTCCCAGCCTCATTGTTGTCAGTCTTTCTGTTGGAGAGTTGATTGTTACAGCCACTGTTTCATTATCTTTTTCTCTCCTTTTTTTTTTTTTTAAATGACCCTCTACTTTGCCAATCATGTTGTCCTTCTCCGGGAACTGGTTGCTCTTGACAAGTCCAAAGCACTTGAAACAAAAATCATGTTATACACAACTCTGAAAAGCATTCTGATTATATATCTTCCAGCACAGTTTTGTTCATTCTTTTGGCAGTTCATGGTATATTTCATATTCTCCGTGGGTGACATTTCTGCTTATTAACATGTTAAAGATTTTCTTCTGTATCAGAGGAGCGGTAGATTTGGCCAACACAATGCTTTGATTTCTTGGTTGTTTCTTTCATAGACATTGGTTGTGTATTCAAATAAAATTAAATCTTTGACAATGCAATCCCCCCTCCCCTTTTCTCATGTTGGAGATTGTGTCCTGTTGTAAGGCACTTTGTTTTCTTTATGTTGAGGGTTAATCTATATTGAAGACTATTGTCTGTGATCTGATTCAGTGAGTGCTTCGGGTTCTCTTCCCTTATAGCAAGTAAACTTATGTTATCTGCATATCACAACTTGTTCATAAGTCTTCCTCCAATCCTGATGGAGCATTCCTCTTCATATAGTCTGATTTCTTGGATATCTTCTCAGCATCTATGTTAAGTATGGCAGGACACAACCCCAACACACATCTTTCCTAAATTTATACAGTTTCCATATGAGCATGGTTATGTGTTCAGATTTCCATTCTTTGAATGTTATCCTTAGTTTGTTATGATCCACATAGTTAACTGCCTTTGTACCATCAAGGAAACACAGATAAACATTTTTCTTTTATTCTCTACTTTCAATTAAGATCCCTATGATATCAACAATGATATCCCTGGTTCTAGATCTTGTTTTGAATATTATTTGGCTTTCTCACCGGTCCTATCTGCTACCATTTTGAATTGTGTTAGGAAACATTTACTTGGGAGTGACATTAAAGATAATTTTTACTAATTTCTTCATGTTGTTGGACAATCTTTCTCTTGAATGGACATGAATAGGAATCCCTTCTATTTGGTGGTCCCAGTAATGGTCTTCCCAATTTGATGGCATCGAGAAGTCAACATCGCTAACACTGCAGCCATTCGGTGAAGCATTTCGATTGGCGTTGTGTTAATTACCGGAGCCTTGTTTTTCACCAATGCCTTCAGTGCAGCTTAGACATCTTCCTTCAAACAAAGAAAACAAACTTCTTCCTTCTATACTATTGGATCTTCATTCAGTGCTACCTCCTGAAATGTTTGAAAACCAACCAATTCTTGTCAGTAAAGTGATTCAGTTTATTTCTTCCACCATATTTGATCCTTCTTCTTCTTCTTCTTCTTTTTTTTTTACTATTTTACCCATAGAATTTTTTAATATTTTAGCTTGACACAGATTTATTTCTTCAGTTATTTTAGCTTACACATGCCTAAGGGTGCACTTATCATTTGGTTTTCTAACTTGCTCTTCCTGAGTCTCCCTTCCAAATATTCTGTTCAGTTTTTTTACTACGTTTTTTTCTCATTGCTGTAACATTTTTATGTTCAAGAGAAAGTCTCAGAGTTATATTTGACATCAATTTGGATCTTTTTTAAATTACCTTTTGTTTTCTACCTGTATGATATATATTTGGTATTATCTAGCAATTATACCGGTTTTCTGTTATTTGTGTTCAATGTTTGGAATCTATGACAGGGTGGTTCAAAAAGATCATGGAAAATGGAGTTAAAAGATAATGGATTTTTTCTTGTGAATTTTTCATACCATCCCTAATATTCTTGAGATGAACTGTAAATATAGGTGGGATCCACTCAAGATCATATTTTGGCTCCTATGAACTTGTTTTAATTCTCTTCCACTTCAATCTGCACTTGCATATGCATATTGATGTCCTGTTCCACAATTAGGCCCTAAACTTGTTTTAGCTGATGATATTAAGTTTCTTGTCTTTTCCCACAGATGTGGTTGCATTGATTCCTGTATACTCTAATAAGCCTCACATCTATTTATGTTATTGAATATATATATTTACAAAGAATAAGTCATTTGCCTTTCAAAATTGTCATAAAATTGGCAACATTGTTTCTATCATCAAGGCTATATTTGACAGCTGTTGATTCCTTTTTATTCACAACGTTATAAATGGGAACAATTATTATAATAACTAGTCTTCCTTGTAAGTGCATGACTCTTCCACCATCACTGACAGTCCAGTACTCAGGACGATCTTAAAGTCCTTTGTGCAGCAGTGAATGCATCATTGTTCCTCTCCAGTTTTTCATCCAAGTCATAGTAACCTATTCGATAGTCTGATTAAAAGTGGGAAGAACAGTCTACTTTAACTCAGTAGTGACAAGTACATTGATCTTTATTAACTCCTTTTATTTCTTGATGATTTCTAATCTTCTTGATCCACACCTCCTCATTCTATCTTTTGATCATTAATGGGTCTTGGGAGCAGTTTCTTTTATGTCATGCCATATCAGCACACAGATGTCCCAAAGTATTTGTTCCATTCATGTAATGAAGGTTGACTATCTTATGAAAGATATGATTTTCCCATTTACATTCTGATTGCCTTTCAACATGAGGGCCTCATGCCCTGGCATTATACCAGAAAATATTTCACTGCAGTCATTAAGATTTTCAGCTTGTCTTTCTGCCTCATCCTTCTTTGTGGTCTGTCTTAGTCTGTCTGGAAGCTCTGCTGACACCTGCCCCCCACGGGTCATGCTGTTGATACGCAAATTACTGAGATCCTAGCATCTAGCTTCCGTCTTTTTGTAAAAAATAAAGAAAATCTCAATAATATTAAGAAGTATAATATTCTAAAATCAAATAATAGAATTAAGAAAAAACAGAAAATCCACACTGTCAATGATGCAAGGCATAGTTGTAAGCATTCTCTTTTCTAAATTTAGTTAAAATTCTCCTATCCTCAATTTTCACCTTCTGCTTCTGCTGTTAAATAAATAATTTTGTTACAGGCAACAGTTATTTCTTATGAATACATGAATTTGATGCATTAAATATGTATTGCTTGCCTCTATTTGAGTTAAAAATTGTAGGATAGTAGGGTTCACTCATTATTCTATTTGTAGTCAACTTACATATTTAACAGTAATATGATACATTATACATTTTATAAGGGATAGAGAAACATGATAGAGGGAAAAATGTGAATTTTGACAGGGTGATAAAAATTAGAGGAGGACTCACAGAAGTGACATTTGAGTTGACCTTGGAATGATGAGTGGATTGAAAAGGAAGCAGCAGGCGAAGAGCAGGGAGCACAAGAGAAGCCAGAGTGGAAAGGAGAGGACACAATGGCTGAGGAAGAGGGCGCCGTGGTGATGCATGAGGTGAAATATCTTGAACCTCTTTTCTACAAGTTTTTAGATAATTCTTCGGAATAGACCTGCCTGATAAATTTCAATCAGTAATTACTTCACTTTTTGAAAAAGAATTAGATGAGCAGATATGTTTTCATAAGAATTAGAACTATTGTGAAAGGTTTATGGATAAAATATTGGAAACAGAAAAATGATATTCTTTTATCATTTAGTGAGCATAGTACAGAGGATATATATGATACATTTATGATTTTATTTTGGAATCTCATACACACATATTAGGAAGAAAATAACTATTTCATTGATATGATTTCTACAAAATGAATCTAGTAATTGCAAAAAAGAAAAGTAGTATACTCTAAGAAAACAACAAACTAGTTTCCGGAGCTAATATGTGGGTTGTAAAAGTTGGTCATTCCCAATGCCATCTGTGTTAGTATTGTTTTGTTTTATTCCTTCTTTTTTCTTTTACTGCTTCTCTAATGAAATAAAGATGCAAATCAGAAAGAAAAGTATTGAATTTGGTAGCAGCTGTACTTCTTCATATTGTTCACAGATGGAAAGACAGCAACAGGACAGCTAGTCTGTAGTTTGGTGAGGAGTCACATACATGTTACAATTCCTTTACATTCTCTTAGACATTACATTTAAAAACCATTTCTAATTATCATTTTTCTTGTTGAAAAAAATCTCAGCTTAAGTGATCAAATTTATTTTAGCTCAAAAATCTATACATTTAAGTGGGTACTTTGTTATTGCTTAAAATGTCTTTAGTGCTCCTAGAATCATTTTAATTTTTTTATCAACAGGTATAAAATTGGCATTATCTGTTGTTTTACAAGATGTCCAT
>NW_022103908.1:30845719-30850822 GCF_000313985.2 Echinops telfairi
GAAACCATCTAAACCACTTTGACAGTAGCACCGGACCAGACGGGGCTTTGCTCTGCTGCATAGAGAGCTCCTGTGGGTCAGATCCAACTCAACAACGCCTCACAACCATGGACCTTGTGACCAAGCCATTTTACTAATTCAATTTTTGGGTACTGGTTACAAGATTGTTCATCTTACCTGGCATCTGAAATAATAACTAATCAAAACTCCTAACTTGGATACATTATTGTGAACCAACACATTTATTTTCAGCATACTAATATTTATTGGGTATGCAAATGTTTGAAAAGAATTCTTAGAGTCTGGATTCAACTGCATTTTATTTCATAAATTCTCTTCCCCTGTATGTCATCGTATCCAACCCAATGTTCTAAATATGCTCTCCACCCTCTCCACTGTCTTTAAAGTTGTGTAACTAATAGGGACCCCACATTTCTAGGTAGATGCTTGAAAATAATTGTCTTATACTTATAAAAGTCCAAGAAATTATATTGAATCATTTCCTTTACATGACTTCTTTTTGTTATCGGCACTTCAGTAAACAAAAACATTATTGATACAATTTCCATGTCCATGTTCCTTGGATTAATGTTGATCCTCCTCTCATTCAAATGATTGACAAGTGTGCTGTTCCCTATATTCTGAGTCTAATCACTTTTTACCTTGCCAAGCTCATGATATTTATTTTCCCCCCACTGAATTGTATCATTATCTCTCTATTGGTCATCTGCTTCTCACCTTCCACAACATACTAGGCACTAGAGCAAGTATTTACAATTATAGAAATAATTTAATATGTTCTTGCTCAAAATCCACCAAAAAGTTCAAAAGGCTTGGGAAAATGTCCATGTTTATGATGCTTATGTAGTTGAGATCTATTTCACCACTCAATATTTTTCCTCACCCTTTCCCATAATTTTCAATCATATTTTAGTATAATGGATCATTTTAAAGGTTAATATATATGTTATAAAATCATAGACATCTTTAACAAAAATATGAAAACATAAAGCTAATATTTCTGGTGAGGTACTCCATCTAAGTACATAGACCACTAAAGATATTCTTTCCATATCTTTAATACATCCCTAAGGAATTCTATAGTTTTTTATTTACACCATGTCAACATGTTTGTTTAAGCATCCTGGAAGGAACGAGTCATATTCCATTTAATTATTATTTAGGTTTTGGAACAAACAGAAATCTCAAGGGGCATGGTTGAGGCTGTTGGTTATATTGGGCAGTATTCCCGGAGAAAATGATTGTTGGACAGCCCCTTGGCACCCTTGGAGAAGAAGGAGACACTACATTTTCTGAAGAGAAAAATATCCTCAGCACAATTTTCCTAGCCTTTACTCATCAATGCAGTTTTTTATTTTCTTAAAATTTTATTAATGACAATCCTTTATTCTTCAATAAAGTATATTTGAGTTATACCTCTGGATAACCATGACCATTTAAGCTGACCTTGTGGTCTTGAATTTAACTGCACCAGGAGATCCCATAAGAAATCGCTGTGTTGATAGGAGCGCTTTATTCAGAAAACAGCTTAAAGAGACTAAGACAAGCAGATTACCAAAAGAATGTTTGTTGAATCCATTGATCTCATAGTGAAGTTTAAACATATTTTGCTTACAACACAAAAATACATATAGGAACTGGAAACTTGGTAGCAATATACATTGCTTTACCCTCTTATTTGTCCTTTGTTCCCGTGATCTTCTAACACACATCAAATATGTAGATATAAATATGTAAATACAATGCTTGGGGCCACAAAATGGGTTGGACAGCTTGCTAAGGATGCAAATAATGTGCTTGGCACCCTTCTGGGGGTGGGGCTATGGAAATAAGATGTATAGAACCATAACAATGAGATGCCTCAGTTTTCTCATTCTACTGTCAAATGAGCTATCCCAAAGTAGGAAGAGGAGTCTCCGTACCTTTACAAGAGAAGAGCTAGGAATAGAACACATACCTTATTTCAACCTGGGGTCCTCAAACGAAGAACTATGTGGACCCAGAAGACAGTGGGCCAAAAGAAAATTGCCCACAGAGAAAAGCTAACAGGAGATCAAGGAAGCATGGAGAGTGTCCTGGCCAGTGGAGTATCTTCCCAGCGGTTACATGAGGCATACTTCCCCATAGAGTAAGAGAGCTGAGTGCCTTTCGGTTGTAGGGGGAGTGGGGTATCCCCAATATGTTTTAGTGGACTTAGAGAATTCGTGACACTTGTCCAAGTAGACATAGATCTATCAGAGAGGATAAGGGGCCGCAATCTAGAGAGAGACCCACGCAAAGACCTGGGTGTGAGGATGTCCGTACTGAAGAATTGCTGCCTGAGTGGTTTTCATACTGAATTATGTGTAGCCTGTTACTTCCCCAATAGGCCCAATAATTATGAGTGCAGTCTATGTGGTCATTGTAATAATCATCAGATCCTGTAGTCTTGGCAGAGGAAAATTAGTATAAAAACTGAATTAAGAAAGATGATGCATGTTTGCCTCCTAGCGCATAGCAAATAGCTGTTGGTCTTTATTCCCCCCTGCACTTGTGAAGTGAGAGGAGGTCGGATATTCAGGCTACCCTAGTGACCATGTGCTTTCAAGTCCCCGTCCTTCCACCTGCAAGTGGGGGGCCAAGGTCTTGGGCAAATTGAAAGATGACTCAGAAACCCCCAGACACAAAGTTCATTTTACTTGTATTTATTTACTCTTCCTCTTTCTGAAATTTTTCCTCTTTACACATTTTCTTATTCTTTCTCTTACTATTGTGTCAAAAAAAGGTCCTTCTCCATCATCTAATACTTTACTTTTAATAAATTATAATTACTTGACATATTTTACCTTATAAACAGACACATAATATCAAGTTCATATAGGTAGGAACTTTGTGCTGTTCATTTCCTTACCTGGTGACACACATTGCTGCTAATAAATATTTATGAATAAACACAAGTGATTAATCAAAATATCAGTTTATCATGCTATGGCTTACAAAAATTAATAATGTGTTTATTCTAAATACACAGGGTAAAGAAAATGCATCCTTTAATTGAAACTGATAGTAAAATAAGATTAAAAAAATTAAACCCTATTACACACAAAGTACTGTGTTAATACAGATCAAAGGAAAGCATGCTTACTTCTCTAAGGTGTCTTCTACGTTAATATGAAAAGTAAAGAATTTCGTCAGTAAATAGCCCAGGTTCAGGGAGGTCAGGTTTCAGTTACTGACAAAAGATTATTGCAGAGCTTGATATAATCACAAGTTGCAGAAAAATGCATGTATAAAGTATCCTTTTAATCTATCTGGATTTAATGAACACTCTGAACCCTTTCACTCTAAGATGATGGGTCATTTCCACAATAATGTTAATTTGTAACAATATGACTATTAGAATCTCATTTTAAAAAGTGAAACCAACGTGATGGAACTGAAAAAAAATTAAATAGTCACAAGTGAGTATTTCCATGTATTAGATACAGATAGGAGAGAAGTAACATATATCCATATAATCACACATTTCTCAACTCTTTAAAATCCATACCTACACAGTTTTTCATGACTCATTAACAAGATAAACATTCCACTTATTTGAGAAACTTTTTCCACTCAATCCTATTGATGTTATTTTTTTCTCAGCATGTTTATTCAGTTGGAAAGCGCTTTATCTGCTTTACAAGAGGGTTTTATTCTGAGATCTATAACAATAGACAGGCTCTGAAATACAGTGGCAGGACTGTTACCTCCATAAGCTGAGTGCACAGGAGTGGACTCCTTTGTGATTGTGGCCAGTGGAAGTTTATCTTCTCTGTATTAGGTATCTACCAGTGGTTGGTGAGGAAACCCCCTTTTTTTTTTCATAAGTGAGAAATGAGTGAGATTTACTCATACATTTATCTCATTTAACAGATAGAAGCTTGAGTCTCTAGAATTACTAGGCAACCAGTTAAGAGTGGGAGATACAGGAAGTGTGCACTCAAAGCATACATTTCACGATTCAAATTTTACTTATCAACTTGTCAGTCAGTAAGGTGTTTGAAACTTGATTCTTCAGGAAGAGTTTAAGAAAATAGTTGTATGGGTCGGTTCTTAGTTGGAGATAACACAATGCACTCTAACTTTTAAAGGGGAAATTTATTAAGGAAACTTAGAAAATTTGTGGAATCATTTTACGGACTGAAGGGAACAGCAGCAACAACAAAAACCCTTTAATCTGATCATTAAAGACTCTGTATATCTGTTTGAGGTTTAATTCCTTTGGACGTGCATTTAGGGTAAGTGAATATAACGCTATGGGAAACAGAAATCTATGAAATAAGCCACAGGACCCACTTGAGTATATACTAAGAATGCGATTGCCATCTCTTACACAGTGTCATGAAGCATCATCACAGAATGACCATGACAGAATGAAGAGAAGAAAATAAGAATTTGGGAATGACGGTTATAAGACTAAAGAATAAATACAAAACATTAAAAAATTTAGAACTTGTGTGAACAACTATTTAGGTTTGTATAACTAAAAAATTATTCATATTTGTCTCTGGGAACACAATAATATGAGTAGTTAATAAGATAGCTTTCCTATACATAATCGAGATAAAAGAACATAATTCTATTAACGCTTGTATCCCTTCATAAATTATATGTGTACAGTCAGAAGAACATAAGTAATATTTCAAAAACAATAACCAACAGACACTCATGGTATACTTATTTGCCCATGGAGTTTCAGATACAACATAAATATCAAATAAAAGGGAAAAAATGTTCTGAAGGTCATAATCTAGGGGGAGAAAACAAACAACAATTCAGGAAGAACTTCTTTTACGGTGTTGTTTCTGTATTGTGCTTTACAGGTACTGTGCATTTTACAAATTGCAAGTTTGTGGCAACTTTGCTTTGAATACACCTATACTTCATATAATTCTTTAATTTGATTTATTTGTGGTTTATATTTAAAGTGAATTTAATGTAGAGAGTATATATTTGGAACTGTTCTGTAGGGAAGTAGAGAAAAGGTCAAGTTACTGTTTAAAGATGTCAGCACAACAGGTTTTGTTTGTAGGAAAAATATCAGAAAGAAAGTGAGAATGT
>NW_022103908.1:30852012-30858533 GCF_000313985.2 Echinops telfairi
TTTGATGCCTGATACCTGATCCCTTCAACCCCTCATGGTCACACAGGCTGGTGTGCTTCTTCCATGTGGACTTTGTTGCTTCTGAGCTAGATGGCTGCTTGTTAATCTTCAAGCCTTATTGGCACCAGCTTTTTTGCTTCCAGGTGAGATAATTAAGAAGTTAGATTTTGTAGCTATATGTAAAACAATTACAAACTTTTAACCATGGTAGTGGATAACATATTTAAAAATTGAGCTAGTGTGTGCTATAATATGAATAATTATTTGTAACATATTCCGTGTACTTAGAACTGAAATAGGTTCATAACTCGACATTACTCTGTACAATAGCTTTTATCCATATTTCATAATTAACATGCCATTGTAATGGATATACTGACACATGAAGAGTTAAGAAGAATCACTTCAATAATGAAAAGGTGATAAATCCATTATTGTCATGAATTAAATACACTGTACTTCTAAATCAATATTGCATTATCTAAATTTAAGTAATTGTTGAAATATTGAATCTTCACAAACACTTAGAGAAATAGCAAATTATTAAGTATAATACTAAGCTTTTTTTAAAAAATCAGAAGTAATCATTGGGAAGCCCTATTAGCAGAACTTCTTGTTAAAATAAATTTACACACTGAACACTTAAATAAAAGAATAGAATCCAAAGAAAACAAACATTATGACATCAAGTTGTTTCTCAAGTAGTGTTGTTTACCTATGTGATTTTTTGCCATCACTTGTCTGTCAGTTGGTTGTACTGGGATGACCTGTGTGTTGCTATAATGCTGGAAGCTATGTTACTGGTATTTCAAATGTCAGTAGGGTTACCAAACGTAAAAAGATTTCAGCAAGGCTTCCAGACAAAGAAGAAGGAAGAGGCTGCACATGTCTAAGGAAGTCGCCTCTGGAAACCATATGGATAGCATCCAGACATTGTCAGATGGGCCAGTAAGATGGGAAAATCCTCAAAAAGTGACTGTGGAGGAGTTGTTTCATCAAAAGAGAGCTGCCCATGGTGCCAAAAACAGAGGAAACCCTGTGGCAGGAAAGTCTTTGGGATCTTCATTTGCTGATGGGACACAGCTTAATATATAAAGAAATAGGTGCAAAATATATACGAAAAATCAGAAATTAGAATGTAAGCAGTATAAATCTAGGAAAGGTGGGCATCATCAAAAATTATGGGGAATGCATAAAGATGAATATCCTAGGTGTTCGTGAGCCGGTGATCATCTGGGGTTGAATCAGCAAATCGAATGGTTTACTGTGGCAGGAAGGACACCATCCAAAGGATTGGCATTGCACTCATTGTACAAAAGGCCATGCCAAGAAATCTCTTGAAGTAAAGTGCTTTTGTGATAGGATCATACTTATTTCCCTTCAAGGAAATCCCGTCAATAGAACTATTATTCAAATTTATGCATTAACCACGAAGTTCAATAATGAAGTAATTGAAGAATTCGACCACTGTCTTCAGTCTGAAATAGATCTAACACACACTCAAGATGTATTGATAATTAATGGTGGCTGAAAGGCAAAAGTTGGAAATAGAGAAGGAACAATAGTTGGAAAATATTGTCTCAGTGATAGAACTGAACCTGGATATAGCATGTTAGAATTTTCTAAGACCAATGACTTGCTCATAACAAATTCCTTTTTCAATAATGGTGACTATATAGATAGACTTTTTTCAGACAGAATACACAGAAATTAAATCGGCTAAATCTGTGGGAAGAGACCATGGAGAAGCTAAGTATCAGTAGCTAAAACCAGGCCAGGTGAAGAATGCGAAACAGATCATTGATTCCCTACATGCAAGTTCAGGTTAAAGTTGAATAAAATTAAAATAAGTCCATGAGAGTGAAAACATGACCTTGAGTCTATCTCACCTGGATATTGAGATTATCTCACGAACAAATCCACTGCATTTTTACTAATGAGAGAAGACTGGATGGCTGTGGGAGGACATCAATAATAGCATTCTTGAAAAAAGCAAATGGTCATTAAAAAGGAAAAAGGAAAATATTAAATTGACTATCAGAAGCGACTCTGAAACTTACTCTTAATCAGAGACTAGCTAAGGCAAATCAAAGTAACGAAATGAAATAATTGAATATGAAATTTCAAAAGGCAGCTTGAGAAGACAAAGCCAAATACTGCAATAAAATGTGCAAAGACCTAGAGTTATTAAACCAAAGAGGAAGAACACCTCAGCAACAAAAAGAAATAGAGAAAAATTCAAGCCTCGAATTGCAATATTGAAAGATTCTATGAGCAAAATATTGAATGATGCCGGAAGCATCAAAAATGTGGAAAGGGAACACAGGATCACAATATCTAAAAGAACTAGTCGACATTCCAGCATATCCGGAGGTAGCAGATGAGCAAGAACCAATGGCACTGAAGGGAGAAGTTTAAGCTGCACCGAAAGTGTTAGCCTAAAACAAGGCTCTGGGAATTGATGGAATGCCAACCGAAATGTGTCAACCAGACGATAAAGCACTGCAACCACTTATTTACTCATCTATTATCAGGAAATCTGAAGACAGCTAAGTGGACAACTGACTGGAAGAGATCCATATTAGGTACCATTCTAAAGAAAAGTGACCTAACAGAATGTTCAACCTATTGAACAATATCATTGATATCACACGCAAGTAAATTTTTGTTGTAGATCATCCAACCATGGTTGCAGCAGTACATTGACAGGGAGCTGCCAGAGGTTCAAACCAGATTCAGAAGAGGATATGGAACAAGGAATATCATTGCTATTTTTGGGTGGTTCCTGGATTAAAGCAGAAGATAGTGGAAAGATAGTTACTTGTGTTTGATTTACTATGCCAGAGCATTTGAAAGTGTGGATCATAACAAACTAAGGATAGACTTGAGAAAATGAGAATCTGGGTTGTATCTTCTGACCACACTATTCAATCTGTGTGCTGAGCACATCTTTAGAGAAGCGGAATTCTATAAAGAAGAATGTGGTATCAGGATAGGAGGAAGGCTTATTAACAGGAAGGCTTGTGGTATGCAGATGACAGAACTTGCTTGCTGCATTAGTGGATGATGATCACGGATCCCAGCCTTCAAGATGGATTACAACTCAACATAGAAGAAACCCAAATCCTCACAACTTGAGCGATAGGTAATGTCATAAATGGAGAAAAGTTGGAAGTTGTCAAAGATTTCATCTTGCTTGGATCCACAATCAGTGCTCACGGACGCATCAGTAAGAAGATAAAAAGAAACTGCATTGGTTAAATATGTTGCCAAGATCTTTTTAGGGTGTCACAAGGTAGGGACATTACTTTGAGTACTAAAGTGTGTCTGATCCAAGCCATGGTATTTTACATTGCCTCATACGCCTGTGAAAGTTGGATATTGAGTAAGGCAGAGTGACGAAGAATCAAGAAGTGGCATTTTAATAAATTTGAGTTGTGGTACTGGAAAATACTATTGAAAGTTTCATAGAGTGCCTAGAGATCAAACAATCAGTCTTGGTAGAAGTACAGCCAGAGCACTCCTTAGTGGCAAAGGTGGCAAGACTTTGTCTTTCAGACTTTGGACAGGTCAGGGAGACCAGTTCCTGGAGAAGGACAGCATGCTTGGTCAAGTAGAGGGCCAGTGAAAAAGAGGAAGGCCATCAACGAGGTGGATTGACACAATAGCTTCAATGCATAGTTCAAAAATTGAGAGGATGGCTTAGGGACAGGCGTGTTTTTCTACTGTGCATAGGATCAACATGGGCTGACCTGACTCAAATACACCTAACACCTCAAAACAACCACCACAATATTGCTCCTTCGCAGCTCCTCTCCTAACCCCTCCCCTGCAGCATGTTAGAGCAATGGTATCCCTAATGCCACATCACTAGAAAGTATGTGATGCAGGAGTCAGCATGCCACGATTTCCGGAAGTAGCAACTGAGCAAGAACCAGTGGTGCTAAAGGAAGTTCAAGAACTATTCAATGACAAGGTTCTAGGAATTGTTAGAATACCAATCGAAATGTTTCAAGAGGAGGATGATGCACTGGACCCACTTACTTGCCTTGGCATGAAATTTGGAAGACAGTTACTTTTGTTTGGAAAACTTTCATTGGGCATTTTTTTTTAATATTGTCTGCTGTGCTGTAATACACATGAATAATTATATATTTTAAGCTAACAAAACTTATGGAATAATAAATATATATATATATATATATATTCATTAACAGGAACAGTTGCTGTATGAAGAAAATTTGAATATTGAATGAGTTGATTCTTGAACTTTAAAATGACTTGATAGCATTGTATAATTCTAGCAAGCAATAGTATTGCATAAAGGCTGGCTGTTAGACAATGGCATTTTCAAAGTCAGACAGCATGAATAGTTTTTTATCTGACCCAGTACAAGGAAAAACAATAAGTGGCATTTTAATAAATTGTCTGCTCAAGAATCTGTACGTAGCAAGACAAAAGCAGCTGCCACTCATTCAAATAGAGTAAAAAGAAGCCTAATAGATCCTGCCCATTATGAGGTGCCACGGCCACAACTGAGAGCAACCGATGTAGGACCGTTTGAATTTTTAATTTTAATTTTGAATTTTGAATTATGCGCATCCTAAGTCTGTTTTGATGAAAGTCGAATAGCTCATTATTTAAAAAAATACTTATTATTAAGCCTAGTACCTGACTCACAATGCAATCAACTGATGGTGAAACAAACCTATAATACTTTTCATGATTATTATGTGTGCATCTTCTCATTCGCACTCTGTGCTGACTCGGGTGCTGCCACGTGTAATTTGCTACTGTTATCATTCTCAAATTTTCACTCATGGGTGTTCATTTTATCATTTAGTAACTAGCAGGAAATAGTGAAAACTAAAGCTCTTTTTAAGAAGCACTATTTGGCTTGTATCAGAACTAATTTACTTGTGCTGAATCTGCCAGGATGGAATCCTGCCATACGTAGGCAACTCTTTTTATTGCCTTTTATTATCACTCTCCTTATAAATCTTCTCTTTGAATATCTTCAAAGAACATCTGAGAATGATAACATCACCAAATTACGACAGGCAACATGGTTTGTAGTACATGTTACTAATGATAAGATATGGAAACACCAACAAGATAAGAGACAGTGCTAAATTTGGCCTTCATAACTCAAATATGTCATGAATCAGGGACTATCTAAAATCTCTTTAAATGAAAAGAGAAGCATTGTGCATAAACAGAAAACTGGCAGAAAATAATACATAATTGATTAAACGTTTGTAATATTTGGAAGCAGGTAAACTTTTATAGCTTGCCCTAAATATGAAATTTTTCTTAACAGTAGAGGTGCATACATCATTTACATGTAAGCTTATGATAAATGAATAGATAGGAAAATACAAAAGCAGAAAGATAGATGCATATGCAAATTCTTTATTTTGTATCCTATATGAGTAAATATTTCTCCAGTACAATATAGAATACAATGTGACTGTGGTCACTAGATTTAAATAATTCAAATAATTTAGCGGGTGTGATGTATCTTTCTGAGCTCATGATAAAATAAATTTACCTTGCCTACTGGATATGTCATGGTCTCAGAATTATCGAAACAAGTGACTTGGCAAGTCAATAACAACAAGATATTAAAATAATAATATAACCCAAATCAAACTCACTGTCATCAAATTCACTCCAACTCATAAGGATCCCCTAGGGTAGAGTAGAATGTTCTAGGAATTTTGGAGGCTGCAAATCATTTTGGAATCTGACTGCCTTCACCTTCAGAGCAGGTGATGGGTTCAAATAACAAATCTCTACTTCTCAGCCCAACACTTAGTCCTTACTTTTTCATCACGTGCTCTAACATTTCACTTATTTGCTGTATAAAGTTATTTGTCTTTGAGATGCATTTGGATAAAATAGTTCCCATCTATTTACATCTTCGGCATGTGCATCTATTTCTTTTGTGTTACTAGAGATTACAATCTTCTTGCCCAGTTAACATATCAACAAGCCCTCACATTCTGGAAATCATACATGCCCATTGAAAAAGTGCCTTGACTATCTTGTTGCTTCCGGAAAAGACGTCCACAAATCTTTCTCTAGGCAAAAAAAATCTTTCTCAGTCAGACCACATCAAGATGTAGACTAGTAACATTTTTATCTTTAACAATTCCGCACTTCTTCTGTTCCTTTTGATAATTTGATTGCATTGTATTCTCTCAGGATTTTGAAAATATTCCAACATGATTTAAGGAGAATTGATTCAAAGAACATGATGCTAATTAACTACATTTAATTAAAAGTTCAGAATTCATATATATAAAGCATATTTTATTGTTCCTGGATAGTTTTGGTTAGGTAGCTATATCTAAAACCAAATATATCTGACTTTTTTTCATTATGTTAAGCAGATCTTTGTGCGGAACTGCTTTACATTTTGAAAATCTCCTTTTTCTGTAGAACATTTTTATATATTTATATACCAGCTCCATGGATGTAAGACCAGCAAATCCATACATTGTAAAAAGTAATGATAG
>NW_022103908.1:30859254-30878303 GCF_000313985.2 Echinops telfairi
GAGTCCTCACTATTCATACTTTGAAGAGTTCTTGGGCAGCAGATTTGCATCCTGCAACACAGTTTGATGGCTTCCGGCTGCTTCCAGGAGCCGTGGTAGCGCAGCCAATCATAATCAGCCTCCAGATGTCAATCTTTTCTCCATGTACAGGATGTCGTCTCTCGGTCCACTTATGAGAATTTCGGTTTTCTTTACATTAAGTTGCAATCCACGCTGCAGGTGCCTTCTTTGGTTTTCCTCGGTTTGCTGCTGTAAGTCTTCCTCATTTTGTGCAAGCAAACTTTTGTCAGCTACCCATTGCAGACTATTGATAAGCTCTCTACTAATCACAATGGCACGTTCTGATTCAACTATCCCAATTTCTTAGATTATTTATTTAGGATACAGATTAGGTAAGTATTGTGAAAGTACACAACTCTGAGGCACATCTTTCATGATTTTAAACCAGGCAGTATTTTATACTCTCTTTGAAAGATTTTCTCTTAATCTACATAGAAAAATTAAATTCTCCTCAGCAATTCTTTTCACAGTCCATTGGTATGAAGCGAGTTGCACAGCGACAGTCACGATGCTGCAATGTAGCATGAACATGTAATTTCGGCTTTGGTGGCATGACACCAAGGATGAAATGCAGAACCAAAAGTGTTAGTACTTCTTGCAGAATTACTTACACAGGTCCTCTGTTACAAGCTTGCATTCACTCTGTATACAACTCCTTGTCATCTAGATTTTCACACACAATGGCCCTCTAAGACAAAGTAGAACTCTCTTTTGTCGTTTGAGAGGCTTTAAATCCTTATGAGAGCAGGCCCTCTCCTTTCTCCCATAGAGTGGCTGATGGGTTTAAACTGCTGACCTTTCAATTAGCAGTCCAATGACAGCTAACTAAGCCAACAGGGCTCCTTTGGACACCAGTTCTCACGTGTCTGTGCCCTCCATATGATGCAGTACTGAGTAGGGTACGCTGATAGATACCGCATTATAATGGGGCACAAAGACACACAGAAGTATTCGTTCCCTGCCTCTCATCATCAGCTTTTTGTCAAACAAAGAATGATAAGTGTCACTTGTTCACTTAGGAATGTTCTGTGAAACCTGAAGCAGCAAGCAGGCCTGTGACTAGGTTCAGCAGTGGTGAGGATTTCTATAGGTGGAATTAAGAAGGTGCAAGGTGGAAATATAGTTTTCTTAAAGGGACTCGTTTCAGCAATTCCCTAGGTATAGAAAATAAAAATTCCCATTATCAAGTGTTAAGTAATGAAGCTTTTTTTAAAGAAAGAATTCTGCTGAGAAATTTAGAGAGCAGAAGATAGGAAAGTAATAGACAGTGAATAGCCTTGGAAATCCCAAGATAAATTTTAAGTATTCTGGAATACATCAATGAAATTAATAAATAATCAAAATGCACATATATAAAGCATGGCTTTTCCAGAATTGAAGCAGAAACACACACAGAGAGAGAAGGGTGGAGTGTCAATGAGTTCATGGGAAAATCCCATTCTTTTCTTTTCATATTTCCATGAACTTTTTGTGGCTCCCTGTGTATGTGTTTATGTGTGTGTGTGGGCGGGGGGTGGGTGGTATAAGCGTGTGTCACATTTTATGCAATTTTATGACTTTTGCGTACCTCATAAACCCATGTGCTATACCTATAAATGCTCTATGCCAAGGTGTTACATATTGACGACTTAAATGATTGTTGTTTTTCTCAAATACAGTAATTTTCTTGGTGCCTGTTGATGGAGAGGTTTGGTTCTCAGCATCAAAACCTCTCTTTGAGTTTCTAAAGCAACCCTTCTCTTGTCTAGATTACTTTTCTGCTTGGCCTTTTTCCCCCATGAAGAAATAATTTTTATTCTGCTCAGCCAGCAGTCCTCACGAGCCCCAGCCCAGGTTAAATAAGAAGCCTCTGTAGCTTGGCGGTTAGGCAGAGCAGCAGCGAGCATGGCCCTTTGCTACTCAGCATCCTGGCTAGCACACCTTTGGAATCTCTGACAGTCAGGGGGGCAGAGGGGCTTATGCGTCTTGGGACAACAAAAGCAGTCTAAATGGGCACCCGGGGACTCCACAGTGGCATAGCTCACAACATTTTTTGTCACAACTTTATTTAGGGCTGGCACCGTGAGACTCAGGGACACACCAACAACAGCCACCACCCTCCGCAAGGACCACTGTGCTTTGCCTGTGGCATCCCAGTGTGCTGACCTCTGGCCTGACACCACCCATTTCTCGTGGGGCTTTAAGATGTGCAGGTCTGCTTCAGGGACCTCTCCCGTTCTCAGGCCTGGAAACCACTACCCCACAGCCAATGCATGGTTTTAGTCATTTAGTTTCTGATTTTAAAGGTAGTACAAAACTTTATGCACGGCTTCTTTACCATTGGTTATATCTGTATTATACAAATATGATAAATGTAGCAAAGTTGGATAAAGTGAATGAGGCCAAAAGTCACTTCTGGAAAGGCCATGAAACATGAATGGTGCGATATGGTAAAACTTTTTACATACTATCAATTTTTGTATGCAATATATGTATTATTTACATGAAGACAATTGTGAAAAACAGGATAAAAATATATGCACATTTATGATTTCTTAAAAAGAGAGAATTCTATATACCAGAGTAGTCTCTCAATTAAAAATAAATTAAATAAAAGGATTTTCAAAGAACATGTTTTCTTCTAAACAATAAAAATTCAATAATAGGAAATTATTACAGAAAATAAACAGTATAGGCTTTCCAATGAAATTTTTTAAATGCCGGTGTTAAATAGCAATGTGGATTAATTTCCTCAGGGCCTTTTTTTTTCTGTTAGCTGTACAAAGTTGCTGCTATAGAAACCTAATATGTCTCAGTTATAATAAACTCTTGATGAATATGAAATTAACCTATATCACTGATTAAAATGTCAAAAACAATCACCAGTAACTTAAAATAAAATCTAAATAGCTGGTTACTTAAGTCTAGAGCATCTAAAGATGGTTAATCACAGCTTTATGGAGCAAGAATCTAAAAATTCTCTGTAATTGAAATGCAGCAGCATGCCCTACCAACCAGATGATGTCCCATTCCAATCCTGTTGACCCTTGCAAAACATGAATACATTTCCCCTTGAACCTCTTGAATCTTCTCCTAAAATGTTATCTTTCTGTAAGATGAACCTGACAATATTTGAAACTCACAGAAAAGCCCTGTGCGGTAGGCTTGTATCAAGCACCACTGTGACATTCAGAGATATGCTGGTTTTGGCAACTGTGTGAGATTTGTGGCTCTCCTTTGACATTTACAAAGAGTCTGAGACTATTTCTGAAAAGGGCTGGAGCATTTCACTAGCTATGTGGCTTCTTCAAAGGGCACTTTCAAATCCAACTGTCTGTGCAACTCAGGATGACAATCAAATCGCGTTGGACTAGAGATGTATCTATTATATTAGAAACAAGAAAGGAGAAAGTAAATAGTGGGCCGCTTCTACAATCTCCAGATTTCTGTTTTATATTGGATGAAACCTGAATTGATGAAAATATAGAGATAGCAAAGAGAATAAGGGATTCTGGGGCCTACAGTGGGGGTGGGATAAAAAGGAGCCGATGCCAAGGAGTTCAAGAGGAACAGGGTGTTTTGAAACTGATTTTGGTAACAATTGTACAATACTGCTTGATGTACTTAAACTATGAATTGATATGATTATTAGTACCAAATAAAATGGTTGTGGAGGAAAAAATGAGAAAATAAATATTAAATAAAAACTGTTCCATTGCTAGCAATAAAAAAAAAAGAAAGTGAAAAATACGAGTCAGCATTTCCTCAGTCACTTTGCTTTCCTGACTGTTGAATTCCACAATGTTCTTGTTAGTCTGTTACAAACAGCTCATCCAAGAATCATTCATATAACCCTTTGAGAATACTCACACTAAGTAGAACATCGTTTCATGAAAAATTACGTATTGCGTTATATATATAACTTTATATATGATAAAATTATATAATCTGCTTAAATTACAGCAAAATTTTGTTTTCCTTCATGGATTCTGAGTTTAAGTGAAAATAGTTTTACTTTTTGGCTAAATCAAGTTATTAAATTTTAAGTTATGGAAGCTAGGAATACAGAAAAAATCTCTTCTGATATAAAATGCAGTGGGGGAGTTGAGTTAGACTTTAGAAAAGATTGTAATTTTTTACTACTTGACTATATACATATCTATATATACAAATATATATTTCTGGTATTTGTGCTTATAGTAGGTCATAGTTACTGTACAATTGTCTGCAAGGATGCAAATCTTTTAAGTGGAAATGTGATAAGCAAGGCTGTTTTTAAACATGTTGACAATTAGTTTGTAATCATAGGGTCTTATGTATGTATGCATTTTTGCATGTATATTTGTGATAATGAATAAATTAACTTATACTGAAAGTTATTGAGGTATGATATTTTTAGTGATCCTAATTTAGATATCTGCTTTTCTATCTATAATACCCATTGCCTCCTTTCTAAAACAAATTGAATTTATGAATGGGTTATATTTAGCAATAATGAAAATATCATTCCTGAAACACTCTAGAGTGGCCCCCAACTGAAATAGACTGAATATACACTCAGAGTTACAACATTTTTATTGGGTAGCAAATTTAATCAGCACTGGGTCTTGCAAACATGAGTGCAGTTCCACCCTTACATACATAGGGTCATCATGAGTCCAGATCAACAGTATTGCAAGTCATCATTCCTCCCTGCCACTATGTGATCTTGAAAGCATTATTGTACTGAATATACATGGGGATAAGTGAACAATTTGATTGTACAATTTATGCACTTAATAAATATTTTACATACCTTTTATTATTTCACTGTCCTCCATTGCTATCTACAATGGCCATTTCTCTTAGCTTGAGAATTTTAATGACCTCACAGTAAGATATTAAATGCCCTTGGAGAAATAGCATATAAAACATAAGTTGGAAAGAGGCAACAGCTTCAGTCTTCAGTCTCCCAGCTGCAGGCACTGAAACAGTTGTATGTACACAAGTAGTTAAATCAGAAATCGATTTAGAAAAAACCAGTAGAGGTGTGGAAAAGTGAGCTAGAAAACAAGAAAAATAAACATTTATTTTCAGCTCATGTACTTGGTTTTCAGGAAGGGGACTGTATTTCATTCGTGTTCACAATTCTAATGACTATTTTCTCTCTCACTTTTTAAGAAATCAAGATTGAAAAAACCTTGATAAATTGGCTCTAATAAAGTAGAATCTTTAAATTTATGAAAACTTGACCTGAAACTAAAATATCGCTCATATTCCATGATAATCTTTGTCTTTTGTACATACTAAATACAAATTTTCTCTAAATATTTCATGGACTTCTTTAGTGAACCATCTCAGCTTGGAGATTTTACTTATTTATTTATTTATTTGTCCGTTTATTTATTTATTCCTTTTCTTCCTTGTTAGTGTTCGGTATGATTCAGTTGGCTCTATCTTTACAATTAGTCCTATGTTTAAACCCACTATTGCAGGTAATCGATGGCCCTTTCTCAAAGATCTCCTGAAGGGTCTTCCTCCTTTATTAGGGATCCTTTTATTTACCAAGCATGACAGCCTTCTCCAGCCACTAATCCTTCCTGATAATTGGTCCAAATATCGAAGGTGGAGTTTCACTGTTCTTGTCTCTAAGGAATGTTCTTTCTGATTGTTCTTCCTCCAACACAGACATGTTTATTGTTCTGATGTCCCATGATATAGTTAATATCCTTCAACATGACTGTCAGTCAAAAGCACCAAGCTCTCTTCAGTCTTTCTTACTCACTGTCCAGCTTTCAGGTTTAAATGATATTTGGCAGCACATTTCCCTTTAAATACATCAATGGATTTCTGGACTGCTATCAGTCATATCCAGAGGAGACAATCTTGCTCAAAAATGAGGAGGAATCAAAGTATGTGCTGACAAAGATTAAAACTGGAGTCTTCAGTATGGATTGCAAATTAGGGAAAAGGAAACCAAAATCTTCACACCTGAATAAGTGGTAACATGATACACAGAAAACGGAATAAATTTTCATGCATTTAATATTACTTCATAGATGTTCAATGTTCATGCAAGCAGAAGAGAAGGAATCAAGTGACATTTGGCATTGGATAAATCTGATAGTGAGGTATCAGATAAACAAATATGGGGTAAATTGAATGGCAGAGGGATAAACGGCTCAGTGAGCCTTGCCTTTCTAGTTCTCAGGTCTCTTGCTTTGTGATGGTCGCACCAGGGTGCAGCTGCCTTGGCTGGTTCCCTGCTTCAAGCTGGCAAGGCTCACTTCCTGCAAGAAATCTCCAAGGAGAAGCCACATGGACCTACCCACATGTAGCCCTGGGTGCTGGAGCACCAGTGTGGAGACCCTGCCAGTGCTAAGATGCTTACATATTCACTGACTCAGCTTTCCTCCGCAGTCGGCATCATAGTGTGTGTTTTGTTAGATGGAGGAGGACTTAGTGGATTGGTGTTGGACATATGGGTTAATGTTGGTCTTGTGGGCTTGGGCAGCACTGAGTTGGAATGTTTTCTTGATGTGCACTTACCTTTATATAAAACTCTCTCTTATACATGAGTTTCTGTGGATTTGTTTCTCTAAAGTAGCCAGACAAACACATTATGGTACCAGGAGTGGGGTACTAGAGATCCAAATCATACGATGGAGAGCAGATGTTTGCTTGACCTCTCCCTCATGGTAGTTTTTCTTCTTTGTTTAGCCAGAGGTCAGATAAATCCACGATGTTTACTTGGTGGTTTTCTGGGGGGAAATATGAAAATAGAAAGCTTGTAAGCCCACTTGCTTTCAGCCACTAAAATTTGGTCTTTAGATGGGTTTAGACCATGCCTTAAAACTAAGCTTTGAAGAGATCTGCCCCATCCAGTGCTTTGGAGGACTCAGGAACCAATGATCTTTGTCAGAAGCTGGAAAAAATCCGGAACCATAAAGAAAACACCCTTCTAGGACTGACTGTTAAGGGGAGCCTGAGAACAGGCTAAAATGCTTGCTAGGTAACCACATGAATCTTGTTGAGTGGAAGTGGGACAAATGCAGCAATAAAGAGACAGGTTGAGTTTGGCCACTGACACCTGTGGACTTGGTTTACAGGAAAAAGAGGAGAAGATGAGAGCTCATGAAGCTCATGCTAAGATTGGTCTTGTGGGCTTGGGCAGCACTGGGCTGGAATGTTTTCTTGATGTGCACTTATCCTTTATATAAAACTCTCTGTTATACATGAGTTTCTCTGGATTTGTTTCTCTAATGTACCCAGACTACCACAGATGGCAAGACCTCTTTAAAGTGATAAAAAGCAAGGATATAACATTGAATACTACGGTCCACCTGACACAAGCCATGGCATTTTCAATTGCCTCATGTGCATGGGAAAGTTGGACAGTGAGTCAGGAAAATTGAAGAACTGATGCAATTGAATTATGCCTTTGGAAAAGAATACTGAACTATCAAGGGCTGCTGCAAGAACAGACAAATCTGTCTTGGATGACATACTGTCAGAATGCTATTCTCCCAGAAGAACCAACACATCCATTTTTATAGAAGTGGAGCTAATGTGTTATTTGGAAGAAAGGATAACAAGACTTAGTCTCTCAACTTTGGGCATGTTATCTAATGGACAAATCCCTGGTGAAGTGCATCCTGCCTTGTAAAGTGGAAGATCAGTGACAAAGAGGATGACTCTCAAGAGATGGCTTTCTACAGTGACTGCAACAATGAGCTAAATATAACATTTGTGAGGAAGACATAGAACTGAAGACTAGTTCCTTCTGTTGTACATAGGGCTACTACTCATCAGAATCAACGCACTGGCACTGAAAAGCAATAACATGATATCAATGACAATATTCAACATTTCCTGCATTCTCTTGGCTTATTTTTCTTTAGAATGTACACACAAACATGAATCTCCTCCAGTCTTTGGCAAAGAAACATTTTTCCAATTTTTTAAAGCATAGATGTGTAATCACCTTGATTTATGCATCTAATGGCTGAATATTTTAGTTCCTACCAAATTGATTTCTAGAGTCTTCCTTTTCAGCAATGTCTTCAATGTAGCTTGAAATTCTTTAATGGCACTGATACTTGATCATACCCTACTATTTGCTATGGTTGAATATAAGCACATTATTTGGGGTACAGTGACTGGATTTTCCTTCACCTTTTAAAATACGTTTACATTTTGTCCATATGATTCTTAAATCCTGCATATGGGATTGACATTTTTCTTCAGTTACTTTCAGCTTAAGAAATGAAGGGAAACCCTTTGGGTTTACTAACTTCTTATCTTTGTGTAAGACTTCTTCAGTGCTATGTCTTCTTCAGCCACCTTTTGTAAACTTTGATTTAAATCTTTTAGCTACTCTGTTGTAAAATCAACTTTTACATTTGATATGAGGTCAAATTTAGTCTTTTCCTTCCATATACCTTTAATAATTTTTTGCTCTCCTTTTTTATATCTTTAATGTCATCTCACACATTTTCTGGTCTTTCTTCACTACTGCTTACTGCATCAAATCTAGTCGCTAAACACAGACTAGATATAGTCAAGGCCACACTTTGCCTCTCATGAACTTATTTTAATTTTTTTCAGATACAACCTGAACTTGCATATTAGCAAATGATGTTCTGTTGTGCAGTTGGTCCCTGACATTGTTCTGATCTATGGCAATGAGCCTATCCATCATATATTTCCACAGATGAAGTTAGTGTTATTTTTAGGAATTTTAACAATCAAAGTTCATGTGTGCAGTCAGTGTTCACATTGGTGGAAAGGTATTTGCAATAAATAAGTAATTGACATTTCAAAATGCAACCATGTGATTTCAGCGTTATTTCCATCGCCATGGCCATATCTCATAAATGTTAATCCTTCTTTGTTATTCACAGATTTCTCATTCTAATCACCATCAATTATCAATGAATTTTGAGCATACATTGGATCAATTTCAATCTGAAAAATTTGGTAAATATTTTACATTTCATCTTTGGTATTATGGGTTCACTTTAAATTTGAATAGTAGTAGTAATAATTATCCAACACTGACATAATTGTAAAGGAGGCTAGATTTTGTAGTGTTCTTTAAAAGATGAATCCAATTCAATTCCTTTTCAATTTGTCATTTCCAGTATGGTATATTATATGATTGTCTAATTCAAATCACTTAAGGCTAGTATATTGGTCTTATTGTCTAATTCAAATCACTTAAGGCTAGTATATTGGTCTTTCTGTGTGCCATTTAATTTTTGATAACTTCCAGTATTCCTAGATTCGTTCTATCAATTCTACATTCCCATTATTAATTCAAATGTACATCCGTGCCTTCTCATTCTTAAGTCCTGCTATATCAGAAAATGGAAGCTCCGAAGTTTCTCCATTCACATCACAAGTTAAACTCCAAGGTTACAGTTCTTCTCAAATATATTTTCAGTGCTTTTCCCTCAGCCTTACTTTCTGATAATATGTTTTAAAATATTGTTTGATTTTTTCCAATGTGTTTAGTAGATAAGTGTTTCCAAAATGAACCAGCTTTTTCTTGTTCCTAGTCTGTGTTAGTCTGGAATCTCCGCTGAAATGTGTATACCATGGGTATTTGACATATGGAGGCACCATTTCCAGCATCACACACAAGGAAAAGCCACAAGAGTACAACTAAATAGCAGATGAGTAATTAGATTGTTTTCTTTGTTCAACAGTTTTATTGGCATATAATTCACATATATGATTCGCTGGCTTAGTCACAGCAAGAAAGTTGCACAATCATCATCATAATCAGTTTAACAACATTTTCTTCATTCTTGAACTAATAGTTATTAGCCCCCACTGCCCACAACCTCCCCTGCCATATCCTTAAGGAATTATTAACCCAGTTACTGTCTCTACAGATTTACCTATCCTGAATTTCATATAGAAAAATTCATTTAAAAATAATTAACAACAATAACAAAGTAAAACAGATAAAACCTTAATTGAAAACAAAGCTGAAAATATTAAAAATTAGGACAAATTTAAATGGATCATAAGGGGGCTAAAATGATATGGAGCTAAATTTTAACCCAACGGCATCTTCAACAACCCACTTTCCAGTGCTTTCTGCTTCATAGCAAGACGATTGCCGTGCCCAATCTATCGTCAGAGGCCTTTATCCCCACACACGTGTTCACTCTTAAAACCAAACTAACATTAATTACTTAAATGTATGTTGTTTACATTATTGTATTTGGATTTTTCCCATTTACCTCTGATATTGAGTGTTATTTTATTTATTTTCTGGAAAATAAGATATTCGTTATGCCACACTTTTAAAAACATTTGTTGAAACTTGCTTTATGATGAAAGCTATGATCTATCTATGTATTTGTTTAATATTTCAAAGAGTGTGCACTCAGTTACTGCTGAATGAAGTCTTCTATAATGTCAACTAGATTCTGTTGGTTGAATGTGTTATGGAATTCTATTTTCCCCCCAGAATTTTTGTCTGGTTGTATTGATTGTTGAGAGGGGGAGTTGGAAATTCACAGCTAAAATCATAGAATTTTTGATATCCAATTGCAGGTCAAGGGTTTCCTTCCCCATATTTAAAAATTCTTTTTCTTTCAGCATATATTTTTTTTATAAAATCTATTCTGCCACTACTAGCTACTCTATACTTTTATCATCTCTGTAGCCTCTCACATTTTAAATATAATTATTTAGAAAATTCCAGTCTAAACAGACCCATACCAATGTATTACTTTTTGCTTTTACTGTCAAACACAATGTATATAACTCAAAGAATAATGTAGATGTTTTGCCACATCTTTGACCTTCTGTTGTTCATCTTTCTGAAAGTCCGAGATTACTTTCTCTATTTTGTTTGTTTGTTTGCTTTTAGAAAATACTAACCACTCTTTATAATAAGTCTTGTCTTTTCCTCTCTCATTTGAGAATCATTTTATTTCCCCCTTATTTTTAAAAGATATGCCTACTGGATGTAGAATTCTGGGTTGATTGTTATTTTTGTTTTGGCACATCCAAAACTTTGTGTTACTTCCTTTTGAGTCTCATCTTTCTGATGAAATATTGTCCGATATTTGAATTGGGGTTCTCCAACAGGTAGTGGTTCATTTTTGTCTTGATGCTTTGAGAATTTTGTTTGCTCATCTTTAGTCTTCCAGAGTAGGACAATGATGTCTTAGATTTCTTTCAGTTTGTCCTATTTTTCATTCATTCTGAAACTGGAATCTGTAAGTTTACGTCTTTGTCCTACTTGCTACAATTACATCAGTATTTATTTGGGTATTTTTATAGTTCTATTCTCTTCCTCCTGGCCTCTTATAATTCAGTGAAATGAATGTTTAATCTTTCATTGTGGTTCTATATATTTATTATCTTTTCAGTATATGGATTCTTTTCTATTATAACTATTGTGAATTTTCTGTAATTTTAACTTCAAGATCAGGTTTTTCTTCTCTTTACTTCTTTTTAAACCATCCAAGTTATTTTATTTTCTTTTACTCCCATAAAAAGTTTCAGTCTCAGAAACCCACAGAGGCAGATAATGACCCTATGCTACAGGGTCTTTAAGTCAGAATTGACTTAATGACAGTGAGCTTGGTTTTGAGGGTTTTTTTTTGTTTGGTTTGGTTTTTTTAGTCATTGCCATCATATTGGTCCTATTATCTTTTTTACTGAGACTTGCCTTGCCTTTGTTTTCTTTTGTTTAAAGCAGGTTCATAGTTGCTATTGAAGCATTCTTATGATTGCTGCTTATTTTGTGAATTGATTCTATTACTTTTAATCACCTGCTGATTGTCTTGTCTAATATAAATTGATATTTTTCTTTGTTCTTGATATAAGACAAAATTTTATTCAAAACATAGAATTTTGAGTATTATAATCTTTTGGTCTTATTTAAGTTTTCTCCTCTATCAGGACTCATCTTAATGTCTCGTGAGAAGCAAGATATATATTTATTTAGTATGTCCAGCTGGAGGTAGAAGTCTAGGTGTCCCACATAGTCTGTGGACAATTGGTTTGGAAAAGCACCTAGGTTCTCTGCAGGATTGGGTGACCAGGTTTCCCAACAGGCATCCAATGATAGCTACTTGCTGGAAGAATAGGGACACATTGTTACTTATCTTCACCAACCTTCACTCAAATCTTGTTGTAGGGGATGGTCTCATTATGCTGGAGGATGATGATGGTTCTGTCTTAGACATTTCCTATGACACTACCCCCGCAGAAATGAGAACATGCTTTATTATTATTAGTGAAGTAGACATCTAGTCTCTCCACATGTTCCTTTAACAAGAGAGAACAATTGAAAAAAATCATTGTTTTTTGTTTTGGTGTGAACCTTAGATCTTATGAGTTGCTAAACTTTCCGGTGTTCAACCTGGGGGATCTGAGGCAAAAATAAATCAAAAAAGGATCATATTGTGAGTGCCCAGTGCCATGAGGCGTCTGGTTTCTTTACTTTGCTTTCTCCATACTCCACCAATTTTTCTGTTCGATAGATATTTACTGTCTAGGGTTTTATACTCCACGCTAAAGAATAGAGAGGGAAGTGAGCTCTACTCTCTCTTTCCACAGATAGAAGGACCAAAATCGTTTTTTTTAATTACAATATGTCAAAACTTTCATATTTCTTTAGAAATATAGATGGCCAGCAAACTATCATATGTCTTTGGAATTAATGCTACTTGCGGTTTTACCACTGACTTGTATGTAATGTGTTTAAAATATTTATTTACTAAAATTAGTTCCCTTGAATTTCATGACATGTGTGTTTCAACTTAAATAGCTTATATTACAATATTCAGAACAGCATGAATTACATAACTATATGATTAGGGAAACTCATAAATAAGAATAATTATATATGATTGGGATGTAAAACAAGTATGTGTAAAAAAACTGTAATTAGTTGTGGAATTTGCTCAGATAAGGTATTTAGGATGTCAAAATTTCTGAAAATCCTCATAGGAAATGGAAAAAGAAATAACACAAGTGAATTCGTAAAATATTTTGGAGGTGATAACAATATGTTTCAAAGAAAATAATTATATTTCAGAAGTTCATGGGATATTTTGACTACTGTCAAACAGTAATAATGTTTTGTTTTAAACTGTGTTGCAAGTTATGTTGCAAAATTTACAGTATTTACTATATTACTGAACAATCTGCTTAACTTTTATTTCTATAAGTATAAGGGACTTCACAATTTTCATGAAATAAAATACATTGTTTTTAATAAAATTTTCCCATTAGCAAGCCTCATGGCATAGTGAATTACTCATTGACTATTAACTGAAAATCAGCAGATCAAAGCCACCAGCCACTCCAAGAGAGAAAGATGAGGCTCCCATAAATATTTAGTCTCAGCAACCCACAGACGATTGGCTATTGTGTTCTATAAGGTCCCTATGAGTCAGCATTGACTGATGGAAGGGAGTTTGGTTTTCAACTAATAATGACATATTTTTTACAAGGTAAAACGAGTTGCAAAATGTTTGTGTGACAATCTGTTAAGCATCACACTTTTCAAAAATTACAGTGGCTTTTCCTGGTACACTGAATGTTCATGTTGATATTTTCATTAGTCAATAGAAAGGTCGCTTTGATCCATAAGGAGTCTTGATGGCAGAGGGGTGAAGCACCTGACTGATAACTGAGAGGTCAGCTCGTTGAAGTAACCAGAAGCTCCCGGAAAAAAACATGGCAGAGGCTGCAGTGAACGTGGCTCTCAGCCAGGAAATCACTTCCAACTCATGATCATACTATAAGGTTTCCCAGGCTGTCAATGTTTAGGGAGATGATCGCTTCATCTGCATCCCATGGAGCAACTCTTGGCTTTGAACCACAGCCATTGTGTTTAGAAGCCCAACGCTGACCCAACTACCCACAGTGGTCCTCAATAAGGACCACAACCCTGGAAACCAAAGGACTACTCTGCCTATGAGCGGAAATCAACTTATGGGCAATGGGTTGGACCTGTAATAGATTTTGTAATAGGATTTCTACTTGTATAACTAAATCATACACACATACACTGTTGCTAAAATAAATGGCAAAATGTCTAACTTTTAGAAAATGTGTCTTAATATTCTTTAATATTCATCCTTTTGAATATAATTGCATGTATCAATAATTCTGACAGTATCTATTGATATCTTGTAGTTTGTTTTTGAGGCTTCTAACAAACGGTGATAAATATTTGAATATATCTGTTTATAACTATTTTTTCTGAAACCAATGCCTTTGAAATAAATCAAATTGGGTATACATAATAGATATGCAAACTCAACAATATTAGTTATGCAGGAGCCACACCATCATGCCCATTGACTTTGCTTCCAAGGGAACTTCCTTTACTAAATTGAGATGTTATGGGGCAGTGAGCGGTTTGAAATTAATATGCCAAACAAATACATTCTTTTATACAAGATAGTTAAAAATTAATCTCGATTGACATTGAACAGCCAGAAGCTATATTATCCTGAATGAAAACCACTGTGAAAGTAGCACTATTCAGAATTGGGGATGTCAGTTAGAAAGACAAGACTGAAACACCACATGACTTCAACCAGGAGTATGCAGCATGTTCAAGTAGCATAGACATGTTTTTTTTTCCTGCCATACGTTTCATGTAAGAAAGAAAAAAATGGGTAACAAAGGCAGTTTATTCATGGAGATATCGTATGAAAACACAAGGTGTCTGGAGAGTCCAAGAAGATTCTATAACCATAACTGTCTTGTACTTCCTGGAGAAGTCAAATCTACTGAACAGCAATATAGTTTGGGAAGGGATAGCAAAGTTACTCTGAAAAGAATCACAGAGTATATATTTTTAGTTTATTTGAAAGGTCTTTGTCTCAACAAAGGCATAAACAATCATAGGCCATATATGTGGCTATTTTCCAATAAAGGTTTTTTAAAACCTCTAAAATGTTAACTTTTTTATGATTTCACATGTACCAACATCGACATATTTTGATTTTCAATACTTCTTAAACATTGTAAAAGCCATTTTAGCTCTCAGGTTGTACAAAAGCAGATGGTAGGACAGATATCGCCCACAGGCCATAGTTTGTAAACACGTTATATTGTAATTATAATTATAATGTAAGCACTTACATCATATTATATTACAGTACATATATAAGATGTATATAGCTTCATTAATAAGGTTTGCATTTTCCACATCAAACCATGTTATTAAATTTGTAACATCTAATTAAAGCCAGTACAGTTATATATATGTTATATATGTGTGTGTATATATGTATATATATTTATATATTTATATTTATAAATATATATATATATATTTAAGATCTCTACGTTGTTGTGCACTGTTCGATGACTGTGGTCAAAATTGTGGTTCTCCAGTGTATTATGTAGAGCATACAATCTTATGTGGAGAAAGAAAAGACCCAGGATAAGCGAAGAACATCGCAAGAAAAAAAAATGAAGTAGGGGTTTAACAGTCACTGACCTTAAACCCAATTACATAACCACAGTAGTTTAAAACTGCGTGGTCTTTTTTTTTTTTTTTGAAGTGCACACACTGTCATTTAATATTTTCCCTGTCAACATTCCCTCAATACCAAACAATATTTCACTTCATCATGTGTACCCGGGTTCCCAGTTCATGAACATAGTTACAGGATGGTGTAGATAGGGAACTGCATTCAGAGTCATGAGACACTTGCTCCATAGTTTGACCAAATGATTTTTTTCTTTTTCTTTCTTTTAATCTTTTCTTGCTAATTTCTGTTTTTAAAATTATTTTATTGGGGGCTCATACAATTCTCATCACAATCCATTAGCCCAGCGGTTATTTTGTGATTTGAAACAGCATGGTCTTAATACTTCGATGTCAATGGAACATAATAGAAATCCCCCTAAATAGATCTATCCACCTACAAATAACTGATCTTTGACAAAGGGTCAAATATCATTAAATAGGATAGACTTTTTTTCTTTAACAAATGGTTCTGACAAAATTGTATTTTTATCTGTGGAAGATTGAAACAAGACCCATAACACACCCAATGCACCCAGAGACCTAAATGTAAATTCCAGAACTCTAAAGATCATCAGTGAGAACATATGGACAAAACTAGGGCCCTATTGCAAAGGATAGACACACTCTCTAATATAAGGAAAGAAGTACCCCTCGTTTATGATGAAATAGATGACTGGGACTTACAAAAAACAAGTATGTGCATCAAAAGACATCTTTAAAAGAATAAAATGAGAACCCGTATTCTGGGGAAAACCATTTGAAACCACACAATAGACAATGGGTTAATCTCTAAAATCTATAGAAAACGTGAACATCTCAACAAAGAGAAAGGGGGAATAATCAATTATAGAGTGGGCAAAGGACATGAACTGACAGTCCACCAAAAATGACATCCAAATGGTCAACAAACATATGAAGAGCTACTCGCTACCACTAGCCATCCAGGAGATGTAAATCAAACTACTGTTAACTACCAATGTACACCAACAAAGGCAGCCAAGATAAAACAAAACAAAACCAGAAAACGACAATTCCTGGGAAGACTCATACACTGCTGGTGAAACTTTAAATTTTTACAACTGCTGGGAAAATTTATATACTTTACAAAAAATATAATCACAATTCACTATAGGGCAAAAGGATTTTTTATCAATACATTTTATTTGCTTAACATGTATTCAATAAAGTGTAATATACGAACTAAAGAGCAAACAATTAGTATTATTTTAATTTACCACATAGCTGACAAAATGGATATTGATTAAATCTTTTCTGAGTTTATGCATTCAAAGAACAATTACATTTCCACTAACATTCCATGTTCATATTTTGTAAATTGTTCAAAGAGTACGCATTATTGACTTGATGAGGCTTGAGCTAGACCACAGGAGCTCTGGTGTCCTACTTGCTTATGAGTTCACCTCCTAAGCAAAAGGACAGCAGTTCAAATCACCAGCCGCTTCCTGGGAGAAAGATGAGGCTTTCTCCCCCTTTAAAGTGTTACAGTCTCAGAAACTCACAAGGGCTGTTCTACTTTGTCCTATGGGGTCGCTGAGGTGGACCCAACTCGAGGACAGTGAGTGTTAGCAAAACATTAAATAAATACATTAAATGCAAAGCTTATCTTTCTCCCGGAGAGAAGCTGGTGGTTTCAAACTGCTAACTTTGAGATTACAGGGAACCCACTATGCTATCACTAGCCCTACTAATACGTTAATGTTTCCGAAATTTCTAAGGACTCCTGGGAAAGTCTCTAGACTTGGCTATTTGACTAACTGAAGATATTTGAGCATAAAAATTCCACTAATCCTGAAATCAGGACACTGTTTCAAAGCCTCACACAATCACTAAGATTTCAAACTCATAATCATCAAATTCATTTTGACTTATTTACAGTGTAGAATTTCCTCATTGGATTTTCTTTGATGTAATTAAAAATAGTTTTATTGGTATAAATAAATCACATAAATCTATAGATATGCTATACATCTCTAATTGTTCACTTGCTTTAAGAAGTGTTGTACAGCGCTTCCAATTTCAGGACATTTTCTGCTCCTACTCATTGATGTTCGCGCTTCATTTCCCCCTTCCTCTCCTGTCATGATCTTAGGTAATTTTTAACCCAGTAACTGTCCATAGATATTTACCAATCCTTAATTTCATTTACAGAAATAATGCAAATCACAAACAAGATGCAATAAAAAAAACAACCAGCACCAATGACTACACAAAACAGAAAAACCTCAATAAAAAAGAAAGCAAAAAAATATTAAAAACTGAAACAAATTTAAAAGCAGTCATAAGGGAGATCAAATCAGGAGGGTTTCCCTTTTCACCGAACTACACCTGCCATAATCCACTTGACAAGGCTCTCTGACAGAGAGCCGGGCTAGCCCCACACTAAGACATGGTCAGAGGAGACTCACAGGCAGCTTAATCTAGGTGGGGACCCTGAAAAGAGATTCGGGGCTTCCATTGCCATCCATAGCCTTCTGCAAAACAGGTATTAATAATTTAAACGCAAATACTATTTCATCTTTGTATTTGGATTTCATTATCTACAATCCTTGGATCACACAGGCTGGTGTGCACCTTCCATGTGGACTTAGGCGACACCTCACTAGGATGGCTGCTTATCTGAAGACAAACCTTTAAGACCATATAGGTTCTATACCTCAGATAGCCGGTGTCACTTTGCTTTTCGCCACATTTAGGTATAGCATCAATATTATCACACCAAGATTGTAGTGCTATCTTTCTGAGGATGAGTGTTAAATAGAACCATGTCATAAGAGCTAATTGTTCCTAATCGGTGCTAGAATGAAGTGTTAGCCCCAAATCCACTCAGATGTTTATGGTTTACATGTGTGTCTGATTCACTTTAGAGACATCAATATCATTTTATGATAGAGAATATTATAAATCATTGCCTTGGGCATAATGTAGTTATATTGGTAGTGTCATTAATTTAGCCAATGGTATAGAATTAAAACACCGCTGAGAAAAGAGAATTATAAAAGTATAGACTGGCTTTTCAGATTGTAGTACATGAATTGTTGGCTTGTATAGATTAAACTGTTTAATGGACACTATTTACACATTGAGGGTTGTTAATAGGACAAAACTTTCAATAGCACTCTTTCACAAAAGCAGAGTCACACCTACCAGATTAATAAATGTTAGAAGAAAGCAAGGCAAGCAATAACATGGTAAATATTTGGTAATCCCAGCCACCATTCATTGGGTACCCTCAAAATAAGATATACTAATCAAAAACCAAAGTCCTCTAATTTTATAGCCTTGTTCTTTATTCCCTCTTCTAGCATGTTCAACCCTTGTTCTGTATAGACCTCCAATACTATAACCTTCTCACACTAACGTGGTTCAGACTTAAGTCTTAAGGACTATATCATTTCCTTAAATTTGCTACAGGTGAGTTTGAGGTCAAGTGATGTTCTCTTAGTGGGTGTTAGTCTGGGTACTTTAGAGAAACAAATCCACAGAA
>NW_022103908.1:30879506-30880742 GCF_000313985.2 Echinops telfairi
ATTAAAGGGTTTATTAAGATAGTTAACAATTTGTAATGACAAGCTAAAAACATGGTAACAAGATTTACTAGATAATGTTGTAAAGTTTCAGGTCTGCTAAGAAAACCAGAGCCCCCAGATTGGGGAAAATTGTTTGGCCTCATAGTGACCATGAATTTTGAATCCTCTGATGATGCCAAATGCTAGAAAAGTATTTGTTTGGTTTTATTCCCTGGTGTTGAATATGAAATTGCTTTCTTCTCTTGAAGAGCTTGGCTATACACAATCAACTTTAAAAGTATTTTTTTTAGTGTTAATATTTTTTCTATTTTGTAGTCACTGAAATGTAATTTTAAAAAATTAATAGGAACTAAAATCTGGCCACACATGCACTTTATTTTCTTATTTTCTGGTTATACCACATGGATATACTTAATTTCTATGAATTATGTCTACACCTAGATTGATAATACTGATAGTATTGCTATCATTTAGAGAATATGGAAAATACACTTTTTGATAGAACATATCAATTATTTTTTTATGTATCTACTTTTTCAGTCCTTGGAACTTTTATTTATTTATTCATAATTAATCATTTTGTTGGGAGCTCTAAATTTTATCATTAACAGTCCTTGCTTCTTATAATGTCTGTAGTCCCAAAAATCTGCATGTATAACTGCTAAGCTTGTGATCTCTACACACTTTATAGAACCTTTACAAAAAAATGAATATTGATATTTATAGCTATCCATTCCAAAATATAGTTTCCTCAATTGGTTAATTAATTAATTTTATCATAGTAATGTCATTTGTTTCTAGGAGCGAGCCACCAAAACTAAGAGATACAATATAAAGCATTTAGGAAAATCAAAGTTTGCCTTTGTGTGTTTGTTGTTTTGTGTCATTTTAGAGATTTCTATTGTATCTTTTATGCATGTTTCAAAAATGTCTAAAGTGTTTGCAGTAATGTGTTCATGCTGTTAATGTGTGCTATGGAGTCCCACCTTGGTTAATAATCCTACAAGTTAAATTAGAACTGCCTGTTAGTTTTCTAGGCTATAATCTTTAAGGGAAAAGATCACTAAGTAGATCTTTGCTCATGTGGAGTTGCTAGGGGAATTTGGATAAGCTACCTATTAGTCAGCACTCACCAGAACTAATTTTCATGTGCATATATATCAGTTTCATCTACCTCCACCTTCATATTATGTAATATTTTGAATTTACAAAATTCAGTGGAAGTATACATACATA
>NW_022103908.1:30883235-30884378 GCF_000313985.2 Echinops telfairi
TACTTTCCTCTTGTCCCACTATCATGTTCTGCCTTCATTTGGGTTTTAGGCATTCCTCTCGGTTACATTGCCCTTGATCCAGCCCTGCAAGGCCTCCCGCACCCTCCTTGAAGTTGATTTTGGATCACTTGTTGTTCCCTTGTCCCTGTGCTTGTAAACACCCTCTTCCTTCCTCCCCTCCCTCCCTTACTCCCATATTCCCCTGATCTGTCATCCCGTTGTTCTCTCTTATGGCTTGTTTATTATGCCTATTCCTTCCAGGTAGACATGCTATGTACCAGACAGAGTGCAATGAAGCAACAACAGAAAGTAAAACAATGTCTACAACAACAACAATAACACACACACATGTATACATATATAACCATATGAATAGTTCAGGGTCTGTTTGTTTTCTTTCACGTGTGCTTTCCAGTCAAGTCTGATTGGGTGCCATGCCCCGGCACCACCTCTATCCCTGGGGACCTCACCGCTCTGCTCCCCCCGCTGCTCTGATGCATGCCCCCAGAGGCTGGCGTTCGGCGTGGTGAGCTCATGGCGGGCACAATTCCCGCTGTTTGTCTCCAGTGCTGTCCCCAGTGGTGCGATGGGTCAATGAGGAACGTTGTGTCCCGTGGTGGGGCCAGCCCCGTGGTCATCTCTGTAAAAAAATACCTTAGATTAGTGAATTATCTAACACAATTATATAAATTAACCAATACAAACATGAAGAATCAGTAACGTTGAATATAAATCAATAAAAATGACTCAAACTAAAATACTATGAGAAAAGAAATAAAACAAAAATCAACAAATACCAAAAAAATAGAGCAAACAAAATGTATGGATACTTTCAAATGTTCTAGTAAATACAGGATTGCTCTCCCTAACAGATTGAAAAAAATACCATGGCAAACGAAATATGTGAAATACAATTGATATTGAACAGCACAGAGATTACAGTTGATCCAGGAACAACATGGGTTTGTCCTTCCTGCGTCCGCTTATATGTAGATTTTTTTTCCCTGTTGCAATGGCAATGAGCTCAAATGTTGAGAACAAGTGCTTAAAAAATTGCATAAAGCTAATCATCTCTGCAGGTCATACTTATGGAGCTGCCAAGGCACAGAGAGGACTGTAGGACCAACAACAGCTCAAGACCCA
>NW_022103908.1:30886375-30887457 GCF_000313985.2 Echinops telfairi
CAAATTTAATAGAATTCTAAGTCAAGAAAAAAATTAAATATGAAACTGAAATAACTAAAAGCTTCATATTACCAGCAAAGAAATAAATAATGGAAGTTTTATAGACAATGCTGATATTATGTCAGATATAAATCTGCATCTTTACCAAGAAAAAAATTGACTACTACGGTTAAATAATGTTAAATAAAAATTCATCAATTCACCTATTTTCTCATGTTTTATTGTCTAAGATAAGGGTGCACATTTATTTTTAAAGAACTAGATACAATATCCTTATCTCATGAAATTACAAAAGGCAACAATGGTATAAATTTTGTTCTGAGTCTTAGTGAGCCGATATAGTTGTTGAGAATGTGAATCTTTATAGGAGCACATAGCCTCTTCTTTAACCAACAGAGCATCTAGGGGTTTGAAACTCCAACATTAGAAATCACAGTCCAATGCTTCCCAGATAGCAACATGAGGGCTTGTTCTTAGTCTCATCACATCCCCTCAGAACCCACTGATTTATGGGACCTTTAAAAACACTCTTAATCTCATTCTAAAGACCAAACGCACTGCCATCCAGTCAATGGCGACACTGAGAGGGCCCCTATTGTTACAGTTTGCTGGAGTAGAAAGCCCCAGGGATCTGCTGGTGGCTACGTGCTTTTAAAAAATTGTCCAGTGATGAGACCAGAGCATGCTGCTGCTACAGATAAGAGTCCGCTACACAGAGCATCCAGGAATGACTCAGGGCCAACAATGAGCAGAGATACCAGGAGGAGTAGGGGAGGTTGGGGCGAGAGAGTGGGAAGTGATCCCAAGGATCAACCTAGAACCCTCTCCTAGGGGGATGAATAATGGAAAAGTGAGTGAGGGGCTATGGGGGATGATTTTATTATGGAAATAATAATCTATAACTTATCCCTTGAAGGATAAGTTCGTGAGGGAGGGCGGGTGGGCAGGCGAGGGAGGGGGAAGAAAAGGGAAGCTGATATCAGGGCCTCAAGTGGGAAGAGAAGGCTTTGAAAATGATGATGGCAGCATATGTGTACATGTGCTTGACACCCTGGATGAACTCTGGATTGTGATAAGAGATG
>NW_022103908.1:30889263-30890871 GCF_000313985.2 Echinops telfairi
TGTGTGTGTGTGTGTGTGTGCTTGTGTGCATGTCATTGTGTGTTGTCGTCTGCCCGTATAAACCAAGCTTTATGATTAGTAAACAATATAAATTGTATCTGGTCTACACAATTAAGTTATTTCACAAACCTTCTGTTTCACACGTTAGGCTTAAATGTTTGATAATTAATGGGTCATGTAGGATTGTGAAATTTCATCTTCTCTAACTGTAATACTTTTGATTTCTTTCCTTAATAAGAGGAAAAAATTTAAAATGCCACAAGAAGAGATAGTACTATTAATTTAAATAGTCTTTGCAAGTGGTTGCTTCTGCATTTAACTGGATGAAAAAGATGACATGCAAGCAGATATAACGGGTAAAAAGAATAATAAATGATTTTCAAATGGCAATGGCTCTGTTCAAAATTTTGAAGCTTAGAAATGCAAATAGTTCCAGTTTGAAGCTCCTCAAACACTTTAAACAGCAACTAAAGGAAGCAAATAAAGTATCATTAAATAGCTTAATACTTTTTTAAAAGAAGAGAGATTATTTATGTTGCTATTCTTTTTTTATTTCTCTTGAGTTTTTCAGTTGGCAAAAAAGAATTGATTTTTAGAGCTAAAATTTGTTGAGAACTACAAGTTTCAGGAACATATTACTTGATGTCATTAAAAAAATAATGTTCTATAATGGATTATTTGTGGTGAAGTTATGCATACTTAAATATGCTTAGACATCAATACACTGTTTTTTAAACGTATATTTTGTTAGGATGTCTCATTGAAACCATGTTCTTTTGATTTCGTATTCAAGTACTCATATGTTAGTATGTTTTCTAGATTTTTCATTGGAATGGGTACTGTACATGTTAAAATAGTAGAGTTTTATACTAAAATAATATTTGACCTATGTATTTGTTTGCATAAATAAATATTATACCATGGCAATAAATTGTTCATGTCAGATACCATGAAGTTGGTTTGTCCCACAGTGACCCTTGATATAGCCTGGCATAATCCTGTGACCTCCTCATATAGTTGCAGTAACTGTTTCAATCCATAGAGTTGAGGGTCTTACTCTTTTATATTCACCTATACACGTTTACATTTGGTAACCATTTGTTTGTCATACATTGGTTGTCGATGTATTGCTTTGATTCTGGAAGCTAACTTGGAGTTATCTTAAGTTAAGTACCGGCAGGGTCATCCAAGGTGAGCACGTTTCATTGGACCTTTCAGACAAACACTACATGAGTGAAGAAAAACAATATTGGCTGTCTATTTTATGGAATTAGTCACTGAAAATCTTATGAATATTAGTGAAACACAATCAGTTACAGTGCCTAAAGATGAGTCCCTCAGGTCGGAAGGCACTCACAATGCAACTGGGGAAGAATTGCCTCTTCAAAGTAGAGTTGGCCATAAGGAATAGAAGCAGTGTTGGTACTTCATCTGCAGATGCTGTACCATTTAAAATGAGAAGAAAGCTACAAACAGCCATAAAAAAATCGGCATGTAGAATGTACAAAGTATGAATCTAGGCTCTGTCTTGTTTTTATGCATGTTGTCTCCGCAGGCCTGTCTGGATAGGACAGGCTGGATGAACAATCTGGAGGAGAAAACAACGGG
>NW_022103908.1:30892903-30896825 GCF_000313985.2 Echinops telfairi
TTTTTTGTTCTTTGATGCTTGATACCTGATGCCAAGGATGTCACTTTGAAGACTACTGTGGACTTGACCCAAGCCATGGTATTTTCAATCACCTCATATGCATTTAAAAGTTGGACATTGATTAAAGAAGCTCAAAAAATTGATGCATTTGAATTTTGGGGTTGGTGAAGAATTGGAATTACCATGGACTGCCAGAGGAATAAATAATCTATCTTTGATAAAGTATAACCAGCGACATCATGCTTGATAAAGTAGAAATTCAGCAACAAAGAGCAAAACTCTCAAGTAGATGTATTGACATGAAAGCTGCAGCAATGAGCTGAAACAGAACAACAATTGTGAGAATAGCTTAGGACCAGGCACTGTTTATTTTTATTGTGTATAGGGCCACTATGATTTGGTATCTCCCTCCCTCTAAGAGAGAGAGACTTGTAAACTATGGTGTCAAGTACATAGTCAAGTACATATGACAATTTTCTAATCTGATTAAAGATGAGAAAAATATGAACTCTTAATAAAGAACAAATTTTAAAATATTGATAGCATTTAGTAATTATAATTAAGATGATAAAGTATAACTATGCAATTAATTTTATATATCAGATATTAAAATGGGTGTATTTAAAATATACAACTTCTAACATATTGCTTTGTAAAGTTTATGAAATCAAAACTTTCTATTAAAATATTAAATGTATGCCATTATATATTTTCTTAGCTAAACATATAAGAATACAATTCATTCACATTGGTATTACCAAAAGAACCAATCTAACTTTTTATGCATTATCCTGACATGCCCTATTTACCCTTTTTATCCCATTTCTTACCTTTGCAAACCAAATTGATTTTGCAATTTATCCAGTATTACCTTCCACCTCTTATTATTTTTAAGAGTCATTTAAACCATATAATATATTTTAAAAATAGCAATAATATATTAAAACAATTTATCATAATCTCAAGAGGTAATTTGAGAAAAGTAGACAAGTTCAAAGGAAGACTTTCTGTTGATCTACTTCCCTTTTAGCCTTCGACCATACCTGTGGGACCCTCATACTGAGGGTGCCTCTGCATAGCTAACGATATCCTGAATCCAATGTTTGTTGAAAACTTTTCAACAACTAAAAGTATCTGATATGAAGGAATCTTACTACACGAAGAAAGTTCATCAGATAATAAAAAGCAAAGTATCAAAATGTAGGAGTATAATTTAAATATTTCTTTGCTTTTAAAATGACCTTCTATTAAAGTTTATTTTAAGTTTTTAAATGGCCAATGGTTAAAATCTATGAAATATTTTATCTAACTTTGAGAGGTGAAAATATAGTTTGTATAGCACTCTTCAATGCTAAAGCCTAAATTTATATATAATTCTTTCTAAGAATCTAGATAATGGTAATCAAAATCCCAAAATGGAGTAAGCCCTGACAAAGAGCCCAGCCTCCTAATTGAAGTATTCCATTGAATTAGTCATACAACACTAACTTTATGACCACACAAATTAACAGTCCTCATTTCAAAGGGTTGTAATATATTTTTCCTAATTCATTTATTTACTCATTTTCCACATTTATTGAATCCCTGCTATGTCAGAAATCTCTTTTTAATTGAGCAAACCTCTCTCCTGAAAGCCACAGAAATGTTGATATCATCACATGCTGTTATCACTTTTCTTGTACTACATGTAATAAATCATGTTCATTTACATATAAATGCAGCATTTTTAATTGGGTGGTATAAGTGTTGAAACCTTAGTATCCAAAGAGCATCTTTATTTGTTTTGTTTCTCCCATGTGCTTGTGGTATTACCACTTTGCGACTCCCACACGGGACTGAAGGGCCCCCCCAGTGGCCGCTGTATGAAGGCACTGACGGTTCCACATGAACATCCTGGAACTCGTGCTCCATGTTCTTTCTCTCTTCCCACTCTGACTTAGGAGGACATAAGAAGGCAGCAGAGTCAGAACACGCCAAGGTTCCAAGTCATTGTAAGCAACTTGAACTTGAATCTAAGGGTAAGTAGAAAATCATTGGAAGCCTTATATAAAATACCTCGCATGAACCCATTGCCATATGATAAATTATCAAAATTAAAAAGTATTCTAAACATGTCTGCATACCAATGAACAGAAACAGAAGTGATATGTTCTGAAAACAAGTATTTTTTTTTAATTTAATTTCAACAGGACATTGGAAACTGTGTCCATCTTTTGTTACTAAATAGATAAATCCAGGGGTAACACTCAAATGTAGAGATTTACTTATCTTTTATTCATTTTTTAAATAGGTTTATTGGGGGATCTTACATCTAGTCGTTATTTAACTGGGCAACTCACTACTCTGCTAGAGATCCCACCCCCTCCAACACACACACCACCTTTTGGTGGAGGCTTTATCTTATTGAGACCCAGTGGCATAGTGATTAAGAGTTTGACTGCTCATTGTACGGTTAGCAGTTTGAAACCACTAGCCCCTCCAAGGGAGAAAACTGAGACTTTCTCTTTCTGCAAAGAGTTACTATATGGGAAACTCACAGGGCAAGTTCTACTCTGTCCAAACAGGGTCAGTATGAGTCAAAATGGACTCAGTGGCAGTGAGATGTGGATCAAATAAATTAACTAATATTCCCTAAAAGTAATTAACTCCTTTTGCCACCCATATCCCCATTACACTTTCATGTCAGCTACTGACTTACACATTCATACTTTATACACACGCAGAAACTAGATTTTTTTCAAAGGTGTGCAGTTACATTTTTTTTACAAAACAACCTTATCACCTTCAAAGTACTCTCCATTACACTTAATACATGTGTCAAATCTGTGATTCCATTCTTGGAAACATTTTTCAAACTCATCTTTTGGATGGCTGACAGCATCTCTCTCAATTTTTTCTTCACCCTATTTTTGTCCTCAAATCGCTGTTCTTTCATGCCTCTCTACATTCACAGGAAAAAAAAGAAGTCACACGGAGCGAGGTTAGGTGAGTAAGGTGTGTGGGACAAGAGAGGCATGCTGGGGTTTTTTTTGTCAAAAACTGTGCACTGAGATGGCTGGCTGAACCAGCCCCCACAGTCTGCCATAAATCAGGTCTTTTTGGTTGCACACTGTTACGCAATCTTTTCAGAACCTATAAATACAAAGCTTGATTAACAATCTGACCTGGTGGAACAAACTCCAAATGAACTACACCCCTTCGTACATTACTCAAATGAGGGTTTCAGATGTTTCAAATTTGGGAGCTTATATTACTAATGCCCAGCTACTTAATATGGGTCAAAATCACAACAGCAATAAGAACAACAGAACAAAATAGTTCTTAGTAACTTTGCATTGTGTTGAAAGTATGGTAAAAATGATACTTGATACTATATGTGTAATGATAAGTATGATCAATGTTGTAGTGCTTAAGTGAGAAAATGCATGTGAAATACTTAGCAAAATAATACTGATGTTATTCATAATAACCATAAAATTATCTTTTTATTCAATTATTTTTAGAATTATACTAGTTAAATAACATAGAGTCCCTGGGTTTTACAACTGATTTGACTGCTTACCCAAAACATTGGAGGTTCAAGTATATTCAGGCATGCCTTAAAAGAAAGCAGGGGCCATCTCCTGAAAAACTTGCTGCTGAACCCAATGAAACACAAGCGCACACTGACCCACACAAGTGCCCACTGACACACACAAATGCACACTGACACACACAAGCACACACTGACCCACACAAGCACACACTGACACACACAAGCGCACACTGGCACACACAAGCGCACACTGACCCACACAAGTGCACACTGACACACACAAGTGCACACTGACACACAAAAATGCACACTGACACACACAAGCGCACACTGACACACACAAGTGCACACTGACCCACACAAGCACACGCTGACCCACACAAGCGC
>NW_022103908.1:30897006-30898906 GCF_000313985.2 Echinops telfairi
GCACACTGACCCACACAAGTGCACACTGACCCACACAAGCGCACACTGACCCACACAAGTGCACACTGACCCACACGAGGTGGACAGGAATCAGAGAAGGAGACTCAATGGCAACTGTCTCCAAGTTAAATCACTTAAGGAAATATATTTATAAATCTGTTTCAATGCTTTTGTATTTACTTTTTTAATCCTTTGTTTTCATATATTCTTTACGAATTTTTTTTAAGATAAAATATTCCAGCTTGTTATTGAGATTCTACAATGGCAACGCAGCCAGTCTCTTCAGCCAGTTTTGTATTGTGAGTGAAAAGAGGAAAGGCAACATTAGATTTTCCACTCCCAAGCATCCTGGTAGGGAGAAATTAATTGGAAGCATTGTATACCCTTATTTAATCTGGAGTTTCTATGTGGAAGTCACGAATACGGTTCCCACTCGCAACCAATTGGACTTAATGTTATTAGCATGTATAGGTGTCATCTGTAAATAATGTTATTATAATAGCAATGTGAGCAAATAAACACCAATCATCCTATTTTTGATCACACCTTACTTTCTTACTCTAAAATTAATAAAGCGATCTTGTTCCTCATTGTCCTTGAAAATAATAACACACTTTTTCAAGTGTGATTTTCACATTCTAAAATTTCTAAGTGTAACCTAACTGGGAGTGAATACAGGCAACAAACAGAAATGTTTTTAATTAAAAACATCATTATACTCACATTTCTTTATACTTCCTTATCTGGAGAATAATGAGTTCTAAACATTTACAATTATGACATCCTTATTAGCATCTAAAGCAAATTTCAAATTAAAAATAGAATTTTTTCACACATTTTCAATGCCCACAAGGAAGGAAAATATTTCTGATCATTACTTCAGCCAAGGAGTCAAGAGTAAACTTTGAATGTGATTTTGAAGACTAAATCCGATAAGACTATACAGACAAAAAAAGGTTAATCCTTATTGAGAGGTCTGATTTCATACAAATCTTACTAAAGATCGGAATGAGCTTTGATCATATTTAAAAGTGACTAAAACGATATGAACTTCGCCAAACGCTAAGTGCATGGAGGAAATGGTGCGCAGAAGAGAACCGAGCAGCTGAGGCATCTCCTCAGCAGTCTAATCAGGAACACCAGCCAGCAGCAGTGCTAAAGCTGCCCACACAGTTACTGCTGGGATTTGCTGCCAGTGAAGTATCTCTTTTATCTCGAATTCAAGTCCTGTGATTGTCTCCGAAACAGCAAGCGCAACTAAAGTAGAATACCAAGTGCAAAAACATTTCATTAAATGTTTCTTAGTTGATGCTGTGGTATCACCCGCCTACTTTGTTTATGTTTTTATACGAACTGTCTTATGTACATCCTCAGGCAAATGTGCACACATCCCAGAATACTGTGGTAATACACAAAGTGATAGCGTACCCATAGTTATTGCATCACAGTTTAGGCTTATATTTTTAGAGTGTGTAAGAGTCTAAGAGAAATCCCTTTCCCACAGATGAAATTTTCTTTTACACTCAGATTGAAAGGTTATTAGCGCCAATTAAAAAAAAAAACAACTTTAAAACTGAAAACTAGTACAAAATGCTCTGTAGTGTTTGGCGAGCAGACACATATAGAAATGGAATCTACAAATCCTAGGAAGAGAAAATTGTTCACGCACAAAATGTCCCATACTGAGGAGCCATTCCTTAGTGTGCGGATGACATCCAAAGACACCCCTGTTCACACAAGCGAGGTTGTTAGGAACAATATTTGTTTGTGTGGATGGGGTTGGGGTTGGGAGATAAAGAACCTTCCCAGCAAAGTGGTGAGAGATTCTAATGAGCTTAAGGCTTTCTGAGATCAGGAGAGGTAAATGAGTACAGTGAACCCTCGCCACTTCGCGCTTCAT
>NW_022103908.1:30900188-30909208 GCF_000313985.2 Echinops telfairi
CTACCTCCCCCTTCCCTCCTGGTATCGCCACCGTCGCCCCCCGTCCCGAGAGGCTCCTCCGTCCTAGATTCCCTGCGCTTCCAACTCCAAAGAGTTTCATTAGCGCACAGTTTTATCATACAATTCAATAGCTCAATCAGTCCATCATATCAAGAAGAGTTGTAGAATCTTTGCCACAATCAATTTTAGAACATTTTCTTCTTTCTTTTTCTCATTGTTATGAGACCTCTCTGGCCTTGCTATTAATCTAGATACTGTCTGTAGAGTTTCTATGTTGCTATCCTGGATATCATATACAGAAAAAAACAAACAGACATCATAACCGTAGCACGTTAGCAGCAATAGCAAAGTAAAGTAGTAAATCTCAGTCACAAAGAACACAGACAATATTAAAATCTAGAACAAATTTTAAGTGGATAAAAGGGGATATCAAGCAATAATGTGCTAAAATTTAACCTAATTACATCTGCAACAATCCACTTTCCAAAGCATTCTATTTCCAAAACAAGGCTATTCACATCCCTGGTCAGTGGCCAGAGGAGACTAAACAGAGACTTAATCTAAGTGGGGATCCTGAAAATGGATTTTGTATGTTCACTGTCATACATAGCCTTCTGGAAACTTGGTGCTCAGAATTTAAGTACCATTCTTGATGTACATCCTACAGGACAGATTTGTTTGTTCTTCTGACAGTCCATATTATTTTTATCTTATTTGTCAGATTCATAATTCAAATACAGCATTTCTTCTCTGGTGTTCTTTATTGAATATCCAACTTTCACATGCATATGAGGTGATTGAAGACACCATGGCTTTGTTCAGGCATACCTTACTCGTTTATGTGACATGTTTGTTTTTCAAAATTCTAAAGAAGTCCTGTGTGGCATGTTTGCCCAATGCATTGTGTTCTTTGATTTCTTGACAGCTGCTCCCTTAAGCACTGATTGTGGATCCAAGCAAAATGAGTTCACTAACAACTGCAATCTTTTATCCAGTCACCATGGTGATACCTTTGGGTCTAGCTGTGAGGCTTTTTGCTTCCATTACATGCAGGAGGTCCCGTGGTGGTACAGTGATAAATCCCTGGGCTGCTAGCCATCTGTCAGCAGCTTGAAACCACCAGCTGCCTTTCCGGAGAAAGACAAGGCTTCCACCCCTGTAAGGTTAGACTGACATCTTCTATTGTCTGCTGGTTTCCGTCACCCAAATTTCTATTGTTCATCCCCCGGTATAAAAATAATTCATCAAGGGTATATGAGGGTGGGGGCGTGGGGGATGGAGGGAAAAAGAGGAGCTGATACCAAGGCTAAAGTAGAAAGACATTGTTTTGGAAATGATGATGGGAACATATGTACTAATATGCTTGACACAATTGATGTATGGATTGTTATAAGAGCTGTAAGAACCCCCAATGAAATGATTCATTAACAAAAAGTTATATTCTTGAAAACTTACAGGGGAAGTTCTACCCTGTCGTATAGGGTCACTATTAATAGGAATCAACTTGATGATAGTGGGTTTGCCTTTTATTTGGTTTTGCCTTGAGATGCAATTCACAATGAAGGCTGTAACTCTTGATCATCAGCAGCAAATGCTTCGAGTCCTCCCTTGTAGCAAGCAAGTAAGCGTTACTAGAAGAAGGCCTATGAAGAATTTGCCATAAACTAATATCAATCACAACGGTGTTACTGAAAGTGAGAACTTGAAGAGCCATTTGTTGGGTGTGTCCAATCTACCAAGCTTCCAGGGAGTATTGAAGTGCCTTCACCATTGCACCACCCAGGACTTTCTGTCTGGTCCGTATATGTGATTATTTCTACCATTAGCACGTGGACGGAGAGACAGATTGATTGCTTCCATCTGACTAACTAGGAAGTGACTATTCTGTTATTGAACTAGACAATGTGCCTCTTTTCTATTTCAATGGACTCTACTAGACACAAAAGAAGTAAGAAAATACCATGAGAGAAATAGTTCCTGCTAGGATGGAATTTTTGAGAGCAGATAAGTAAAAACTAATTATAACATATGATAAAGGCTACCCTTGGATGCTAGAGTATGTGTGAGCATTTAATCCAACTTTGACTTTCGAAGAACATGAAGATGAGGTGTTGAGGTGGATAACTGAAAAAAAAAAATAGCAGCAGATTCCCTTTTAAAATACTCTTGCAAAATAATAAATAGATTAAATACTCCTGCATCTTGAGGTTTTAACATTATTCAAATAATACTAAGAGCTGTTGTACTTTTCGTTCAATGCTGCATGTTTCGTTAAAATAGCTCTCCCTTTTAATCAATTAATCAAACTTTTTTGGGCATTAGCTGATGTTTCTAGATTAAATGGGGTATATTGCTCTCTTGTTTGAAGTGACCTTGAATGCAAATTGATGAGCGGAAGACTGGTAGAGACACCAGTTACACCTCTGCAAACACCCCTTTCCATCGGGCAGCTCCATCTATCAAGGAATCAACTTTTGTAAATGAATTCAAGAACCTCTTACAGTCCCTTCTATTTAACATGCCTATGGTTGGCTGTCTGTCAAAGTTATCAAAGGCAGCTATAAAAACTGATCACAAATGAATGGCTTTAAGGAACAGAAATGTATTCTTGAAAAGTTTCTCTAAATTTACCTAATCCCTAAAGTCAAGTCCCACTCATTGAGACATTCTTGGACAGCATAGAATTGTCCATTTGGGTTTCAGAAACTAGAAGTCTTTACAAAAGTAGAAAGCTTCATATTTCTCATATGGAGTGAGGGGGGTTTTGAACTGCAAACCTTTCAACCCCTACCCCACCATGGCTTATTTAAAAAGTGCAGAGGCTAGAATTCTGAGTTCACAGCATAAGGAATGACAACTTTTTTCTCATCTCAGTTTAGAAGGATGCTCCTAGTCTTCTTTGAGCACCTGTAGCCTTCACCTTAGGAGCAGCTCTCCGGGTATCTTAGCGTTAGTTACTCCCGAGAGGTTTGCAGGACATGGACACAGGTCCAGGGGATGCACCCTGCTCTTGACTCTTCTTTCTTAGTGGCCAAAGGTCCCTCTTTCTCTCTTTACTTCTCTCTCCTTTTATCACGTCTAAGATACCTCTTGTAAGGTGTTGCAGGCCATCCCCAGGAAACTCCATGGACAGCCCATCACCATTGAAATAAGAGAGCACCCATCAGTAAGGAATCGCCACAGAAATCCATAAGGAACAAATAATTGGAACTTTGAATGAGGAGTTGAAAGAGATGTACAAGATCTCCGTGTTTCCCTTTTTGAGGCAATCATGCTTACCAAATGCGTTTTATACCAATCCTGATAATGGAAGTTCATGTGCATTCTAAGAGTGTCTGCATTTTAGACTTTGGATGAAGGCATCATTTCAGCCAATTGGACTGCTGGGAGTCAAAGAACTCCCAAATTCTCATTGCCCATTGTTTTTTAGGATGTTTGCTTACTACTACATGGGCTGAATCTGCTTTACCCCACATCTTATTTTAAGAACTTGCAGCCTGTCCCTGAATCTTAATTTGACACTCCTATATCTCATTTTGACATGCACCATACACACACATGAAGAAAACACACCGTTTCAAGTCAGGGTTGTGTTTGTTAGAACCTTATATTGAAGATGAGATCTTACTCAATAAGCCTTGGTGGTACCTGGGTTAAAACCTGCCTGCTAACCAAAATGCCAGGGGTTACCTTTTAAGACAGACCTATAGGAGCCACTGACAAGTGATTCCTAGAAAGACTGCAGTCTGGGTCCTGTAAAGTCTCTGTGAGTCAGAATCGACCCTGTAGCACAAAGCAAGGGATAGCACTCCCGTTATTTTTCTCATTATTCTAAAATATTCCTATGGCTTGGGTGTTATTATAAGAAATATTCTTTCTCAGATCAGCATTTCAGTTCATTCTATTCCTTCCTTCTCTATATCCACTATAATTTCTTGGATAGCTCCACATTTACCCTCAGAAACCTTTCTTAATATTCCTATGTGTGTATATTTCATTTTAAAATTCCGTTTACATATATTTTATTTTAGTATGATTTATTGAGTGTTTTCTATATGTTGGGAAGTGGTCACCGTTTACAATTACTATCTTTTTAGAATCTTTATTATATTCCCATCAAATAGCATAGTACCTAACAAATATATGTGTTACTATTTGTTGAATGACTTTATGACTTATCCACATACTCAAGTGTTGATATTGATTTAGTAGGAAGACTAAACAATTTAACAAGATGTAGATCTCAGATTCACAATTTTTTTTTCTTGGAGTTAATCTGTAGATCTGCATTTTCTTCACCCCCAGTTTCTCTTTTGGGGTTATTCTTTTGCACTCTCTTGCAGTAGGTTTACAGCATGACACAATGTTTCCTTATTTTCATGTCTGTACAATTTAACCTACCAGGGATGTCAGTATGTATCATTGCAAAAGTATGTCTTTCTTTGTGAATTGGGATATGGTTTTAAGATATTTTCCTCTCAAGAATTCAACTTGATTTTTCATCATTAAGAATATATGTTTCTGGTAGAAAGGTGGAACCGATTACAAGGATCTACATATAACTTCCTCTCTGGGGGATGGACAACAGAAAAGTGGGTGAAGGGAGACATCGGGCAGTGTAAGATATGACAAAATAATAACAATTTATAAAGTATCAAGGGTTCATGAGGGAATGGGGAGCAGGGAGCGAGGGGGAAATGAGGAGCTGATACCAAGGGCTCAAGCAGAAAGCAAGTTTTGAGAATGATGACGGCAACAAATGTACAAATGTGCTTGACACACTGGATGTACGTATGGATTGTGATAAGAGTTGTACAAGCCCCCAATAAAATTATATTTTTAAAGAATATATATTGCTCTTGAGTTAACTATGAGTCACAGTGATCCTTAATGTGCCAGAGTAGAACTTCACTCTGCAGTTTCCATGGAAACAATCCTACGGACACAGACCATCAGGTCTTTTTTCCATTGCACCATGCCAGAGATTTGAACACCCAATCTTCCATTAGGCAAGGGGAAGCCATTAGAATTATAATGATTGAGCCAACTAAAAAGTTAAGATATGTCTAATTCGTGGAGAAAGTATAACTTAATTAAAAACAAAAGAGAGAATTCCTCCTGGAAGAGCAAGTCTAGAAAAGAACTAAAGAGGAAAAAATAAGCCAATAACTAAAATATACATATTTTATGATCTTACTTTTATGAATTTATTATCATAGGTATATATACCATGACCAAGTGTCTATGTAGATTACCAGGTTTTCAGCTTCAAAAAAAGATAGGATATTAATCTTTAAAAAGAAGCCAGGTTTTGTTTGTCTTGTTTTATAGTGACAGGAACGGTATCAGCCAATCTGGGTGAAGTCTTCACAGCTGGACTAGTATAATTGATGCCATTAAGTTGTCAATAAGTAAAAGGTCCAATTGGTACACACTATGCTATATTGGTAGCTATGCATCAGAATTGACTGAGATCCTACAGATAATTTTGCTGTAGAGTCAGTTCTGACTCATAGCAACCCTCTATGTGATGGAATGAATCACCCTGCTTCTGTGCCATTTTCAACATCGTTTTTATGTTTGATCCAGCATTGCAGCCAGTGTGCCAACTCATCTCATCCAGAGGAATCCAGCTTCAACCTTTAGCAGTTCCCTGTCAATTCACTTGTGCAAATATTTTTAGATGACCCTCAGCAAAGTTTACTTGCATATGAAAATGATATTGTTAGACATTTGCACATTCTTTTTTGGTCACCTTTCCTTGACCTGCGTAGAAGTACTATATTTCTCAATCAGTCAGTCAAGTAGCTATCTTCCAAATTTCTTGGCATAAATGAGTGAGTGTTTCAGATGTTGAATTAGTTCATTGAATCATTTCAGTTGATATTCCATCAATTCCTGGATCCTTGTTTTGACTAAAACTTCAGGGCAGCATGGACTTCTTTCCTCAATACCATTGGCTCTTGCTCATATGTTACCTCATGAAAGGGTGAAATACTGGCTACTTCGTTTTTGGTAGAATGATTGTATATTCTTCCTATCTTCTTTTGATGCTTCCTGCATCATTCAAAATTTTGCCCATAGAATCTTTCAATATTTCAATTTGAGACTTTGATTTTTGTTCTTGGGCTCTTTTAGTTTAAGAAATACCGTGTGTGGTCTTCCTGTTCAGTTCTCTAACTCTATGTCTTTGCAAATTTCACTATAAAATTTTACTTTGTCTTTTGAGCTTACTTTTGACAATTTTGGTTCATCTTATTGACTTCATCATTTCTTCCCTTTGCCTTAGATATGCTGTTATGAAGAGCAAGTTTCAGAGTACCTGCTGACAACCACTTTGAACTTCTGTTGCTCTTGTCTTTGGAACCAGGTCTTTTGCTTTCTTATCAGGTCTTCTGTCGTTAGTATTCAATACATCAAATCTATATTTGAGATAGTCTCAAAATTCAGGTAGATTTTATTCAAGGTTGTATTTTGGCCCTTGTGTATTTGTTTAAATCTCCTTCAGATTCAACCTGAACTTATATATGAGCAATTGATAGTCTGTTTCACTGTCAGCCTTTGGCCTGTTTCAGCTGCTGAAATTGAGCCTCTCCATTATCTCTTCCCACTTATGAGTCAATTGATTTTTGGTATTTCAACTAGAGAAATTCAAGTATCTATTAGGTGAATATGTTACTGAAATCATGTATTTTCCATGAAGAAGTTGTTGGTTTTACAAAATTCTCTCATTCAATTTCCAGCTATCTATCACCAAAACTCTATTTTCCAATTACTATTACTTGTGGCAGTGGAAAAGAATATTGAAAATACCATAGGCTGATAAAGAGACAAACCATTCTGTCTCAGAAGAAGTAGGGCCAGAGTGCTCCTTGGAGGCAAGGATGGTGAGGTCTTGCATACCTTGGCCATGTTGCCAGGAGAGATCAGTCCTGGCTGGAGAAGGAATCACGTTTGGGAAAGTCGAAGAGCATTGAGAAAGAGGAAGGCTTTCAAGGTGATGAAGTGACACAGTGGCTTCAACAACGAGCTTAAGCATCAGAGCAATTCTGAGGTTGGTGCGGGACCATGTGGTGTTTTGTTCTGTTGTGCATAGGGTCTCTGTGGGTCACAATGAACTCAACGGTACCTAACAGCAACATTACTTCCTATTTGTTCCCAACTTCTGCGTTCCAATTGCCTGTACTTATTCATGCATTTTGATTGCATGTTTGATAAAATTCAGACTGAAGATGTTTGCAAAATTCTTCAATTTCGGCATCACTAGCTTCAGTAGTTGGTGCATGAGATTGAAGAGTAGTTGAGTTGAATGGATCTGTTTGTGTCATCTGGATTTATCCTCTCACAGACAGCATTTTCCTTCAAGATGGATCTCAAAATGTCCTCTCTGATAATGACTGCATAGCAGCTGGCAGGATAAGAACTGAGTTTACCACTGTTGAGTGTCAGAGACTCCTTCTAAATCCACTGAACTGTCCCCTTTTTACATGAAGGAAGAAAATCCTAAAACAATTGACAGACTAATGTAAAGTTATTGCTAGTTACTCTGCATTCAGTTCCAATGCATGGAGACCTTCTGTATGACACAGAACATCATCGCCTCATCCTGGGCTCCCTTCATGATCAATGGTATGTTAGAGTCCCCTTTGCCCTTCAAATCCCAAGGAGGGAGTGAGGAAGGATCAACATGATTATGCATACCTAAAGGGCTTCTGTCACACCTTAGAAACCCTAATCTTAGAAAACCTCCAATCTTATAAGGTGCTGGTGGCATACTTTGTTAGTCTTGGTAGACTAGAGAACCAGATTCATAGACACTCAAATATGTATAAGAAAGAGCTTTATATACACGAGCAATTGACCATTGAGAAAACATCTCAGGCCAGTCCAGATCAAGTCTATAAGTCCAATATTAGCCCATATGTCTGATACCAATCTATAAAGTCCTCTTAACAATCACGAAATACATGCAATGATGCCAAATGCAGGAAGATGCTAGACCAGTGGGTAGAAAAGTCCTGTGGATCCAGTGGTGGTAGAGGCATCACAGTGCTGGTAGGGGTCTCCACATGGTTCCTTCAGCTCAAGGGCTCTAGTGTAGTTCCATGTGTCTTGTCATCTGCAATGTCTCCCAGGGAGTGAGTCTCTGTGTCCTGCCTCCAGCGAGTATTTTATCTCCATAGTGCCAAATGAGGTCATCAAGCTGCAACCTGATTGACAGGGTAAACTCAACCCCTTCACTGTTAAGTCTCCAATTGACAACAGATTATGTAACTACCACACATACTTTCCCAAACTACTCTGGAACAAAATTGTAAGCTTACTGTCACAAGATATAAAACAGCGGTTCTCAACCTGTGTGTTGTGAACCCTTTGGGGATTGAACAACCCTTTCACAGGGTAGCCTAAGACCATCAGAAAACACATATTTCCAATGGTCTAAGGAACCGAGACTGATCCTCTAGCCATCTCCAGGCAGATCTGCCCATATGCAGATACGCCTGCATAGGAGTATCCAGCGTGATGATATCATCGAGCCAGCCCCATAACATACACCCAGTGCAAACACAGGTGTATGTGAAGGGTTGGCGCCATAAAATATTTATGCAGACCAATCACACATGTGTAGAGAGAATCTGGGCAGAAAGCAGCTGCTGTGTTGAAAGCAGCTACTCTGCTAAAAGTAGCTACTCTGTTGAAAGCAGCAGTACTGGCGAAATAACGATACTTCATGGATTATAATTATTGGGTAAATGCAAAATCATATACTGTAATTCATCCACTACTGCAAAGAATAATATATGTATCTGTACCATGGAAACTTTTAATCTGAATGCTGATTGGTCTTTTGATATTCAGCTGTGGTTGCTGTGAATACTGCCCCCTTGTGATAGTAATAGGTATGTAAAAAAAAAAAAAAGAGTGAATGATAGGAAACTTTAATGAACTGTATTGACTGAACTACATCATACATCATCTTTTTTATTATTAAAGCTATTGTTATATATATTTTCATTAGC
>NW_022103908.1:30910366-30913976 GCF_000313985.2 Echinops telfairi
CGAAGCATTTTTCAGTGATAAAAGTGATCTGAAGAAAATAGCTTATTTGTTTGCTATCTTTGCCATCTTGATTGAGTTAAATTTATCACTGCAAGAATCAAATGCAATATGTCTAGATTTGTCTGAAAATATCTGATCGTTCGAAATGAAACCAGTTTTGCCAAAAAAAAAGGGGATGAGAATAAAATTTACATGTTGCCTACCTTATCTGCTTTCTTTGAGGTACACAACATTGAACCAGACAAAAGTATTATGATGATGATTTCTGCACATGCTTGCAGACAAGATTTCATCGTACTTTCCTATTCTACCTGACACCCCATTTGCACGTGCCAGAAGCCCATTCCCAGTCAGAGTTGAAGATGCTCCTGAGACAGCACAAGAGGAGTTCATTGAATGTATTGACAGCGATGCAGTGAGAATAGATTTCTCTACAATGCCATTTACAAAATTCTGGATCAAGTGTTTGCAGTCATATCCTGTACTGTCTGAGGCTGTGTTGTGCCTCCTTCTTCCATTTCCAACAACATTTCTTTGTGAGACAAGGTTTCCCAGCGTGTTGGTTATCAAGTCTAAATGCAGAAATAGACTTGTAGAAGATGATCTTCGTTGTGCTGTTGCAAAGACTGCCCTGAGAATTTCTAATCTGATGAGAAAGAAGCTATCACAACTTTCACACTGACATTGGCTTTTTACGTCTACTGTCGCAAAATGTAGCAATGTGGTTTACTATTGTTGAATTAAGACTGCTATTCATGCTACACCATGCTTCAAGACAAAATTTCATTTATTTGTAATTAGAATTAAATAGTTCACAACATATAATTACATATTGTTTGTGATAAATCAATATGCTTTAATTATGTTAAATTTGTAACAATGAAAATACATCCTGCACATCAGATAATTACATTAAGACTCATAACAGTAGCAAAATTTCAGTTATGAAGTAGCAACAAAAATAATTTTATGGTTGGGGGGAACCACAACATGAGGAACTATATTAAAGGGTTGCGGCCATTAGGAAGGCTGAGAAACACTGATATAAAGGAATACAAGATACTTGTGGAGAAATACTGTCAACAGAACCAGAAGAAAACACTGCAAATGTTTTCATGTTTATATGCTTGTGTGGCATTCTTTTGCTCTTAGTATGAATTGATCTATATTATATTTTCTCTTTAACTACCTAAAACATGATCCAATTGGTAAATAAAGGTGCTGCACACGTTTTATAACACTATATATGCTTTATAATAACGTTGGACACCAGGGAGTGACTGACTAGATGTTAAACAAGGTCATTCTTTAAAATGCTTCTACAACGACTGTTTATGATTTTCCTATTCTGCACTGCGAGAATATGACTTTTTTAGTTTTTCATATCTAGTGTTTACTGTATCTTTGTTCTTTCTTTCCTACAAAGATAGTGTCACTTTTTATGTTTTATGTTCAAATATTTATGACTAAATAATCTTAACAACACACATTTCCAAAGCCAATGACAGTAAAGTGCTTTGTAGATGAAAACTGTTGACTGTCACACTGCCAACTGCTTATAGTGAGATCTCACTGCTTTGATGGAGATCTACACCTACAGTCATGTCCAATCAGTCAATGTTTGACAGCATATATTCTTGTGGTCCCAACCCCCGTGAAGAAAATTATAGTAAAAAAATCAAGGTATATCCAATGTCCTGTGATATCCACTGGGCAGGACTTTTCCACGGGCATTGAAACATTGTTATTACTGTATTATTTTGTTAAGGCTATAGTTAAAGATAACATAAAGATGTACATTAAAGATAAACCACACCTGAAGCTATCTGGACTGTTTTCTTCATGCTATATACTTGTACAAGTAGTTTACTCTCTGATATTAGATACAAACTGCACCTATTTGCCCAAATTTGTTTACAGATACAACACAGCCATGGGATGGAGCCCATTTGTAATCCAGCAACTGCCTGTTCTCACACTGTTTCTACAACATCCAAATCACATAGTACATTAATTTTCAGAGTATGTCATGGATGTGGATGTTAAACAACACCAAGACTGTACCTGGAAATAGAAAACAGATTCAAACAAGTATTTTCTTATTTGATCAGTATGTGTTGGAATGGGCATAAGATTAAGACAGAGACTGTGCATGGAACAGAGAATATATCTTTGCTGGGACATCTTTATTTAAAATGTTGCCACTATATATTCAATAGATACAACAACAAGAAAAAATTCCCTGCATCATACTTCTTTTGTTATTGTTGCTAGGCACCATCAAGTTGGCTACAATTCATAGCAAACCTATTAGAACAGAACAAAACACTGCCTGTTCTACCCCACCCTCACAAACCTCATGTTTGAGCCTCTCGCTCTGTCGAGCAGCTGTATCACTTCATCTTCCTGATAAACTTCCTTCCTGATAAACTTCCGCTTTGTAACTGACCCTCACTTTATCCAGCATGAGTTCCCTTTCCAGGGGCTACACTCTTATAACATGTCCACAGCAAGTTCATCTGTAGCCACCCTCACTTCTAAGAGGCATTCTCCTCTTTTTTGTTTCATCTGGCAATCAATAATATTTTTAATATTCTTTTTCAAAATCATAATTCAAATATATCTATTCTTCTCCATTCTTCTTTATTCAAATTTCCAGGGCATATGTGGGGATTGTGGCTTGGTGGCTTTGCTTTTGCTCCTGTTGCTAATCTGTTATGTTCTCTTCTTGGTTTGCCCTGCTGTGCGTGGTTCAGACCAGATGAAGTCCCTGGCATGAGTCCCCAGTATTGTCCTCTGTCACGGTACACACCAGTGAGAGGACATCGTGTCTCAAGCTGTTTCAGGCCCTATAGTCCTCTCTGTGCCTTAGCAGCTCCATGCAATAGTACATCCCCTCACAAAAGGGTCACAAGGAAGGGATGAGTCAACTAGGGCTCAGTATAGTCCCGTTGAAACACACAATATTCTGCTGGTTCCTTGAGGCTTTCTCACCCCCCACTATCATGACCCCAGTCCTGCCTTTCACTGTGGGCTAGACCAGAGCATGTGCACAGGTACTGACAAGAGATAAGAGCTCACAATCCAGGAACAGGAATGGGAGTCACGATACCAGGAGGGTAGGGGGAAGATGGGAAAAGAAGGGGAGGAAGGAGTAACTGATCACAATGATTAACACAAACCACCACCCACCCACCCACCTCCATGCCCCATCCCCAGGGGGAAAAACAAGAGAAACCATGGGGAAAGGGAGACAGCAGTCGGTAAAAGATATGAAAATACTAATTTATAACTTGTCAAGGAGTTATGAGGTTGGGAGGGCAGAGGGAGAGAAAATGAGCTCATACCAAAGGCTCAAATAGAAAGTAAATGCTTAGAAAATAATCTTGGTAATACTTGTACAAATATGCTTGATACAATTGATGTATGCATTGTTATAAGAGCTGTAAGAGCCCCTAATAAAATGATCTTAAAAAGAAAATATGATGGCATGGGTCAGGCATACCTAAGTCTTCAAAATGACATCCTTGATCTTTGACATTATAAAGAGATCTTGTGCAGTAGCTTTGCCTAATACAATACATCATTTGATTTCTCTGTTACAGCTTCC
>NW_022103908.1:30915007-30934927 GCF_000313985.2 Echinops telfairi
AATTAAGTGTTAAGGAGTTCCCATTATTTTCAATTTTATGCACAGTGTTATGATCTTGTAGTCAAATTTATTTGCATGTGGAAACATTTTTTAAAACACAGAGAAATACCTTTGTGGTATTCTCTGTTTCAGCTAAGATCCATCTGATACCAGCAATGATGTCGCTTGAACCAATTCCTCATCTGACTCTGGCTTGAATTCTGGCAGCTTGTTGTCAATGTACAGCAACTTGATGCAACCTTTGTTGCATGGTCTTCCGCAGCATGTTTCTTACATGAGATATTGTTGACATTGTTTCATAATTTCCACATTCTGTTGAGCTAGCTTTCTTTGAGACAGGCAACATGAATATCTCTTCCAATTATTTTGCCTTGTAACTCTCTTTCAAATTATTTGGCATAGACAAATGAGTGCATCTAGAGCTTCATCAGCTTTTGAAACATTAAAATGGTTATACACTCAATTCCCGGAGCCTCGGTTTTTGTCAATGCTAGTAGTGCAACTTGGAATTCTTTCCTCACACTTGATTCTCTGCTACTTCCTGAAATGGTTAAATGTCCACCAGTCCATTTATTGCAGGGAATCTGTGTATTCTTTCTACCTTCTTTGGATCCTTCTTGCATCATTCAATATTTTACCTCTAGAATTTTTCAATATAGTTACTCAAGGTCTGCATTTTTTCCTTCAGCTCCTTCAGGTTGAAATATACTGAGCATGTTCATTTCCTCTGGTTTTCTGACTCCAAGAGTTTGTACATTGTATTACAATATTTATTTTGTCTTCTTGGGTTCCCCTTTGAACTCCATTGCTCAGGTCTTTTAATTCATCAGTTTTTCCATTTGCTTTAGCTACTCTATTTCAAGAGTAGGTTTCAGAGACTCATTTGACATCCATTCTTATCCTTTCTTTCTTTCTTGTCTTTTTAATCATTTTTAATTTCTTCACATATAATATCATTGATATCATCATACCACATATTGTCAGAGATTCTATCATTAGGGTTCAATGTGCCAAATCCGTTTTTCAGATATTAAAAAAATTCAGGTGGGATATGCTCAAGATCATATTGCTCTGGTGAACTTGTTTTGATTTTCTTTAACTCCAACATTAAATACAAGTGAGCAATTGGTGAGCTGTTCCACAGTTGGCCCGTGGCCTTATTTTGGCTACTGATATTGAACCTCCCATGGTCTCTCCCCACAGATGCAGTCCACTTGCATCCTAGGTATTCTGCCTCTCATGGTCCTAGTACATAGTCACTGTTTATGTTGTAGAGAAAAGGTACTTGCAATGAAGGGTTCATTGGTCTTGAAAAATCCTATCATATGATCTTCAGCTTCATTTAAAAACTAGGCCTTATTTCCTAATGTTTGCCCATCTTCTTTGTTTCCACCTTTCTGATTCCAATCCCTAGTAATTAACAAGGCATCCTGATTGCATGTTTGGTTAATTTTAGATTGCAGAAGCTGGTGGATTTCTTCAATTTCTTCATATTCAGTTTTAGCGGTTGGTGCATGGATTAGAATAATTGTTGTATAACTAGTCGTCCTTGTAGATGAATATATATTTTCCCATCACTGAGAAGATAACATTTCAAGACAGATATGTGAATTTTCTTTGTAGTAATGAGTGTGCTGTCTGCCTTGTTGAATTTTTCATTTCAAGCGGAGTATACTACCTGCTCATCTGACTCAAAATACCCAGTCCCAGTCTCTCAACTCATTGGTGCCTACTTTATCAAGTGTTTTGTTCAGTTTTTGGACTTCCAAATATCCTACATACATACTTTGTATAATATGAGGGGGTACCCCCCCCCGCCAAAATGGAAAAAGACCAGCTAGGCAGAGCTTTTGCAGAATACAGTACTCACCTGCCACCCCCTGCTAGGCAGGCATCTAGCCATTTGTTCTGAGTTTGCGCACTCAGATGCATCACCTGGGAGGTTCTCTTGGGTCACAGTGAATATTTTCGTGAAAGCGCTTTCATTAAAATCTTGTTTTTTGTGATAGCTTATTTAAGAGAACAACGTGTGGCTGCAATTTTTTTTTCCTGCTTGGGAAAATTGCCACAGAAACTATTGTGATGTTGAACACAGCTTACAAGGACAGGGCGATAGGAAAAACTCAAGTGTACATGTGATTTTCTCATTTCACAAAAGGTGAAATCTCAAATAATGACAAACCTCATTCTGAATGCCCATTAATTTCCAAACAGATGAAAATATTGGCAAAATGTGTGCACTCTTCTTGAAGACTGACAACAGACCATCAAACAATGCAGAAGTTATCTGGACTATGGTGGAGCTTGGTTCGGTGAATTTAAAGGGAAGATTTGGGGATGAGAAGGGGCACTGGGAAGTTTGCGCCTTGGGTTCTCACTGACCAGGAAAAAGAGTGTTAAGTGGAAACATGCAGTGCTTTGAAAGAACAGTTCCAATGTGATCCAGACTTTTCCCCAAGGGCACTACTGGTGATGAGACATGTTACTATTCTTACAACCCCAAAAGCAAACATAAATCGAGCCAGTGGAAGGTGCCATCATCACCTTGCCCCCCAAAAGCTTGTCAAGTGAAATCAAACATCAAGGAGATGCTCTTATTTTTTTTTTTTTAATGTGAGGGGGATAGTGCATTTCAAATTCATTTGACCAGGTCAGACTGTTAGTGAAACTTTCTAGTTAGAGGTTTTGAAAAGATTGCATAACAGTGTGTGACAAAAAGGTCTGATGTGTGGCAGACAGGTGACTGGCTTTGTACCTGCTCACTGCGCCATCTCAGTGTGCCAATTTTTGGCAATAAACAGCATGCCTCTCCTGCCCCACGTACATTACTTATCTGACCTTACTGCACATGACTTCTTTTTGTTTCCATGAATGAAAAGGGACATGAAAGGACAATTTGAGGACACAGATTAAAAAAATAAGGGAGGTGCTGTCAACTCTCCAAACAGATAAATATGAAAAATGTTTTGAAGAATGGAATCGCAGATTTGACAATATATTAAGTGTAATGGAGAGTACTTTGACGGTGAGAAGGTTGTTTTGTAAAAAACAAAATGCAAAAACATAGCTTTAAAAAGAAATTCCATTTTGGGTGGGGGGCGGAGTACCCCCTCATAAATTCTGATTATAATGGCTATGTCTTTTTTCTCATTTTGATTCATGATTCATCAGAAATAAAGGAATTAGAAACTTTACTCCATTTACATCATTATGGAAGACTCCTTTGAAGAGGCAGCTCTCCCACAACCACATTTTAAGTGCTTTCCTACGGGAGGGACTCATCTTCCTGCGCTATATCTGACGATGTTTCTCTACTATCCATGAGTGTCCATGGCTAATTTCTCAATGCTGACAGCTCATCGTTTTCTTTGGGAATCAGACCCCTCAGTATTCGAAGGCTGTCATATGGTGTCCAGTAGGTGTCGTAAGGTGTCCGCAGAAGTAGACAGCTGTACTCATAGTTTGGTCTTAATCTGGAAGCTCCACTGAAGCCTGTTCACCCTGGGTGACCAGGTTGCTACTTAAAATATAGGAGGCATCGCTTCTAGGATCAGGCAGCACGCAAGGCATCAGACTATGACACACTGTCAGACAAGTAGTGGACACTTATCCTACAAACTTATAATTTAATTGATAGCAAATGAGCTATAATTGAAATTAAGAGTGTTTTCTCTATTTCTGGTACATACATTTACCCACATAAATGACTTTAATGGAATCATGGCATCTATTGTTAAAACGTTGTATTTAACCATCTGTTGTTGTTGTTGGGTGCCATTAGGTCAATTTTGATATGTCAATGCTGCAGATCCATTTAATGAATGAGGGATTAATTAGAATGACTTATCGAAAAGATTAACATGGGATCATCAATGAAGTAGAAGGCTAGTACTTCCAAAGTAGGTGAAGATAAAATTAGGGATAAGTATAAAAGGAGTATACCTGAAATGCTAATGAGCATCACGATGAGGCTTACTGGTCCAACTGAGAGGATCTGTCTTTCCTTTGCATTGGGAAGTAACCGATACAGAAAGTTGTAATCATTGATCTTCACCAGCAAATGCATCAAATCCTCTTCTGTTTCAGCAAACAAGGTTATGTCATATGCATGTCATAGAACTTCCTACAATCCTGATACATATTCTCTTCATGGATACCAGTTTCATCAATTATTTGCTTATCGTACACAATGAATAAATATGGCAACAGACTCTATCACCTATGCACAGTTTTCCTGATTTTAAATCCCACAGCGACCCTTGTTTTGTTTGAACTACTGATTCTTGGTCTCTCTCTCTTTTCTGCATGAACACAACTATATGTTCTGTAATTCCCATTCTTTGAAAAGTTATGCATGTTTTATTATTCACATAGTCAAATGTCTTTACAAAGTAAATAAAATAAATGTAAACATTTTTCCAGTGTTCTCTAATTTTGGACAAAATCCATCTGGCAGATCAATGATGTCCTTGTTAGAAAGGTTAGACTGAGTAACTTATAATTTCCCTTCCATTTAAAAAATGAATAAATCTATTTGTCCCTTGAACAAATTATTTTGGTGGCTGGACCCTGGAATTAACTCTGGGAGTTAAATCTGAGTGTTCTCAAAAATCAGCAGGGTCATGCATGATGAGTGTTGCTTCCCAACTTATGTAGATAAAGAAGAAAGGGTGCTCATCAGCATGCCGATATTAGACAAAAGAAAATTATCCAGTATAGGTCTAGAATATGAGACCTATAGGTATCAAAATACACACTCTTTATAGCAGTGGGCTCAAACATACCAGCCATCATGAAAATACTGCAGAACTGAGCAATGTTTTATACTGTTGTACTTGATTTACATGAGTCACAGCTGATTTGAAGGCAGCTTAATACAACAACTAGTTTTTTGACCTTTACCAAAAACATCAGTCCAGGTCTGTATGACATCTAATCTTTTAAAAATAATTTATGACATGCTCAAAGATTTATACATATTAGCACTGCGCATCATTTTCTTTGTAATTTTTTTCCACAGTGGTAGGTGTGATTGTGTGTGTGTGTGTCCTTATAACTTCTCACTTCCGTCCTTTGACAGTAGGCAAGGTGTCTGGCTGTCTGTGTAATATGAATGGCTGAACATTTCTTGTAAAGGATGGAATACAGTATGCTATAGAAATTGAATTAAAAAATCTTCAGTGAAGAGAAAAAAGGCTCAGGGACCTTGGATGTCAGTTCCAAGAGAGACAAATTTATAGGTATAACAATCAGTCTTTTATAACTGGCATCGAAGGTCCCAGAGGCCTTTTGCCTATCACCAAGCATTTCTCATGCATTTCCTTCAATGTGAAAAAAAATGTTTTTGATTGCAATGTTTAAACATTTTGCTACAAATAGAAGCAATCTTTTCAACTCTGTTTTATGTTCACACCACAAATTAGACTTTTTAATCATTTTATTGGCATATTGTGCACATATATGAGGTAATCCTTCAATTCAGAAAAGTTGTGCAATGACCACCACAATCCATTTCAGAAATGTTTCTTCTCAGACTCATTGTCGTCAGCTCCCCACTTACTCCCAATCTCCCATGCTATGGCCCTAGTAACTGTTGACCCAGTTACTGTCTCTGTAGGTTTACCCATTCAGGATTTCATTCACAGACTAACATACAAACCATCAACAGGAGCAAGCAAACAAACAAACAAGCAAGCAAACAAGACCCAACAATAATAACAGAGTAAAACCCAAATAAAAACAAAGTAGAAAGTATTAAAAGTCTAAACAACTTTAATAGTATATTAAAATTTTGTCTTTATTTTAAAAATGATTTTTTTTAATAAAGAGATGCTATAATTTAGCTTGCTCAGCAATTTAATATTTCGCAAGGACTCAGTAACAAAGCTTTCACCTGCCCTATTTGCACACTATCAGGCCCGAAGTGAGCTATGATCTCTTTGGGATTCATTTAAAGTGGTGTGGTTATCACTCACCAACTACAACAGAAATAAAAATGATCTACACTAGTGACCCAAAGGCTCAGTGAGCTCTTTAAAGTGACATTTATCATAGTGTCTCTAGGGCAGTGAGAAAAAAAATAATAATTGTGCTTCAATGAAGGCTAAAATATTTGACAACTCATCGCTAAAGGGATTATCCTAAGTTTTTGAGGTCACATAAGAATGTTTTCAGTCAAAGGCACTCAGTAGTTACAGGAACGGATTCAGCCCATAGAGCGACAAATTCTTTATCCAGGATTCATTTCTGTATTTGATCAAAATAGTACTATTTTGTCACATTCAAGCAAAGGTACATAATAATACTCAATCTTTTGATCCTTTAGCATGACATATATTACTTAATTTATATAAGCCTTCTAGAACATTGTAAATATTGCAATTTTCAGTGTATAGGTTTTGCATAAATTCCTGAAAATTATCACTATTTCACAGTTTCAATGCTTGTTAATTGTAATGATATTATTGATACTTTAACATTTTTATTTCTCTTATATTTCACTGAGATCGAGGCAATGCTGACTCATAGTGATCCCTAGAGAATAGAAAGCCTAGTCTTTCTCCTGAGCAGCTGTTTGTGGTTTTGAACTATTTACCACATGGATGACAGCTTAACCACTACACCACCAAGGTGCTCTCTCTCTCTCTCTCTCATATATATATATATGAGAGAGAGAGAGAAAGTATGTAATGCACTCTCAAATCCATCCCAACTCATAGAACTCTCCCATGAGGTTTTGTAGGTTGACATTTTTAAGGAGGGGAGGGGCTGGAGGCATAGCGGTTATACATTGGGCTGCTAACTTTACAGTATGAAGTTCGAAACCACCAGCTGGTCCATGGGAGAAAAATGAGGCTTTCTATTCCCATAAAGAGTTACAGTTTTTGAAACACATAAAGGCAGTTCTACCGTGATCTATAGGGTCTGCATGAGTTGGTATCAACTCGATGGCAATGATGTTTTTGGTTATTGTTTTCATTTGTTTTTTTTTAATAAAAGCAAATAGCAATGACTTTTTCCAGAAAAGCCACAAGGTGTGTTTGAATCTTCAACCTTTTGTTTAGCAGTCTGTGCCTAACCACTGTGGCACCAGAGTTCCTAGAATAGCGAAATACTTTATTATCATAGCAGCAAAGCTGGGTATACATATAAATATTTATTTCTGTAATTAAAGCACACACTTAAAAAGAGTCTTTTATTGTATATTTTACTGTGAATAAATGATGCCAATGGAGTTGATTAAACAATAATTCTGACAAAGCATTTGCTGCATAGTAGTGTATAGATAAGTGAAATAAAGTATGTAGCATGATTGTTCCAGCCCTTAACACAAAATACATGCTCAACAAGTATTCAATATTATTATTTGACCTTCTCTCTCTATATATATATATATCTGTTCTTTAGTGTAAAGAGAAGATTGCAAAACGTTGGATGCCAACTTGAATTGTGGCCATGTGCTTCACCATATGCAAGTGTTATTACATTAACTGTCTTTCCTTGATGATGTCGTGGCTTACGTATTAGGCCGCAATCCATAAGGTTCAAATACACTAGCTGCTCTGCCAGAGAAAGATGAGGCTTCAGCTCCTGTAGAAGTTACAGCCTTGGAAACCCACAGGGCAGGTCCACTGTATTACTGCGATGCTCGGAGTCAGAATCAATGGTCTCACTCACGGTGAACTTTGAGTTTTCTCAAGTCTTTCCACTCACCACATTCTTATCAGGAAAAATTCATACTGATCGAGTGATAGACTGATGTATCATGTTCTCCTACCCCATCCTCTGATCTATATAACATATCATGGTGACGCAATGTGTTACAGAGTAGAATGGCTACCTAGGGCCTTCCTTCCTAAGTGTAATCTATAGGAAGAGATCCTAAGAGTTTTTCTACACAGCTGTTGGACAGATTCAAGCTGCAAACCCTCAAGGTCAAGCACTGAGAGTAGGATTTTTTTTTTGTAGTTTTTTTTTTTAAATAATACATTAGAGAAATACATGTCAGATACTTTTAAGTGTCTCATCTATCCGAAAAACTCCAAATTCACTGCCCTCCAGTCAGTTCTGGCTCATAGCAACCTTATAGGACAGGGTAGACCTGCCCCTTTAGGTTTCTGAAACGGTAACTCTTTGTGGGAATAGAAAGCCCCATCTTTCTTCAATGGACCAGCTGGTGGTTTTGAACTGCTGACCTTGCAGTTAGTAGTCCAACTTGTAACCACGGTGCCACCAGGGCTAAATATGCTGACTATTAAATACAAATATCCAGCAAGTAGGAGTATTAACTATTTGTGTTTTCAGGGAAAGTTATAGATCAGAGCATATAAGGGCTGTCCCTAACACCACATAATCGTTAAACACCCTCAGTTCCAAGATGTCTGTGTCCAACCACTGGTATCTCAAACACATTGTATTCTTCTACTGCTCCACATTCTATTGTCTGATCAAATGAGTAACTTTAAATTAGTTATGATGAAGTATGGGACTTAACTGACCCACAGTTAAATCTGTTCATTTCATAATTTTAAAATAAAACAAAAACATGGGCGTGGAACTTAAATATTTAAGTTCAAGGTGACCAGGTATCCAAAACTTTTTTTCAGACTTACAAAATATAACTTCACATTCCACCTTTGAAATGTTAGTCCTCCTGGAGTAATAATTTAGATTTTAAGTGAGATTTCATGACATTGTGCTTTCATAAAGTGGGATATGTGTCTTGCTTCAATTAACATGCATCTTAAAGGTATACAGCTGTTGTGCTTTGTTAGCTACCTTTGAGAAGTTGGTTCCAAATGCATTTGAAGGTATTTATGAATTGCTATATTTAAATATTGTGAATATACAATAAACAGCATTTTGTCTTTAGGAAGAATGGTAACATCTTTCCTGTATTATTCTTGTTTTTCAAATAATAATATCTCATAATATCACATTTCATTAACCCTTAATTCAGGCATGAATTCATTTTTTCCGTAAGTCTGATAAAATATAAATAGGTAGCTGATCAGTTTTGTAGGAGTCCTGGTGGCATCGTGGGTTATGTGTTGGGATGCTAACTTCAATGTTGAAACCAATAGGCACCTCTCAGGAAAAAGATACACTTTCTAGACCCTTTAAGGCTCAGAAACCCACTAAGGGAGTTTTACTCTGTCCTACAGGGTCACTATGAGTTGGAATCAACTCTATAGCACTGGGTGAGAATAAGTATGTGATCTTAGTTTATGTGATTAAATAAATAAGAAAATAAAGCTCAAATTCACATTACATAAATTGTTTATGTTGGACAAAGATATTGTTTAAATATAAATGTAATACTCATTATTTGCTATACATTTTGAATATAGATAATTATTTTGATGTGATCAAAGTCAACTCCTTTTAAGAAGTTGCGTGTTTTTTCCACAATGGCTCTATAAAGCAGTCCAATTTGGTTCAATTTTTATTTTTAAGGTATGTGTATATTTTTTCCTATTTCTAGAAAGTTTTTAGGTAGCAGTCAATTTGTGCTCAGTTTTATTATCTTCTCATCACAAAAGTTGTTTTATAAGAAATGAGTGCAGGTAAAACTATCACCATCATTTAATTCTGAGCCATGGTGTTTCTCTTCTGGGATTGAATGATGCTGTTTCCCCAGCCTTGCTGCAAAGAAAGCAACTGTAAATGACTTGCAGCAACCGCGGTGTAATAGACTTCGCTTTACATCCATCCTTTATTGTAGTGCTGCTGTAGACAACTGAATCATGCCCCCCAAAAAGAATTTGAGAGTCTTTAACTCATTGTTTTAAAAAAATCCAGGATTATTTGTGACCCGGTAAATATTAGAAAACATCTTGAAGATACATTTATATATAAGAGTAAATTTAACACATTTAGATCCCTTTATTTAAACTCTTATGTTACAGAATCAACTGCATTTGAAAGAAATAACAATAAAAATGATAAAAATAATAGCAATAATATTACTGAAAGTACTGTTTTAAAATTTAAAAAATACTTGAATTCAGTGAGTTACCTTTAAAATGTCAACTTCAAAAATTACATGGAAAAATATCACAAAATACAAATTTTCTAAATAATGAACAGGATAAATAGAAAGTGGTTGTCTTTTAATATATATGTAATAATCCACTTGGGTGAATATGATATTGCTGTGTCTCAACTTGAATTATTGTGAACTTTTTTCAGGAGATGCGGTCCAGGACGCCAGGTTTGAGATTTCTTTCCTGAGCCCCTTTCTTCATTCTAGATTCAAAAATTGGTGGGAGAAATTCGATCTTAGTCTTTAATTGGGATCTTAATTGGGCCATTGGTGCCCTAATTATGAAAAATGTAATTAAAGTAATTATAGATGAATTAGAGCAATAATTAGTAATTATAAATAAAGTCAATCTGAAGTGGATATGCAAAAAATCTTTAAAAACAGTTCTTTAAAGTGACAGTGCTACCTCAAATATTGTGTTGTAGGCTGCTCTGTAGCTCTCGTCACACATGGGTTTAAATTTTAAGAAGCTGGTAATATGTATTCCTTATCCATTACTCGCTGCTCACTGACTTTAAGTCAATTACAACTCTTCTAAACTCATTATGATAAAGAACAACTGCCCTAGAAGGTTCCCAAGGCTCTCAATCAATGGTTCTCAACCTTCCTAATTCTGCGACCCTTTCATACAGTTTCTCATGTTCTGGTGACCCCCAAATGAAAAAATTATTTTTGTTGCTACCTGAGTTAGTTAATTGTGCCAACTTGACTAATAATCACATATGGGGCTAATTGAAAGGCAGAGGGATAAATGGGTGGTGAGCCTTGCCTTTCTAATTCTCGGGTCTCTTGCTTTGTGATGGTCGCACCAGGGTGCAGCTCCCTTAGCAGTTCCCTGCTTCAGCTTGAAAGATTGACTTCCTACAAGACATCTGCAAGGAGAAGCCACATGGACCTATCCCGATGCAGCCCTGGGTGCTGGAGCAGCCGTGTGGAGACCCCTGCCAGTGCTGAGATGCTTACACGTTCACGGACTCAGCTTTCCTCCTACAGTCGGCATCATTGCCTCTGTTTTGTGAGGTGGAGGACTTTGTGGACTGGTGTTGGGTTAATGGGTTAATGTTGGACTTGTGGGCTTGGGCAGTATTGGGTTGGGATGTTTTTGTGATGCACACTTTCTTTACATAAAACTCTCTTATACATGAGTAGCTGTGGATTTGTTTCTCTAAAGTACCTAGACTAATACACTACTTCATAACTGTAGTTGTGCTACTGTTATGAATTGGGCGACCCCTGTAAAAGTGTCTTTCAACCGCCAAAGGGGTCACGAACCACAGGTTGAGAACCACTGCTCTAAATCTCTACAGAAGCACAGGACCATATCTTTCTGAGGAGGGACTAGTGAGTTTGACCCAAGAATTTTCAATTAGAACCTAGAGCTGAACTTCCAAAGATCTTTATTTTTCTTACAATGAGTTTAATTATTAGTCTATCCCCTACTCTGGAATAAAATTAATCCAAGCTTGATAGTTGTTAAATATGAAAGATTAAGATTATAACAGTATAAGAACAAAATTCTACTGATCGAATGTTTATACTTATATTTTAGGAGTTATTAAATGAATGTAAAGGTACCATATTGACATTTTGGAGTGATTGCTTTCAATATTTTTTAAAATTATGAAGTATATGAATATAAAATTAACTGGAGTGGAAGTGACAAGGTTTTAACCAAGCAGGTAGGAGTTAAAAAGATTTTAAAGATTAAGACAATCAGATACAGACTATACAGCACTTACATTTAATACACTATGATAAGAGATTAAGTTAAAATTACCAGCAAATAACACAAGGTTACATTTTCATAAAGTCTTGAAAAGCAAGCAAAGCAAACAATAATTATAATAACAACTTAAAAATAAGCAAATGCATCTTGCAAATCAAGTAAAAAGAGAAATAGCATATTTTTGCACTAACAAAGAAGCCAGCAGGTATGGGTTATATAATCTATAAAGACATTTGTAAAAGTTCAAGTGGAAAAATAGAGAGAGAGAAATTTAAAGAAATGTCCACTATACAATGAGAGTGAACAATAAAGAGATGTTTTTTGGGGTTTTTTAAATCATTTTTTTAGTGGTTCATACAACTCTCATCACAATCCATACATGCATCAGTTGTGTAAAGCATATTTGCACATTTGTTGCCATCATCATTCTCAAAGCATTTGCTCTCAACGTAAGCCCCAGGCATCAGCTCCTAATTTTCCCCTCCCTCCCCACAACCCCTCCCTCATGAACCCTTGATAATTTATGAATTATGATTTTGTCATATTTTTCCCTGTTCAATGTCTCCCTACACCCACTTTTCTGTTGCCTGTCCCCCAGGAAGGAGGTCACATGTAGATCCTTGTAATCAGTTCCCCCTTTCCAACCCACCCTCCCATTATCACCACTCACACCACTGGTCCTGAAAGGATCATCCGCCATGGATTCCCTGTATTTACAATTCCTATCTTTACCAGTGTACATCCTCTGGTCTAGCCAGATTTGTAAGGTAGAATTTGGACCATGATAGTGGGGGAGGAGGAAATATTTAGGAACTAGAGGAAAGTTGTATGTTTCATTGTTGCTACACCACACCCTGACTGGCTTGTCTCCTCCCCAAGACCCTTCTGTAAGGGGTTGTCCAGTGGCCTACACATGGGCTTTGGGTCTCCACTCCACACTCCCCCCATCATTCACTATGGTAACATTTTTTGTTCTGATGATGCCTGATACCTGATACCTTCGACACCTCATGATTGCACAGGCTGGTGTGCTTCTTCCATGTGGGCTTTGTTGCTTCTGAGCTAGATGGCCGCTTATTTACCTTCAAGCCTTTAAAACCCCACATACTATATCTTTTGATAGCCAGGTACCATCAGCTTTCTTCCCCATATTTATTTATGCACCTGCTTTGTCTTCAGCTGTTGTGTTGGGAAGGTGAGCATCATAGAATGCCAATTTAACAGAAGAAAGTATTCTTGCATTATGGTAGTATTTGAGTGGAGGCCCAATGTTCTTCTGCTACCTTATTACTAAACTTATAAATATATACACATAGCTCTATTTCCCTATCCTCATATATAAATATATTTGCATGTGTACATGCCTTTATTTAGACCTCTATAAATTCCCTTAGCTCTTTCCTCTATTTCCTTTGACTTTCCTCTTGTCCCCCTATCATGCTCAGCCTTCATCAGGGTTTCAGTAATCCCTCTTGGTTACATTACCCTTGATCACGCCCTACCAGGCCTCTTACACCCTTCTCACCACTGATTTGGATCACTTGTTGTTTCCTTGTCCTTGGGTTTGTTAACACCACTTCCTTTCCTTCCACCTTCCCCTCTCCCAAGGCCCCCCTGGAACTACCGGTCCCATTGTTTTCTCCTCCAGATTGTTCATCCAGCCTATCTTATTTAGACAGACCTGCAGAGATAATAACATGCACAAAAACAAGGCAGCGCAAAACCAAGCAACAATATACAACAAAGCAACAGCAACAAACCACTGACAAAAAACAAAAAAAAAAAACACAAGAAAGAAAAGCTTGTAGTTAGTTCAAATACTCTTTGTTGGCCTTTAGGCGTGTTTTCCAGTCCAGTCTATTGGGGCACCACGCCCTGGCCCTAAAGTCCACCTTCAGCATTTCTTGGGGGCCTCGCTACTCCATTCTCTTGCTGTTCTGTTGCACCCCCTTAGTGTTTTGCCTCGGTGTGGCGGTATCAGATCTGGCGTAATTCCCACACCGTGTCTCTAGTGTTGTCCCCTGTAGGGCTATGCATCAGTGAGGGATGTCATGTCTCACAGTGGGGCTGGCCATGTGGTCCTCTCTGTGGACTGGCTGCTCTAATTGGGAACATTGTCCTCAAGGCCTGGTGGGCCAGGATATGTTCCATTCTCTCCTCCTCCCCCTTCATCTGCTCCCATGTACTCTGATCAGATATGTCCCACTCCTGGAGCTGCAGATTCAATGCCATCTAAAGAGATGTTTTTATAATGATAATAATGTGTTAAAATATACAGAAATATATAATAGTGAAGATCCAATAAACATCTTATCGAAGTTGTGTAAAAATTGAAATTAAAATTGGAGAAGCCTAAAGATCTTCAGACAGTTAATAATTTTCTAAACTATTCAAATATATAATTCCTGATATTTAATAACTTAATTAAATTCAAATAAAATATGTTCTTTAAAGAACAAAAAATATATATTTTTAAAAAGTTAAATTTATCAAGAAAATAGAGGACAAATGCAGCTAGAGGCAAAGATTGATTTACTAATGTAAGCATTTAGAATGAGAACAGATTTTTCAGTACCATAATAAAGATCAGAAGACAAAGTACATATGTGTGAAGTCATTAGAAAAAATGCTTCCAATTTCCCATTTGACAGACAGTAAAACTGTCCTCTTGGGCTTTGTACTCGCATAAAGAGTTACAGTCTGGACCCTCACAGGGACAGTTCTGTCCTGTCCTGTACAATTGCTGTGAGTCAGCATCAACTCGATGGTAGTGAGCTTTGGTTTGATTTTATCTCCCATTAACAAATATAAATATATTTTCAGAAAAATAAAAAAATAAACCTATATTCTATTTATAATTCATCTTCAAAATATAGCTTTCAAAGATTTACTTCAGACAAAAGAACAATAGTCATAGTGGAAAACTGAAGGTGAAGATCGAATATTGAGTGATGCTGTTTTGAAATATGTGGACATTTTTTTAGAACCTTGACTCCATAAACCACAATAATGTTTTCTGAATTTTGAAGAGAATCAAGATATAAAATATAATACTAGAAAAGAAGAAATATAGATGCTAGGATATACATGTCAAATGTAAATATCCTAAGACCCTCATATATTTTAGACTTAAAGTATTAAATAGATTATGTGTTATTTAGTATGCATATCTAAAGTTATATTATCTAAAATAAGAGCCACAATTGTTATAACACCAAGAGTAGATGAAAGGGACACAGCTCCACTCCCAGCGAGCAGAGTGAGTGAGGGTTAGTTCTCTAGTCTCCAGGCGGGGTTCACCGTCCCTGCGGGTGTTCAAGACCGCTGCTCTGGAGGACAGTGGGAGCCTCATCTCCCCTGGAGCAGCAGCAGGTTGTTCCTAACTGCTGACTCTGCAGTTAGCGGCCCACCACCTAACCCATTACGCAACCAAGGTGTCTTAGAAGAGGATACACAGAACAAGAAAAAGTAAATAAACATAACCAAATCAAGACCCTTCAAAGATAATATATAAATTATTTTAAAAATGGAAAGTGCATACAATTTGAGAGAAAAAATTCACTTTAATTCTTTAATGAAAAGAAGAGTTTAGTCCAATCAAAACAAAGACTTGTGAAGCACTGTCCTCCGTTCCAAAGCACTGCCGTAAAAGGAGAATGATCATCTAACAATCAGTACAGGACCGTTAGATGAGGTGCAGTGTTGTTACCAAGGCGGCTCTCATTGCTTTGAAGGCACTCTTTGACTGTACTTCTTCCAGGAGATGAGTTCGTCCTTTAAGCAGTCTATGGTACTTCTGATATTCTCCCCAACATCATAATTATTCAACATTCACAGCCATATGAGGTAATTAAAATTCAAATGACTATTCTGGGTAAGACCACAGTGCAAAGAAACAAGAAAATAATAATTCATTTGTTTTTGAAAATTTACAGTACATGTGTAAATAGATCATGAGTCTAGAAAAATATATAGAAAAATTAAAACTGGCAGGCTGAAGGTAAAATAGTATTTTAAGGAATATTATGAGTTTCAGAATGTTTTTATTAGTAACAAATAGAGATATAAACCAAGTGAGCTTCTATTTCTAATAAGTGTAATAAATTATAGAGAATAACATAATAAAGTAATGATTTAAAAAACAAAAAGACTGAAATAAAACCTCAAATAACTACAGCCAATGAGACCATTGGTACTTAAGTAATCAATTTAAAAACAACTATTTGGTTATATTAAACAAAATAAAAGCAGTGTTTCAAAATGTTAATATAAGAAATAAAATAAGAGCTATTCCTGAGATGCCACAAACAAACATTAAATATAGATTTTAAAAGTCTTTCATTACAATAATAAGAAAATTTATGGAGAAGATATGAAGTTTTCAAAAAGTAAAATTTATTTTGATTCAATAAAATATATTGTTTTGTCATAATTATAGAATTATTAAATAAGCATAATTAGTAGTTAAACATCTATGTCCTCCAATGCAAATTTACATAAAAACAATAAGTGAATTTTAAGGAAGGAATAGATCGTTTTAATTTTCTGTATCTTTTTATTGTAGAAGTGAAAGAGAAGACATTCCCAGACTCTGTTTGTACAGTGGTTACAGATCAGGCTGCTAACTGTAAGGTTGGCAGTTTGAAACCTGCAGCAGCTCTGTGGGAGAATGATGAAGCTTATCTCCTGTAAAGAATTACAGTATCAGAAATCTACAAAGGGGGTGTGCTTTGTCCTTTAGAGTTGATATGAGTCAAACGCAGCTTATGGAAGTGAGTGGGGGAGTTGACATTGTTTCATGAAGAAAAGCATTACTGTTGTGAAGCAAAATTACTTGATACATTATTTCTATACACATTCTTCTTACTCCCCATCAAATAATGGAGTGGGACCATGTAAATAAGGTATCTGGAATTATAATAAGATTAGCCAATCTGGCATTCAACTGGAAATAAAGTAGGTCAACTCAGAAGTAGGGGTGAAGAATCTCATGAGCCTCCAGAAAGAAGAACAGGAGCAGAGCATGTCTGAGGTCTCTGTCTGTCTTAGAAAAGCAGCACTGTGGCTCTCAGAGATTATGCAGAGGTACACAGAGCATGATGCTTCCAGGACAACTGAAAAGGTAAAGTTAAGGCCTTTGGGCAGGAGGCTGATCTGCAGAGTGTCCCTTGGGCATCCATCAGCACCAACAGAGTTATGCAATACTTGCCAGAGGAAAGGCTGAGGACCAGAGAAAGCTGTGCTTGCCAGTTCTGCTAAGAAAAAGCACTGTGAAAAAAAGAACTATATCCTCAGCATTTTAATCCTGACTTTTTGTAACCTGTTAACTTTCCTAATAAACAACATCATACTGAGTATATTATTACCGGTGAGTTCTGTGTGTCCATTGCAGTAGATTATCACACTCAGCAACAAAGAAGCCGAGTGCCATAGGAAGGATGGTTGGTGTCAGAATTGCATAAAGAAGGAAGATGAATGAAGGCATGCCTGATCTCTTCCTCTCATGAACCATCCTTGGTCTATCCGATCCTGGATGTTGTTATAGTCTTAGAAATTCTATGGGGCAGTTTTATTCTACGATATAGAGTCAGAATCTTCTTGATCCCAGTGGGTTTGAGTGAAATGTGTTTGTTTTGTTTTCAATGAAAAATAGGATCACAATTTGTTCTAAAGATCTGAAAAGCTAGGGTTTTCATGAGTAATGACAATATTTTGACATCTCTTCTGTTTATTTAGCACCTGTACATCTTCTTTAGTAAAATATGTATTCAAATATCTTGACTAGTCCTGAGTACTCTGTCAGGCTTTTTCCTTTCGTGTTTCATTTTAAATGATGATATTTGCCCTGTCACCGCTGGCCATTTCTGAACTGTATACTGTTAATTTATGAGTTCATCCGAGAAAGTTTTATCTCTAGAATTGTGGTTTCTAGTTCTAGATTTTTTATTTGACTCCATTTCATAGTTTTCATTTCTGTATGAATTCTCTATCTATTCACACATATTCTCCATCTTTCCTTAATGAATTCTTAACATATAAATCATAATTATTTTGAGAACACCATAGATTTATTTTATTGTTAATTAATTCGAGAATTTAATACTCAAATTAATTAACAATAAAATAAATCTATGGTGTTCTCAAAATAATTATGATTTACATATTTTGTATATGATTTACATATATTGTAAGCTAGAAGTATCAGAATAAGGTGGTTTTGTTGAACCTTAATTAGAATTTACATATTTTGTATATGATTTACATATATTGTAAGCTAGAAGTATCAGAATAAGGTGGTTTTGTTGAACCTTAATTAGAATGTTGGTATTCAAAAACTTGGAAATATTCAAACAAGTATTGATTTTAACTGTACTTGGATGTGTCCAGTTTGAGGAATACAATCTGATAAATACAAATGATAATTTGTCACTTAACATCAATAATGTGCTCTAATATGCTGTAAAATAAGATGTTATGCAATTTAGGTATTGTATGAATATGCCTATGTTTTGAGTAATAAATTTCACTATTTTCCATATTGTGTTTTTTAATAATAATTGTTTAATAATCATTTTCACTTCAAAATCATCACTTCTTCTTTGCTTTTTACAGTGCTTAGGGGCCACGATACACTTCATGATATTATTTTTGGAAGAAAATCAAATAGAAAGAGATTTCAATACAAAAGATGGGGTGCTACTGCCTACATGCTTAAGCATAGAATGTTATACAGAAGAGTTTTTCTTCAAGTACTGATAATTTACATTAAAATAATGATAGAAAGCAAAGTATAGCACACAATATAGTACACAGCAACACAGACATTTATTGCAAGTATCAAGACATAGGTAGTATAGATTATATATGTACTGTATCATTACATGCTATGGAGCTAGTCACTTTACATACAGGAGATATGAGATACAAGTGTTTTATATGCGTAAACATCCAGTTATATCTGTTATGTTATGTCCTGAGATTTTGATACCTAATCTCTAACCTGTTGGGCTATGGATGTTGACCGAATGGATATTATGCAAAATGTGACTGTGTTTGAAGTCACCTTCATGGTTGTAAATAATTCAGTACTATAAACTCACTAACCCTCCCAAGAAAGCTTTGAAAAGGTCTTAACAATTAAGCCTATCATTTATTATTATTCGTTTCAACAACGTGCCAGAAACGGATTCACATTTTTAAAATACCCCTTATTTTAATTCACATTAAATATAGAAGATAGATTATATCCCTTCATTTTCTTGAAAAGAAAATTGCAACTCAATAAAGTATAGGTAGCTAATCTAGAAACGAATAATTGTGTGAGATATTGATATCTATTTCTCTAAAAATTGTATGGAGACAGAATTAAATTTATATAATCTACATGATAAACTGAAATACGTTTAAGTTAACTTATCCACAATTATTTCTGAAAAACTTCTAGTTAATATAATTGCAATAAACAGACTTTAGGTGTTTCAGACAGATGAGTAGCAAAAAATAGTGAATAGAATGTTAGGGGGGAAAAGTTAGACAAACTTTAACTAAAGAGGTGGAAATATTAGAATTATTTTAAAGGCATAATAAACTATAATATAAGAGTGCTATAGCATTGAAAATGAACAGTATTAGAAATCAAAATCTAATTTAATTTTCAGAAATACCTAGAAATCAAATAAATAAGAATAAACATGAATTTATATTTTTAGTAATTCACACAAAAAAGTGATAGTATAGTATTTTGAAAAGATTATTATTTGGGGATTTGAAAGCATCTGTTCTCAAATCCTTATTGTGTGATTTATTAGTTTAGCTATGTGATATTGAGCTTGTTCTAAAATATTTAAATATAAACTTCATCTTTTAAAAAATATATATATCAATCTTTTCAACTCTATCCCAAACTCTGTATGTTATTGGTGAGGTCAAATAGGATATTAGATTCACTGAATAAAGACGACCAAAGAAAAATGAATGTCTTTGAATTATGTTGTCAGTGAATAATATTGGAAACACCATGGATTCCCCAAAAGAACAAACACATTTGTCTTGCAAGAAGTATAGAACAGTAAGACCTACTTTTCTGATGAGTTTGGTAATCCAGTGGTTAAAATGGTACTTGTGATCAGGCTTCTTTCTAAGGTGGGTG
>NW_022103908.1:30935287-30939438 GCF_000313985.2 Echinops telfairi
ATAGGTTGCTAATTACAAGAACAGCAGTTCAAATCCACCTGGCTATCTCTTCCAATAAAGATTCTTCTAGTACTGGAAACCAAAGGGGCAGTTCCACTCTGTGCTATAGGGTCACTTTGAGTCAGAATTAACTGGATAGGAATGAGTTTGCCTACCTTACCTTGAGGAACATTTACCATGATTAAATGTATGTTCCTGACTAATGAACAGGTAGGTTCCAGACAGGTGCGATTTGTGATTCGTTATACCAGGAGAGGGTATTCACTGCCCAAGACTGTTATGGACAAGAAACATAGCCCAGGAGGTTTCAAATGGCACACACTTAGGGTCTCACAGTTCTACAGACCCAAATGCTGCTTTTGAAATCCTGAAACTCTTTTGAATTATTGAGTCTTTTTATTTTCTTGGTGATTATACACAGTTCAATCATTTGTGTTTCACCTTTAAGAAATCCTGATATGTCCCATAGAAATGGTATTAAATTGGCAGACTCTGTAATTTTTGTGTTTTTTTTCCCTCTTGCTCAGTTCAGTATTTTTCTTACAAAGGTGTCCATAGTTCATCGGGTACAGTTCACCTGAGGTCATCCCACAGTGAACCATGGTTGTCCACTGGGAAAGTCAAGTGGATCGAGCTCTCTGTTGACTTTATTATATGAGAGAGCAGTAAAGGTGATACATGCCTGACATAAAGGTACAAAAATGCAATTTTGGCCTGTCCAAGTAAAAATAAGGCAGGATGGAACTGCCCCTGTGAGTTTCTGAGACTTTAGCTCTCAAGGATCTTCACTAGTTTGTGTAGAAATAAATAAGTAAACAAACACACAAAACCATCAGTCATCCCAATAGGGGCATACCAGAGGCTCTATTAGATTGTTACAATACAAAATAATAATAATAATAAATACACCTGGGAAAGTAAGCACACACACTCTTACATGTCAACATGGTTAGCGTCCAAGCACTGGGTGGTTGCGCAACATTGGCACCGGGACAGTGTAGTCTTGTGGCTCTTCTCGCCTAAGTCTGAGACTCCCACACACATTGCCTGTGTCTGGTCAGGAGGTGGGGGAAGGTACTGATCATACACACCTGTGAGTCATGGTAAACAGGATTCCAGGGCGCAGCATCCCGCTCTGAGCCTTCTGAGAAGCAGGTGGAGGGATCTCACTGCCAGCAAGATCCAGGAGTGAAGCTAGCTCTTTGGTCTATATCCCTGTGCAGTGACCCTCCTGGACCCAGAAACCAGCACAAACACCTGAGAAGCAGCAGCAGAATCAGAGCCCAGAGCGTGGAAAAGGGTGATGAACTCCCCAACCCACTGAGCTAGTAAAGCTGAGTTCTTTCATGTAGGAGGCTGGCTTTCGGGATGGAGTGCCCAAGGGCACTCAATTCAGAGAGATGGGTGTGCAAAACTATACAAACCTTGAGCTGAATGCCTTCAGCTTGGAGCTTCCTGTAGAATGCTATACTCTCTGGGCATTTATTAACAGACCTGAAAGGGCTTTGTAAGAGATCCCGATGAACAATTCAACCCGGAGCATTTCTCACTGGCATTATAACTTGTTAACTTCCTTAATAAACCCTTTAATCATGAATTTTGTCTGTGAATTATGTGCAGCCATTGCAAAAAATATTAGAGCCCAGAGAAGTAAAATTAAAAACCAAACAAAATAAATAACTCAAAAAACCCAATGCCGTTGAGTGAATGTCAACTCAGTAACTCTGTAAGACAGGTTGGAACTGCCCCTGTGAGTTTCTGAGGCTGTAGCTCTAAAGGAGTAGAAAGCCTCTTTCCCTCACAGAGCAGCTGGTAGTTTTGGACTGCTGACCTTGAGATTAGCAGCCAATGTATAACTACGACATCACCAGGGCTCTGGAGAAGTACAATAGTAAGTAAGTAAGTAAGTAAGTAAGTAAAACAATTGATGATTTGGAAAAAGGACACAATTTTGTAAGTTCCAGGGCACAGGCTCATTGACCTACTGTGCTCTTAGAACCACTGTACTCTGCACTTGCGACTGGCGTTGGCAATCCAGTAGACCTGGGATAGCAGCTGAACTAGAGGCAATTTGGTGGTCATGGACTTGAGCAATCAACTGAGCCAGGGGTCAAGATGGTTAATGGGATGATTGCACAGGCCTAGGCTCCCTTCCAGCTGCTGTCCGTCTTCACAATCCTCCTTCTCAGCTGCCATCCGTAAGGTTCGGGAGAACCCCACATCAAGGAGCCATGGACTGCTAGACTTGGACAGCTAGACTGCTCAAAGAGGAGCTCAGTGGCCCAAACTACCTAGATGGAGGGATAACTGGTTCTTTCTGCTGCCTCTGGGCCAGAGGTTACCCCTGCTCCCCTTCCAGAGCAGGCCTTGGTTCCTCCAGGGCATTTGAGTAAGGGGATTGGCAGCAGCAAGTTCCTCCTTCTCCACATTTTTAGGTTCTCTGGATACTCACAAGACTTTCTGGAAAGAAGTGCTTCATGATCTACCTTGGTAATTTTTTTTAACACAAAGAACCAAAACAGTCACTCTAGCAATGGGAGTGGGACCAGAAAGAGTGCTCCTGGGAAGCTGGCTGCTTCAACTGTGAGCCTGACAAGTATAGGTGTCTCTGTGGACCTGAGGCTCAACCTGGGGTAGAAGACAAGTTTAATGTGCAAAATAGTCCAATAGTATATTTTTTATTTATTGTCATAAATGCAAAATGTCAAATAATGAGAAGCAGGTGTTTTATAGGTCTCCAATTGTTTAAGACTACGCCGATCTTGTCTCAGTTCTCCATGACCAATTCCTAGAAAATGGTATCATGCCAGGTAAAGCAGGGGTCCAGCAAAAAAATAGGACGGCTCCCAGGGATGAACTGACACAGGAACAACAAGCAACCATGGGTTCAAACACAACAACAATTGAGAGGAGGGGAGAGGAACATTGTTTTCTTCTCTTGTACGTAGGATGTTGTGAGTCAAAATGACTCAATGGTACCACACAACATGACCATTTTCACGCAATATAAGCCAAATATTCAGATCAAATGAGACCATAGTATTTCTCAGAATCTACATTTTCAAATCATGAGGACTGGACACAATCTTTGCAATTCCCCAAGAGCAGCAGTATTTCCTTTAGTTTAATATCTTTCCAGTTTTATTCCTGGGTGAAAGTGATATATTTTACTCCCAGAAATCAGATTTGAGTCAGAGTTAAATTTTTAAATCACTTTAATTTCTGGGCATTTCTTTTTGTAGGGCCTAGGAAGACTTATAAATAGACACAAGTCATTTTGGAAAAGCACACACAAATATTTTTTGTCTATTCTTACTACAACCCTGTAGCATTTTCCCTCCAGGCAAATATCTTCTATTTCAATTATTATACTTGGGTCTACAAACTGGTTTAAATCTAAAAACTAGGTGCAAGACCATCTTTGTGTGTGTTTTTCAAGGTTTTTTTGTTTTTGTTGTGCTATTGGAACTAAATTTGGTTTTTTGTTTGTTTGGTTTTTAGCTTGCTTTTAAATTCTATTTTTACTTCATTGTTATATAAGTCAAGAAAAGTTCTAGAAGTCTGCTCATCTATTCAATTTCTTGGGAGGTGATGATAAATTAGATGCAACAAGAAATACCTGTGAACCAAGGATTTCAGAAAACCAGTAAGGTTCCACAAATCTTTAGTTTAATTGCTGGAAGATATTATCCATGAATTTTGTCATATTTCTACATGTCTCAGGCTTTTGAGTAAGGAGCATTTTGAATAGTAGAAGCCTTAAAGCTAGAAATCTTGTATCACTCTGCATTGACTTAGAAAATTATTTTTCCAAAATGATTTCTTATATTCATGTCAAGATCTAACTCTAGTTATAGTTAAGATATCAGTATAATATTTCAGGGGTGTTAAAAAAAAATGACCCTGACCCTGGCAAGTTATTACATGACTTTCAAGTAATGTTGGGCCATGTTTTCTTGGACCCAGGAAATAAAACTATCTAAATAAGGGAGGAAAACCTCGAGTGATTTAGATATTGAAGTTTCCCATTACCTGTAACTCCAATAACTTCAAACATTTCAGCTCCAGTTTTATAAAAAATGAAACAGAAATATGCATTTGGATCTGAGAGGTAGATTGACAACTCCTAAAAGCAGGATTGAATTTGACAA
>NW_022103908.1:30939607-30944462 GCF_000313985.2 Echinops telfairi
GTAAAATATTTTAATACAGATTGATTGCATTTCTTTCATTTTAATAGTAATTCTCTCATTAAAATGTATATCAATAATATGAGGCAAAGACCAGATGTAATTTCTATTAATTCATTTTTGTAGAAATTAAAGGAAAATAGGAACACCAAATTAAGTGATTGACCCAACTCAACTGAATAATTTGGAATAAAATTCTACTCACCTCATCATAAAGAAGGTAAATAATCAAATTTAAAAATGAGCAGAGGACATGAACAGATAATTAACCAAAGAAGACATTCAGGTGGCCAGCAAACATATCAAGAATTGTTCGTGGTCATTAGGAATCAGACAGCTGCAAATCAAACAACAATGGGATATCAGCTTACCTTGATATCAATAGCAAATTTCAAAACAAAGCTAAAGACAATAAATGCTGATGAGGATAGGGAAGCTACGACATTTACACACTGCTGGAGGTAACTGTCAAATGGTCTAACCACTAGGGGCAGTAGAACATCTCTTTCTCAAAAAGTTAGGAATCCATACGCTTGATGGCCCAGCAGTCCTGATTTCACTTGCTGCATAACCGAGAGAAGTAAGAGCCACAACCTGAGAAATGTGCACACTCGTGTTCATGCAGCAACTGTTCACAGTCGATGGAAACAACATAAATGACAATCAACAGAAGGAAGGTTAAACGTTGGCAAATACAGCCAATCAGATAATATGCAACATTAAAAAAGTAAAACCGTCCTTCAAAATACCTCACAGCAGAGATGAATCTGGAGGACATTATACTGACGGAAATTAGTAAATCATAAAAGAGCAAATATTGTAAGAGGGCAATATTGTAAAAAATAAAGTTTTTCACAATTTAAAAAAGCATTGCTTTTTTGTTAGCGGGAGTTACAGAATGAAGGAAGGAAAGTTACCAGCTAGGGAGCAGGGAAATATTAAGTTGGATGGAATCTGGGGAAGGTAATTTACAATAAGAAGGACATTAGCATAAAGGACAGAACTCAGGGAAGGAAGACAATGGAAGAACAGTAATAGTTAAAAATAACAGAGATATGCACTGTAAAGTAGACAATGTCAGGAGGCAACAAGATCAATGGGTATAACACAGATAACAAATAAAATGTTCTACATCTGATTTCATGAGCAATGCCTGGGAACTTAAAAGCGAATGAACTTAAAAGCCATTGGAGATGCCCCTATTGACTTGTCCCTGTCTGGAGTGTAAGTGCCTTGAGGCAGTTCTGACCCATAGTGACCCTGGACATACACAACCGCCCTGCACCATCCTCACAAGTGTTGCCCATGACCCACAGCCCACATGTCTGAGCAACCCAGCTGAGGACAGTAGAGTGATGAAAACATTGAATGCACATAGAAACAATTAGTCCGAAGGACTAATAAACTACACAGACATTGATCTCCCAAACCCTAAGACCTGAAGAACTAGATGGTGCCTGCCAACTGCTCTGAAAGGGAACACATTAAATGTTCCTGGATAGAGTGGAAGAAAACACAGCACCAGAACCCCAAATAATAAAGGTGAAAAGTATGACCTGTCAGACAGAAACAGGTGTAACTAGCAAGAATGTGGACCTTAGTCACCCTGCAGGTCTGAGACTAAACTCAACACCATCAGTCAATTTTCAGCCAAAAGCAGGTCTATGGTGAGGAATGAGAACACTGTGGAAGTATGTACACTTGAAAATAATCAAGAACTTAAAATAAAATTGCTAGTATTTTCCCAAGGAAATGTCCCGGGAGCTAGAAAAGAAGACTAGCAGGAGAAAGCAGGGAGAGAGAATGGATGCTATGTTGTGGCGATTGAAGTGAAGGAGATGAAACAAAATGTGCATGACTTGTTGACGGTAAAACTGATCACCTGCTCTGGGAAACTTTCACCCAGTTCACACTGAAACGGCTTTTTAAAATTCTCATTAAGTTATTCAGTGTTGAGCAACCTCTTGAATTTCTTTTTGTTCCAGCTATTTTATATTTCATGGATTAATGCATTTAAAATATATTTTTCCCCAGGAAAACTCAAAGCCTCTATCTATCTATCATCTTTCATTCACCAATCCATCTACCAACCTATAAAGAGAGACAGAGAGATCAAATAATGTGCTGTATACCCAGGGACTTTTGTGCCACTGCTGAACCTTTTCTTAATGTACTGACCCATCAATTGTTCACAGGTAACTTCACTTTGAATTTCAAGAAAAGTAAAACTAAGAGTCAAAATATAAGTGTATATCATCTGAATTTAGAGACTATCTCAAGAACAGATTTGATGCCTTGAACGCTAATACAGAATATCTGAAGAGTTATAAGGTTATGTTAAAAACATTATACATGAAGAAAACAAAGGTCATTAAAAGGACAGGGAAGGAAAAAAAGACCAACTTGGAAATGACAAGATGCTCTGAAACTTGTGCTTGCACGTTTCTTCAAAGTAAATGGAAGAAATGATGAAGTAAAAGAGTTAAAAAAAAAACTTCAAAGGGCAACTTAAGAAGACAAAGCATTTTGATGAAATGTGCAAATATTTGTAGTTAGCAAGCCAAAAAGAAAATGCTCAACATATCTCTCACTGAAAGAACTGAAGAAAAATCTCAGACCCTGAATTACAGCATCAAGGGAATTCTTGGGGAATATTCTGAACAATTCAGGCAGCATCCAAAAAAGATGGAAGGAATTCATACAGATACTCTACCAAATACTTACTCAAAGTTCAACCATTTTAAGAGGTGTCCGATGATATAACACAAGAAGTCCAAGTTGCAGTGAAATCATTAGCAAAACTCCACAGGAAAAGGTTCCATTTACCAAGATAAATGTTTCAATTAGGTGGTGAATCAGTGACTGCCCTCATTTATGCCAACAAATTTGGAAGACAGGTACTTAGCCAATTGACTGGAAAGGGTCCGTATTTTTGTTCAATCCAAAGAAAGGTGATGTAACAGAAGACAGAAGTTGCTGGATATCATTGAAATCACAGACAAGTGAAATGTTGCTGCAGACGGTCCAATAATGGTTGCAGTAGTACATTGTTAAGGAGTTGCCAAAAATGTGAGCCATATTCAGAAAAAGACATGGAAAGAGGAATATAATTGCTGATGTCAAGTCAAACTTGTCTAAAAGCAGAAAATATCAGAAAGATGCTTGGGTTTGATTAACTATGCAGTCATTCAGCTGTGTGGATTATAACAAAAATATGGACTACAATGAAAAGAATAGGCATTCTAAGATACTTAATTGTGCTCATGCAGAACCTGAAGATTAAGAGGTAATCCTTCAAACACAACAAAGCAATATTGCATGGTTTCAGATTAAGAAATCTGTGTGTCCTGGTTTTTTCCCCCCAATATTCATTCAATCTTATGCAGAGCAAAAAACCTGATAAACCTGACTATGTGAAGAAGAATGTAGAAAGAAGGAGGTAGGAAGGTTTGAAATGGAGATGCTACAAACTAATTTATTAAAAGTTAAGGTGAGTTGAATTCTTGCTGATGAAAATCAGATACTACAATCTTCAGAATTGAGTGCAACTGAAGGTTAAAAATAACCAAAATCTTCACAAGGTACAACATCATAATAAACGAAAAAAATATTGAAATTGTCATGAATTTCATTTTACTTGGAAGCAATGGTGAAACAAAAAATAAAGGTGTATTGCATTGGGTAAATTAAAAGTGTATTGTCCTTGGGTACTACATGTAACATCCTTAAAATGTTAAAGGGTAAGGGTGTCACTTTGAGCAATACAGTGTGTCTGACACAACCTCCATGATATTGTCCATTGACCCATAAGCATGTGAAATTTGGAGAGTTAGGAAGGAGGACTAGAAAACATTTGATGCCTTTGAATTTGGTTTTGGGGAAGAATATTGACAGTACTACCCGAAGAATAATCAAAGCTGTCTTTTAGGAAATGCAGACACCAGAATGTTCCTTAGAATCAAGGACGGCATGACTTCGTACGTATTTGCAGAGGGAAAACCCTTGAAAAGGGCATCCTTTTTGGTCAAGTAGAAGGTCAGCAAAAAGAGGTAGACCTTTGAGATGGTGGTTAACTGGGTGGTTTCAAAAATGGCTCAAACATAACAATTGTTAGTATGTCACAGGATTCACTCCGTGGCACTTAATAACAGGCGGAACAAAGAAAATGTGTTGGGCTCAGTTCTCTAAAGGAGTAAAACCAATGGTATATGTATACATCATATATTTATGTATAAAATATTTGTAGATGTAGCGGTATAAAGAGCAAACATTTTATTTAAAAAATAGAGCACACCGATCTAGAAGTGATTAAGTCCAGTTGTTTTAAGTTCATGTGTCAATATTAAACCGGAGGCTTTTCCTGACTTGTATGGCTTGCTGAATCTGGGAAACTTTGAAGTTGGAAGATCACAGGCTAGCGGAGGCAGAACTGAAATGGCAGGTATCACATGTTATAGAAGACCACAGATAACTTCTGGGATGGCTTCTTGGAGGTGTGAAATTGGGAAGCTAGGAAAATGGAGGCAGTTCACACAGATGGAAGATCCACACCAGCAAGAAGAGAGGAAAGAGTTCTTCACAGCATATATGTGTCAAATAGACCACTTCTCCAAGGACAGGTCATCAAGCTGTGACCTGAGTGAGAACTTGTGTTCCATCATATTTTCTTATAGTCCAGTTGATGCAAATACTATCACAGCCCACTTCTTACAACGTGGCACTTGTACACATCTCTTTAATGATAATCTCCAAGCAAAGCAAAGACCATAATAAAAGCATACTTGTGCTTTACATGTTATAACAAATATATGTACAAAGAAAGATATTTACATCTAATATTTTATAAATGATCAAGACA
>NW_022103908.1:30944579-30946481 GCF_000313985.2 Echinops telfairi
GTGTCAGATTTGGGTCATTATCATTGCCATTTAATTTAATAACAGCATCTGGTGGAACTAAAACATGACCTAAGGAACAACCTGGATACTAGACATGCTCTTCTTTACCTCTGCTGTGTAGTAACAATCCAATTCCCACTTGGTAATAAGAATCAATCAAACCACTGAATACAGTGAAGCCTTCTTCACCTGTTGATACAGAGGTGAGAGGACACCTAAAGGGGCAGGAGGCAGATCAATGTAGTCAATGCAGTGTTTCCAGGTGTCGGTGGTCCCTTTGGAAAAAGGACCACAAGGCATGAAGTCTGAGTCTTGATGAATAATAATGAGTGGAGCCATTCCCATCTCCTCTCTCCAGTTCCTGGATCCATGAATCTTGGCCATTGAACAAACTGCACTATATATTGGCTGCTGATTTAGAACATATACAGTCTCCAAGATATTTGTTTCCAACGGTGCATTCCTATTGCCAATAATTATCAAGGCATCTTAATTTCATGTTTCCTCAATTTCAGACTGAAGGCACTGGTAGAAATCTTCAATGTCTTCATCTCTAGCTGTGGTGGTTGTTTTTAAGTGCTGCTTGTCTATGCTGATGCTTAACTACTCTATGTACAACAGAACGAAACACTGCCCAGTTCAGGGCCATCCTTAAAATAGTTCTTATATTTGAGCCCATCAATGCATCCACCATGTCAATCCATCTTGTCCAATGTCTTTCTCTTTTTCACTATTGTGCTACTTTACCAAATGCGGTAAAATATGTCTGTGTTAGCTCGAGTTGTCTAGCCAAACAAATCTGTTGCCACTCATCTATGTATAAGAAAAATTTTACATGAAAAAATAATGTATCTAGAAGGCATCTTAACCCAATCCAACTCAAGTCCATAAGTCTGATGTTAGTGAATTAGCTCAGACTCACATAGTCACATGCTGGTGACACAGAATGGGGGTCCATGAACTAGGAAAAGCACAGGCCTGTGGGTGCAGAGTCATGTGGATCCAAAGTTAGTGGAAATATGGCAGGGTTCTGACAGGCCCTGGGTCAGCAGCAGAGTCCCAGCAGCAGAAAGGCTGAGGGCCAGAGAGAGAGAAGAGTTCGGAGAGAGAGAGCAGTCCCTCATGCATACAAAATGTTACTACTGGATTGGATTAGCAGGTTTGACATACACACATCTCACCTCCCACCTCCCATCCCTGCCCCTAGTCAAGTATGTCTAGTTAACATAATCCTAATTACCACACTGTCATTCTCCAGGGACTACTCTTTCATAAAAATTTACCCAAATTTCATGAAATTTAATCTTAACCATCCTTGCCTCTAAGGAGCACTGGATGTACTTCTTCCAAGACAGATCTATTTGACTTTTAAACACTGCTTGGTATTTGTATATTCTTCCCCAGTACTCTAATTCAAATGCATTGATTCTTCTTTGCCCTTCTTTATTCACTGTCCAAATTTCACATGCACATGAGGTGATTAAAATGACCATGGCTTGGGTAAAGCACACTTCAGTGCTCAAAGTAACATCCCTGCTTTTAACACTACGTCGTTCTGTAGTAGATTTTGCATATGCGATATGTCTTTTGATCTTTTGACTGCTGCTTCTTTGAGCAATGTTTGTGGATTCAAGCAAGAAAAAATCCTTGACAACTTCAGTCTTTTCTTCATTTATCATGATGTTACCTACTGGTCCAGGTGTGATGATTTTTGTTTGAGTCACATTGTAATGCATACTGAAGGGTGCAATCTTTGATCTGCAACAGCAAGTGTTGCTCACAGTCAGCAAGCAAGATTATATCATATTCATACTGCATGCTATAATTCAATCCTGAGGCTTAATTCTCCATATAATCCAGATCCTCTGAATTTTTGCTGAAATACCCATTGGATAAGTACGG
>NW_022103908.1:30947649-30949579 GCF_000313985.2 Echinops telfairi
AACATTTCAATTGGTATCTCATCAAATCCTGGACCTTTGGTTTTGGCTAATGGTTTCAGTTCAGCTCAAACGTGTTCCTTCCTTACCATGGCTTTTGTTTAATACACTGCCTCTTGAAATGTTTGAATGTTGGCTAGTTTTTGTTTTATGGGGCAGTGACTGTATTCTTTCTATCTTTCTTTTATGCTTTCTAAATCATTCACTATGTTGCCCATAGAATGTCAATATTGCAACTCAAGGCTTGAATTTTTCTTGAGTTCTTTCAGTTTCAAATATATTTAGAATGCTCTCCATTTTTGGTTTTCTAAATCTAGGTCCTTGTATTCTTTATTATAGTATGTTGCTTTGTATTCTCTAGCAAATTTTTCAGTAACTTCATTGACTTCATCCTTCATTCTCCATGCCTTAACTCCTCTAAGGTTAAGTGCAAGTCTCAGAGTCTCTGTCGAAACTGACTAACATAAAATAGCAATGTTTAGAGATGTTGGGACCTAATTCATAAATGTGTTCTTTACCGATGTTGTAAAAGATATGTTCTTGGAGACTGCATTTGTGTGTTATAAGTTTATCCTGATAAATACACCCTAATATGCCAATTTTCCTAAGCCTTCATATGAGAGGGTACCACACCCCCCAAAATAAAAAGTAGCTCTGTTGGATGGAGCTTTTATAGCATGCATCATTTCTGCTAGGGGAGCATCAAGCAACTTGATCTGAGTTACTGCACCCAGTGGTGTAGCCTGGGAAGGTTCTCTCTGGTCACACAAAATTGAAATTTATTGTAAAAAAAATTTTTTTAGGCCAAAACTTCGTTTTTTATGATGACTGATTTAATAGAACAAGGTGTGACTGTGAAATTTTGTTTCCTGATCAGGAAACATGCCACAGAAACTGTTGTGATGTTGAACACAACTTACAAGGACAGCACTATGGGAAAAACTCAAGTGCATGAGTGGTTTTCTTGTTTCCAAAAAAAATGAAATGTTGATTGATGACAAACCTCATTCTGAACATCCTTCACCTTCCCCAGTCAGATGAAAACGTCAGCTTGTAGTGAGTGCATTTGGAGCTCCTTGCACCAGGTCAGACTGTTAATCAAACTTCCTATTTAGAGGTTCTGATGAGATAGCGTAACAATGTGTGACAAAACAAGGGCTAATTTGTGGCAGTCAGGGGACTGGGTTTGCCACCACTCCAATGCACCTACTCAAGCAGCCATCTCAATGAGCCAGTTTTTGCCAAAACCAGAAGCTTGCTTCTCTTGCTGCACACACCTTACTCACCAGACCTGTGAGACTTCTTTTTGTTTCTGCAAGTGAAGAGGGACATGAAAGGACAGTGATTTGAGATGTAAAAGAGGTGAAAAAAAATATGGGGGAAGTGCTGTCAGCCATCCAAACACATGTTTGAAAAGGTTTCCAAGAATATAATTGCAGATTTGACAAATGTATTAAGTGTAATGGAGAGTACTTTGAAGGCGGTAAGCTTTGGGTTTGTTTGTTTTTTTAATAAAACAAATTAAATACATCACTTTTTCATGACTTAATCAATGCTTCAGTGAACCAACCAAATAGGCAATTAGATCCTCTGTTAACCTCTTAAGTTTAAACATTGAATAAAGAATGTGCTTAGTGGACTCATATCAACAAATTCAGACTCATCCAATTTATATTCCTATATCATCATCCCTCACCCTTAGTAAAAAACCACACACACATATAAGATTCTGTATGCACATGGATAGCATAAAGAAGAACATAACAACATGATTGAAAGAAGGCTTCGTTATGCAGACTTTGACATGAAGGGCAAAACCTTTGATCTGCAAATGGTACAAATCTTCTTGCTGAAAGTGAGCAGAACTTGAAGCCCTTGCTGATGAAGGTCAAGGATTGCAGCCTTCAGTATGGATCATGACTCAATGTAAAGA
>NW_022103908.1:30951333-30957160 GCF_000313985.2 Echinops telfairi
GCCTGGGTTCTCTTGAGAAGCAAAACTAGTGATACTGTTAAATGTATCAAAAGAGAGAGATCTTTATCAAGAACAAATGGCTAGCACCATTACAGAAGCAGTCCAGTCCGGTTGGTTCAAGTCTATGCGCTCGATATTAAGCTAGATGCTTTCCCAGACTCGCATGGTCTCCTGGGTCTGGGAATCAAGGAAGCAGGAAGATCATAGGCTGGTGGAGATAGAAGTGAACTGGAAGAACAGGTGGTCTAGCAGATCACTGATAGCTGCCCAAATGGCTGCCTGTTGCTGGGCACCTGGGAATCTGAGAGGCCTTGAAGCCAGAGGTGGTTACGACATACGTAGCAGAGTGCACATCAGAGGAGCAAGAAGAAATAGTGTGCATTGCAGTTTCTTTACAGATATCAAACTGCTCACAGCTCCAAGGAGATGTCACCAGCCTGTGCCCCGAGTGAGAGGTGGCTTTCCGTCCATATCTCCTTATAAGTAAAGCCAAGTAAACACAAAACCTAGCTCTCACACAAAATGAATTTTGTTTTTAAATAATTTTTGGTGATTTGTTTTAAATGAACTCCCACAATATTTAGGAAACAAATAACTTGTTATATCAAAATGTTGTTAGTGTAATATGGTAGTTATTTAATCTGCTGTCAATTTGAGAGGATTATGAGAGTAGGGGTGGAGTCTAACCTGTCAATCAGATCACAGCCAGTGAGGCCTCTGTGAGGGCATGGCCTTCTCCTGAGGATTCTGGGAATTCCTGTCTTCCATCTTGGAGGTGGGAGACACACACACATACACACACACTCTCTCTCTCTCTCTCTCTCTCTCTCTGCTCACTCCTTTGGAGAGTCTCTATTGAAAAGGGTCACTCCCTGAGAGACATACCTGTAGATAAGCCATATGGATGTACCCTGATGCAGCCCTGAGAGCTGGAAAAGCCACATGGAGACCCCTACGATTGCTGAGATGGTTAAAACGCCTCTGGATCCACAAGACTTCCTACGCACTAACCTGCAATCATCATGCATTTGACATCATTGCATGTGTTTCATGAGTCTGAAGAGAAATTTATAGATTGGTATCGGACATCTGAGTTAATATCAGACTTATGGACTTGATCCGGACTGAGCTGGGATGTTTTCTTAATATTCTTAATATTCAATTGTTCTTCTACATAGAGCTCTTCGCTATACACATATGAGTGTCAATGAATTTGTTTCTCTAGTCTACCCAGACTAATACATTTAGTGATCACTTATCACTGAGCATTCTTAATTTTCAAAATCCATTAATTTGTTTTGTTCTACTTTCATCATAGTTGGCATAGAGCAATATAAATTGTTATACATTTATATACAGTATACAGGTAAATGGATATCAATTCTCATATTGCTGTATTATACACTATATGATGTCAAACTCTGCCTCAACATGAAGTAAAAATAAATATATACCTCTCTGTGGGTTTTCTGTACAGGAGGATACATGTAATTGGCATAGGAAGTAAGGAGAATCTAAGATAAACACTGAACAATTTTATTTTAAACCAATGCTAAGAGAAAGGTGGAATATTCTCATTTATCCTTTTACTCCATCTGCCATTTTCATGCTGTATTACATCAGTTTCATGCCTCCACAGTCATTTATGACTTACCCAAAAATTGTTCATATCCTTCTATATTAACCTAAGGACCCTGGCATATGTAGATGTTCTGTGTTTACTTACCTCATAAACAATAGTCAGTATATGTATTCGCTGAACACTGGCCTCTGCCTTCCCCTCATGTGTGAGATTCATTTGTTACTCTGCTAGCCACTAGCTCATTCAGTGCTGTTAGTTCTCAAAGACCTCTCCACCTTGAGGTTTTGATGCACAGTCAACTATTGTTTTGCATCCATTCACACTTGTTAAAAATCTTTGAAGTATTTGAACAGTAATGGAATACGAATAAACTATGTTTTAACCAATAATATTTGTCACCAGTGTAAATTTTTTAATATAGTGTTCATAGATTGTGAGTCAAACAAGGCAACTTGTAGTCACAATCACAGCAGTGATATTTTCCCACTGCAAAGAAGGAAAAAAGGAAAGAACTCTATTTTCACACTTAGAGCATCTTTTGTTGTCAGCTCTGATCACATCCTTATCCCCATGAGCATTTCCCTGTGTGTTAAATATGGATAAATGAGGGAAAACTGTCGCCCCTGGTGGGGATTACAAACCACCTGCACAAACACAGTTGTTTCTCCACCTAGCTTTGGGGACTGTTGGAGGAGCAAACTGCCGTCACAGTGTGTGGTAAATTTCTTTCCCTCAAGCCTTCTGAGGTAGTTAGTTAATTGTGCCAAACTGGCCGATAAATACATGTGGGGTTAATTGAAGGGCAAAGAGATAAATGGCTCGGTGAGCCTTGTCTTTCTAGTTCTTGGGTCCCTTGCTTTGTAATGGTTGGACCAGGGTGCAGCTGCCTTAGCCAGTTCACTACTTCAGCTGGTAAGGCTGACTTCCTGCAAGATATCCCCAAGGAAAAGCCACATGGACCTACCCTGATGTAGCCCAGGGTGCTGGAGCAGCTGTGTGGAGACCACTGCCAGTGCTGAGATGCTTACACATTCACTGACTCAGCTTTCCTCCTGCAGTCGCCATCGTTGCGTCTGTTTTGTGAGATGGAGGATTTGTGGATTGGTGCCGGACATATAGGTTAATGGGTTAATGTTGGACTTGTGGGTTTGGGCAGCACTGGGTTGGAATGTTTTCTTGATGCGCACTTAACCTTTCTATAAAACTCTCTCATACGTGAGTTTCTGTAGATTTGTTTCTCTAAAGTACCCAGACGAATACGCCTTCATTTAGGTCTTGCAATCTGTTATGGGTTGAATCATTTATAAAAAATAGAAATATTTCAGTCCCAATTCCTGGACCTGTGACTTTGACCTTGTTTGGTTATAGGGGTTTTTGTTTGCTATCTGTGAAATCAAATGATGTTGCTTTAGGCTGAGTTTTCTACAGAGACACTCATCCATCTATAATAAAGGCATTTATATCAAGAACCTGGTCCACAGGGTCAACGAGGAGCAACCCCGCCTCCTCTTTCAAGTCTGTAGGTCAGATACTAGGCCTTTCCTGATTCACGTAACTGCTGGCATTGGGGAGCCATGAAGTGGGAAGATAAACAAGGAGGCATGAGGATGAAGAGGGAGGTGGGAATACAACAGGCCCATGGAGGCAGGATTGAATGAGTCCAAGGCAATATGTTAGTGCAAAGCTGCTCTGGCTGGTAGGCCTCATGGTGGACCACCATCCAAAATCTCAAGAAACCACCAGGTGCAGGATCCAAGCCAGCAGGCAGAGGAGGAAGAGAGAAAGCTGGTTCTCGAGAACCCCTTTAGATATCTCTGATAGATCACACATCCATGGAGACATCATCACACTGTAATCTGCACCTTATCTGGGAGATCTTACTGCCATACTGCTAGGAATCTAGGGCCATCCAAAGTGACACAAAATCTAACTATCCTAGATGCCATCATAGAATAGGGTTCATCCCAATCCCTCTGAGCAATCTTTTATAAAACAGGAGACAGACGCGGAAACAGTTTCACACACAGGAGAAGGACACTATGTGAATATATATCTCGAAGCAGCAAATACTGAAGATTGTTGACAGCCACCAGAAGTGAGCGGCAAAGCATGATATAGACTATTTCTGAAAAACAAATGAAGAAATTGAAAATAACCCAAAGAAAAAAAGACCACTGCCAATGAGTCAATGCTGACTCATCGCAGCCCTCATTTGGGTTTCTGAGGTTATACATTTTTACAGATGCAGATGGGCACAAATTTCTTCTACAGAGCAACTGGAAGGGTTAAAGCACTAGCCTTGCAGGTAGCAAACTAATGCTTACCCAACATAGTGGATACAAGGAATAGCCTGATTTTGAGTCTAACTTCCAGACCATAAAACAATAAGGTTATATTCTTATAGATCCTCATTTTGAGGATTTTTTTGTCATTGTACACAAGAAAACTAAAAATAAGAACAAGTAACTGTGTTAATCAAAAGTGAGATAAACCATCAATCTCATGTGAACATGACAAAAGGCAGTTTAATTAATTAATATCTGGTAAACTTAAAAATAAGAAAAAGTGACAATAACAAGAAAAGCCTTTATTATAATAGATACTGAGTGAATCATTTCAAGAAAAGATTTTGTTTCAGTTATTTCATGATAGCTATTTTTGTATTAAGAAACTGGTAATCAGGCATATCAAGTAATTTGTTCAAAATGACACATTTACTAAACACTCACAGTTAAAAACATGCATTGCTATTGGATTTGAGCGCCAACGATGAAGGTAAGCCATTCAAACTGACTAGCTGCTCTCAGAGAGAAAGCATGGGGCTATCAACCTCCAAAAAGTATACAGACTGAGAACCGTATCTTGGGTCACTGTGAATTGCAATCACCTTATTGGTTTGATCTTGTCATTGACTAAATCCAGTATTTTGCCAGCAGAACAATGTGCTTTTTCCCTGCTAAAGACAGGGAAGATGATGCTTGAAACTTTGAAAGGTAACTGTAAAAAAAATCATCAGTAAAAAATCAAAATACTCTTTATTCAAAGTTTTAGTAGTATAATGTCCAGGCCAGAGTATCAAACATAATTCATAGACAATGCATTCTAAAACCAGAAAGATTTACTAACATATAAAATCAGTTGCATCAAATGGGAGAAAAATTGGCTCATAGCTATTTCTACCACTCTGAAGACCCCTGTCACTTTTCAACCATAGAGTCCTACCCTCTTAAGACAGACATAGTGATGTCTAGAGGAAACAGCAGTTTTACCATGTCTTTGAAGGCACTTATTCCTAACTAGTTTCATGACCCTTAAGGTAACCCTCCATAATCTTTCTCCCTGTTGGCTTTGTCATTGTTGGATAGTTTTTTTGTGGGAGGGAGGGGACATATCTTCATATTGGAATCATTTTCAAGATCTTATGTTTCTACTAAGACAGAAAAACAAGAACATAAAGGTAGGGAGATTAAAACAATATAAATGTAAGGAAATAATTACAAAGCAAAGGTAAAAAGATTATGGTTGTCTATTTTAGTATTTATTGAAAGGTGGAAGACAAGGAAAAGTCCTCTCAAACTTCATAAACAAATCTTGCACCTTTGTTAAATGCAAAATGAATTTTAAGATATTTGCTTTACATGACAATGAACCTGTCTAAAAGATAACTGAATGAAAATTTACCAGAAACAGTGCAAATTTATTATTTACAAAAATGATCTTACCTTTCACAACTATAGAGGGAAAAAAATGTTTTACACTCAGGAACACTAATAAAATATTTTGACTTATTTAATAACCAAAAAAATAAATCTTTTCTACTCTCCAAAAAAAAAAAACCAACAATGTTTTAGTAGTAACAAATGTGTTAAGCAGTAAGAGCATGACATATATTTATGTGTATTTTCATATCTAGTTCTCACAGAAAAACACCCAGGGTGACTGGCATTGTCTCCATTTGGAGATAAAGAAGCTATGTTCTGTGAAATTAAGTAAGTTGCCTGAGCTCTTGATGATGGTATATAGAAAGCTAGACTCTAAACTGAATTATTTTCTTCTTTTTTTCTCCAATATGGTAGCCACTGGCCACATGTGGCTAACTTTATTTATTTATTTATTTTTTACATCAATTTATTGAGGCTCATACAATTCATCACAATACATAGCTCAATTGTGTAAAGCACATCTATACATTTGTTGCCCTCATTATTCCCAAAATTCGCTTTCCTCTTGGGTTCCCGGAATCAG
>NW_022103908.1:30958142-30977647 GCF_000313985.2 Echinops telfairi
GATCATGTCGGGAAGGTAGATATCATGAAATGACCGTTTAGCTGAGCAAGGTGCTCTTGTATTAGGGGAGTGTGCGTGAGGAGGCCCGATATCCACCTGCCACCCTACTACCAAACCTATAATTATTTGCACCTAGATCCGTTCCCCCCTAAATCTTAAATATATTCACATATGTACAAGTCTGTATTTAGGCTTGTATGTATGCCCTTTGCCTCCTACTTCTTTCCTCTATTTCTTTGCAGCTTCCTCCTGTCCCAATACCATGTTCAGCCTTCATTCTGGCTTCAGTAGTTCCTCGCGGTTGTCTTGACCTTGGTCACTCCCTACCGGCCCTCCTGTCCCCTCCCTACCATTGGTTTTGAACCATTTGTTGTTCCCTTATCCTAAAATGTCTTTGATCTTAATAACTGCTATATAACATTATCTCTCTTTCTGCTTTTAAGCAATGTCATTGTTATTCTGACAAACATATTATTCTCAAAATTATGTGTCATTTTATCTATATATAAATTGTTACATTCATAAACATAATCCATATAGATGAATTCAAATATAATTCCATATTCCATGCAGTTTCTTGTTTATTATGAACTCTCAATAAATATTAAATTACAGCAATAGATCATTTAACAATAACAATTTTAACATGATTCATTTAAGAACCAAAAGAGTGGAATTCACTTTAATGTTGCTACATGCTAGCAAATTTTCTCCTTTGCTTTTGATCTACATATGCTATTGCTGTACAAACAGAAGACAGATGTTGCAAGATAATTCACCTTTATAGGTAAATTTAATTTTCACTATGCTGGAGTGAAAGTGTTTGAAAGAACTCTTTAATTTTCCTGCTATACAGGAATATAATAATTAGAAAAATCCTGGTTTGAAATGACAACCCTTGAATAGTCTAAACTAGAAAATCCGTAGGAGGTATGTGTGAAGTGGGAGATCTGACTTGTTTTATGTACTATAGTGATCTGTGATGCAATTTGAGAGACAGAGACAGAGACTTGACAGGTGAGTGTCCCCGGTCAGTAAAGGCAGAGCTTGTTTCAAGCATAAACCCACTGGTCTCTGTGTCAAGAGAAAAAACCGCATGTTGCTCGGAAACACCCCTGGCAGTTGATAATGGAGAGCTGTTGGCAGTGATTATGGAGGCAGATGCTTACCTGGTCTCCTACAGTGTGCAATCTTGGCTTGATGACAAGGTGAGGGGAAGGAGAAGCTGTCACAGAATGGGGGCAACTGGCAGCTGGAACCCTAGCGGGGAAGGGTAAACTGGTCACCCAGGGCTGCTTGCTTGACTGTAGCAGAGCTCATCAATCACGCCAACATATGCAGCTGCCTGAAAATAAACAGGCTTCTCAGAAGGGAGATGAAATGAGGCAAATTAAAAGACCAATACTTTAAACAAATCCGTTTCCAGTTTCACCGTGAGGATAAATGGATAAATCCTGCTGTGAGTCGCCGATTCAGGATTACGTGATAAAAGTTGCTGCTTACATACTGATGCAATAAAGTGAAGCATGCCATTCTGAATCACAATCTTGTAAATTTGTTGAAAGTTGTTATTATTATATGTGGCATATTTTTTTAAGTCAATCAACTATTATCTCCTGCCTTTTTCTTGACTTTATTACTAAATAGCATTGTAAGTCTTAGGTAAGTATCCTCCTGAAGCATATTCATGTCTATGTGTTCAGTCCAGACACCCAACAGTAGTCAGCGGGAAGCTCATTGTACAATGACTGTATACTCATCCTCATAGTGCAAAATAGTTCTTTTACTTTCATTTCTATTTCCTTTGTCAGATAAACCTGTCTTTAAATTGACCTTGAAAACAATTACCACAAGATTACTTTTATCTATTACTTCATCATCACAGTTTCATTTGATTCTTTACTTCTGCTCAGGTTACTGTTAATCCTCTTCTTTTTTAGTCTATCACAGTGTGTTACATATTAGCAATTAGTTTGCAAAAAACGCACAGAGGAAGGAAACTAATACATAAGTTTTGTAAGCACAACATTTTTTTTTTTTTTTTTGCCTTTTGAACATCCATTTCTAATTCCTCATCTTGTTCATGCAACACTCTTCTATTTCACAGGAAGAAAACAAAGAACTGGCAACATTTTCCTTTAAGGGGATCTTTCCTGGGAACACCTGGAGAATAACCACAGGTTCACGAAAGTCAATGCTGATGGACCCCACCATTAGACACTTGGTTATCTTTCCTTCTTGTCACCATATCTCTTTTTTGAGTGTACCCTTCATGCTTCATCTAATTTGGATTTAACTGAAAGGACTATAGAATCCATGTCCTTACAAATGATGTTTTGTATTTAAATTCTATGGTTGCTACTCATTACCCCACAGTGGACATTCTAACAAGAGAATGCCAAAGACAATGATTTTATTTTTCACAGCTGACTGTGGTACAGAAAGTAGAAACAGAGACAATTTGCCTGAGGTCCATGTAATTCTTTCATCTCTCGGGCTCCTCTCCTTACACAGGTGGCAGCACAGCTGCTGCTATGTCTACAGGGGAATCAGAAGCATTGGCAGCCCCGCACCCAGCTGGCAGTTCTGAGTAGAGAGAAGAGAATCAGGTTTAACATTGCTAAACGAAAAGTGTGCATCTTGTCCTCCAAATGTCGGCTTTCCTCTCGTCTCCACTACACAACTGAACCACTTGTCATTTATACTGGTTTAATCAAGGCTTAGAGTTCAAATAAGGAGCTCTGGTGTCACGGCAGGGTAAGTGCTGAACTACTCAAGAAGTTATGGTTCAAAGCCACCAGCCACCCCACAGGAGGCAGAGGAGGCTCTCTGGTCCCATAAAGATTTACAGCCTTGGAAACCTACATAGAATCACTATGAGTGAGACTAACTTGGCCTCGACAATTCTCCTCACTTAGTGACTTCGTCGTTGGCCTGTGATCTAATTTTCACCAGTTATCTCAATTACAAACAAAAACCACACTCTGTGTCATCCAGCTGATTCCCAATCCTAAAGGCTCTGCATAGGGTTTCAGGAACTGTAAATCTATACCAGATCAGACAGTCTCGGGTTTCTCACTCAGAGCAGCTGGTGGGTTTTGAACCATTGGTCTTGTAGTTAGTAGCTAGCCCAATGCCTAGCCCATAGCGCTACCAGTGCTCAGAAACAAATTAGCTAATGAAAGATTTTAAGCACTTTCCCAACCAATTGTTCTTCAGCTTCCTCCAGAATGCATGGTAGTTCAGAATGTAGCATAGTAATATATTCTGTTAGAAAAAAAATATTTTAATTGTATTAGAGTTATGCTTCACAGTAGTACTGTGCATGAGTATAGACAACACAGTGTTTGGTACAGAGAGGGAAGAGGAGGTGGATTTTACAGAGAACACTGACCTGGACAATGACATTTTTCAAAATCCAGATCTACTCAGACATCTGGCCACTCTGATTTTGTTTACTTTTTTTGGATATATTCTTTCTCTTTATTTATATCTATATCTATTTCTAGTTCTATATTTTATATCATATATATCTAGACACATATATACATATCTATAATATGTATGCAGATGTTTTGTACATATATTCTTTGGTGTATATATATATACATATGTATGTATGTGCAAGTATATATATATTTATATATGTATATATTATATTTACTTGTTGTTTGCATTGGATTTCATCTTTTGAATACATTTCAAGTGTTTATTGTATTTATGCTAGAATCCCTGAGAATAGTTTCCATAAACCCACTGACTACATCCAATGTGAAACTAGTGGTAACTCGGGCTCCTCAAATTTGATCATGTCCCATAATTTCCATTAGACTCCATAGAAGGTTCATGGTATGTGTATTCTTAAACTTGCTTTAGTTCTGATAACCACAACCTGTGTTAACAACACGGGTCACCCTCTTGAAGTTGTGTTATAGATTTTTGTTTTTCAGTATATGCAACCCAGGATTGATGAACCTTTGAGGACAGTAAGTAGAATAAAGGTTTGGAGTGGGTGGAGGTACAGTGGTAGGGGAGCTGCATAAAAGGGAGATGATATCAAACAGCCCAGGAGGGAAATAAATGATTGGAAACTGATTGTGGTAGCAATTGTACAGTACTGCTTAACATGATTGAACTGTGGAATGATAATATATATATATTCCCAATGAATAGAAAAAAATTAAAAATGGGATTATGCACATCACAGCCCAGCCACAAGTTAAAATAATCTTTAAGAGCTGACTTTCATGTCATTTCTTATCTGAAAACACTACAACATGAACATTTTTGCCACAATTTATATGACATATAATGAGAGCATCATGAACTTGCTCTGAGCTACAGTAAAATCAAACTGTAATTAATTAGGGTTGTTATAGCAACACCTTTTATAGCATTGCTTGACACACAGAGATGCAATGATATGGGGTAAATTGTATAAGAAATCATTTTGCTTGTTTGTTCCCAGCCACTGGCCCTGTGCAATCTCCCCCCTCCTTTGTCATGATAATCACCATTCCCCTATCCCGGAGCCCTCCAGTTTTGCATCAACTGAGTAGTCACACCTCAGCACAGCAGCAGGTCTGGGGATCGGTTAGCTTGCATGAATATTGAGAAGTTAGCTCTAGTTTTTCAGTCATGCAGAAAAAATTCAGTATGTCTTTTAGTTAAAATTAACTTTTTATTTAGCATGATTGCATACAGCATGGAAACAGCATGCCGCATTTTACTCCTAGCAATCATTACCCTGCTTCTGCAGTGCACACCATTAGGAAATGGGGGTGGGGTGCGTTATGTGTGTGTTCTTGTAGCAAATCTATTACATTAGAGACTCTTATTACCATATGAGGGAAAAAGTCAGTTAGCAAGGTCCTGAAAGCCCATTTAGCACAGGCCCTCTAATTTATAGGTTGTCAAAAAAGGAGATCCCAGACACCTATTAATTAGTTAAATAGAGATCTGGGATGTGAACCAGGGTCTCCAAGAGCCCTAATCTGAACACTTCTCACCAAATTCCAGCTGACCCTATTACACAGTTCTAACACAACAACTAAAACTAAGCAAAACCGAGGAAAGCTATAAGTTTGGGCCAACTTAACTGTATTAATATTTCTGGCTATAACCATGATTGGCAGTGGAAAGGTCATATTAGTGAGTCAAAGCACTAGATATTTATAATCACTGGAATATGAAGATGTACAAAGAAGTCTACAAAGGCCAGGGAAATTTAGCATTGGGAGCATATAACTATCTGTGAAGCTTAAGTCTTGAGATATTAGGAGTATCCAAGAATCCAAAAAAAAGGTAATAATTAATATCATAGAGATCAAAGCCTAGAAAAATGAGAAGAGACATAATCCTGGCATTTAGCAGTTATCCTCAAAGACATGACATAAAAATACACCAGTTGCTGTCAAGTTCACTGTGACTCATGGTGGCTTTCTTGTGTTTAACAATATAAAATGTGCTTCATAAGGTTTTCAATGAATTTTTCATTACACTCTGAGTCTTTCTTTTTTTAATCATTTTATTGGGGGTTCGTATAACTCTTATCACAATCCATACATCTATCCATGTGTTAAGCATATTTGTATATCTATACTCTGAGTCTTTCATAAGAGATGCCTATGAGGGACTCAAACTCCCAAATATTAGGTTAGTCATCAAATGCATTGACTGTTTGCACCGCTAAGAGACTCACTAAGCCTGACTGTGAACTACACAGCGGCAGCTTCCCTGTTGTGCAATAACCTCATGCAAAATGAAGACTCATGGCCCCTAGATCCAGCATTGGTAAGAATTTTAAGATGGTACAACAAAGCACTAAATCAAATGTGGAAGTCTGTGGAGTGAGGTCAGACGCTAGCAAGCAAGAGCGATCAGTTGCCAGACTGTCGTGGCCCCCCTCCCTGCTGTTAAGGACAGTAGATAGGCCTGCAATTACCAATTTGGTTCCTGTTGGTGGAGTTCACATCCTAATGATAATGGTTCCTATGGAGATCCAGAGAACAGATCAAATCCGCTCTGGGACATCCAAAGTTAAGCTGCCATCCTGAATCTAGGATCTGCCTATCTCATCACATGTACACTCCCAAATCCTCCTCTTCCAGCATGGAAGGAATGAGAGAAGTTAACCAAGACAGGATGTTGCAAGAAGGTAAAATAATACAGTGTAAAGAGCCTATAACCTTATTGGTAAGCTTGGAGAAAAAAAATGTCTGTTTGGTAAGTTACTTCAAGAACAGCTGAACAAATTTATTAAGAATTTATTCAGTCTTTCAAAATATGGTAAGAAGTTCTCCCAATTATTCAGCTCTCTTAATCCTCTGAGAGCTGGCAGCCAATATTTACATAAAAATGAAGGCTATGTAACTAGTTATACTGAGTCAAAGCCTAGCAAGTCAACGGAGATTGCTAGCAGTGCTTTAACATTTGCATTGTTACAACAGAAGGGGGAGAAGAGGAGTTATGTGTGACAAAGTTCATTTAGTCATTTTAACCAAAAAAATTTTGTCCTTACTAAAAGCTTATAACAAAATTAGGGCAGATAAACACATTTTCACTTCTACAGAGAAAGATGATTTTAAGAAATGCCAAGATGATGGGAATCGCGTTTGGGATCCAGGTGCATTTGTCACCTGGAAAAAGGGACATACATTTATGTTTTTGCAGAATAAAACTGATGGACTTCCTTTAGAAGCACGCAATCACGTTCGGAGAAAGATGGACATGAGGGACACGAAGGAACCACAAAAGCTTAATCATAGTTCCTTTTTCAGGTCACTGACTCCCAAAAGAGAGGGGCTATTTGTTTATATTTTCACAGGCAAAGAAGATAGGTGGATTTCTTTCAGCCAGCAAGGCCCAGAAGAAAGGAGGGAAGCTGATGCGAGAACTGACCCTGTCCTGCTTACTGAAGTTATCCAAAATGTCGAGAAGACCTCGCAGATTCCTGAGAATGGAGATTGCTGACTGTTGAGACATTTCTTCCATTGCTGATGCTGTCTAAGGAACACACTGGGACTCTATCAAAACTGAACATTTTATGCAATAGTGACTGGACTATTACTTCAGACTGTTGCTTTGTTGAAAGATCAAGATTTTGGACTTGTCAATGCTATGATGTGATTGGAATGTAACTGATTTCTATGTAACTCCTTACCTATATAATGTAATGTTGCATGATTGGGATTTGATTAGGAAACATTTGCAAGGGAAGCATTTCATTAGATGTTGATCAGCTTATAAAGGATACTTTCTATACATTCAAAGACAGGCTTGAGGCATCTCCTGGCTCTGATATAATTAAGCAATTGGTGAATGGCACAGAAGGGTTGGATCCTAGAGCTTGGGTTCAAAGCATTTCTCATAGCCTGGGTTACAATTTTTGTCCTGGCTATCACATGTTGCTTCTGTAGAAAGCTAAGGCATGTGAAGGAGAATCATATGGCCTCTATGGCACTTTTGAAGTTCGTGCATAAAGCAAACACCATAAGGAACCGAGACCCGGAAGAGAGTGTTTAAGGTGAATCCTTCATTCTCTCGCAAAGAAGCCTGGAAGGCTAGGTTTCTAGTGGTGGAGGGGGACCTCCACCCTTGTGAGTTGTAGGTAAGTCCTAATCACATTCTCATGATATTGTTCCTCACTTTACCCTCCTATATGGTGCTGATTTGAGGTTGTCTCATACAAGTGTAAGGTAGTTGAGAGGCACCAGAAACCAAATAAGTCGAATTAGAACAAACAAACTTTATTAGGGAGAAAATAAACCCAGCCTGGGCGAAGTCCCACAGTCCACAACATCCGGGCTAGGGGAGTCACACTACAGGCTATAGGGCTGCTGCTTATATGGACAGGCATGTCCAGGTTTCTGGAATGTAAGGTGTCTTCCTGGTTCCGGGTGTATTTGTGCCGGGTGCAGAGTGGTGGGCAAGAACGAAGCAGTCACTGAGCCAAACGGGCCATGCTGGGTGGAGAGTGGAGGGTCAAGAGCAAAGTGGGCACTGATCCAAATGGGCCATGGCGGTGCTGGGTGCAGAGCTGTAGGTTGAGAACAAAGCGGGCCATTAGCCAGCTCTGGTCAGCTCCGCAGGTGTGTGTGGGAGATTCAAGACCACTTGCTGCTAGTTGTTTCAGCTAGCTCTGGTCAGCTCCACATGAGTGGGGAAGACTCAAGGCCACTTGCTGCTAGAAGCCAGCCTGGTATTGATCCAGCCATACAAGCACATAGATAATTGCTGTGTGGCCAGCAGCTTTAATTATAGAAGCAGACATTCCTATTTGGCCCTATTTCTTCCCGCTGCAGCATCCAATTCCTCTCATAACTTCCTCCAATAGAAGATGGGCATAGGGGAACTTTACTCCCCAGTGCCTGGTTTCAAAATGTTTGCTACAAGCCTGAATTTTTGGCTCTATTAATTGGATCATGAAGTTTTGTCTTGATAGCTTTTAATGTATAGAAAATAACCATGTCACCATGTGGCTTTTGAATTTTATGTATAAAACAAAAGGGAGGATTGTGGGGCGAGGTCAGACACTGACAGGCAAGGGCGATCCATTGCCAGACTGCTGTGCGCCCCCCTCCCTGCTGTTAAGGACAATGGACAGGACTGCAGTCATCAATTTGGTTCCTGTAGGTGGAGTTCACACCCTAATGATAATTGTTCCTATGAGGATCCAGAGAAAAGATCAAACCCACTTGGGACATCCAAAGTTAAGCTGCCATCCTGAATCTAGGATCTGCCCATCTTGTCACAAGTATACCCCCAACCCCTCCTCTTCCTATTGTGGGTATGTCCTTAGATTGTCCCCCTCTCATTGCTGTATAACCTATAGTGCAACCCTTTCCTGTGGCGTATGTCTTTACATGTGATTACTCTTGCATGCCCTCAAAGTTATATAGGCCTGAGTTAGCAATAGAGAGCTCTCGCTCTCTCAGCTCCTCCCCTGGCCTCTCGTTGGCTCTCTCTCCTCCACTGTTCCTTTTCCCCTTGTCCTCCTTCCCTTCCCCCTCTCCCCACTTGGACCACCAAGCAGGGCTGAGGTGAGGATGCTACCATGAAATGTGTCTGACTCCATTATTTCAATATCTTCTATCTCTCAGGCTCTTGAATACTTTAATATAATATTTATATGTCTCAACCATACAATTGTGCTTACTGAATCCATGATTAGTGGTGGGGGCCTGGAAGCCCCCACCTCACACCACAGAACCCTACCAAGAGTGGAAAGGGTGGAAATGGAAGTATACATTTCCTATAATTGCTTGCATCTAGAATTCTGAGTGTAATTATTTTTTTATATCATTTGGGGGGAGGAAGTATAACTATGTTTTTGCCTATGAGATGTAATCGCAATTGAGTAACATGGCAGCATTGATGACAAAGCTTTTTACTTTCACTGCTTATAAATTATATATGCACATTATTTTTATTTTCTTTAACTTCTACAACATAATTCTTGAGTCCATTCTTCAACTGCCCGTGTGTTGAAGAGTATAAGTGGGAGAAGTAGCAGTAGCTTAAAACAAAGCTGTGCATCTTCACTCCATATACTAGCTATCGATGAGTCAGTTTTGACTCACAGAGACCTAATGTAATACAACTGCCCCCTAGTGCTTTTAGGCTCCAATATGTGCAGGGACAGACCCCACTGCCAATCTCCCTCGAGGGGCTGGCAGCCTAACACTTGATCACTACCACTGTGCCACCAACGTGCTAGGCTTCATGCCCTACCTGCCTTGATAGTGAAAGACTGTCTGTATTAGTCTAGGTACTTTGGAGAAACAAATCCACAGCGACTCATGTATAAGAGAGAGTTTTATACAAAGAAAATGTGCATCACGGAAACATCCCAACCCAATGCTGCCCAAGCCCAAAAGTCCAACATTAACCCATACCCAACACCAGTCCACAAAGTCCTTCACCTCACAAAACAGAGGCAATAATGCCGACTGCAGGAGGAAAGCTGAGTCAGTGAACGAACAAGCATCTCAGCACTAGCAGGGGTCTCCACACGGCTGCTCCAGCACCCAGGGCTGCATCGGGATAGGTCCATGTAGCTTCTCCTTGGGGATGTCTTGTAGGAAGTCAATCTTGCAAGCTGAAGCAGGGAACTGCTAAGGCAGCTGCACCCGGTGCAACCATCACAAAACAAGAGACCCGAGAGCTAGAAATGCGAGGCTTCACCACCCATTTATCCCTCCGCCTTTCAACCAGCCCCACATGTGATTATCGGCCAGGCTGGCACAATTAACTAACTCACTGTCATAGGAAAGTTTTTACTTCAAACTTAATCCAAGAGGTTGCCTCAGTGTTTTAGTTCCCCAGGGTCCCACTGATGAAGTGTACTATCAACTATTCCATTACTAAAACAGGTTGTCTTAACATGTCAAACAATTCCGTGAACATTGACTTCTCTATATAGAATGGAATCTTCTTAGACAAAATGCCTAAAATGATTCTATGGAGTTTGACCTAAATCAGATTAAATAGGATTGAGCTGATTCTAAAGGTGAAGTTAAGATTACCCAGCAAGCATTAGTGACACGAGTAGAATGATTTTAATTTTCACACACAGAAATGCATTTTTGAGCACAGAATGAGTTTCTTTTAGTCCTAAAATCAAGAAACTGCAGAAAGATATGTTAATATACTATCTATTCCAAGGAAATAATAAAATCAGGCTTATTAGAAATACTAAATGATTTTTTTTGTTTACTTCACATAGAATATTATATAGACTAATATAAAGTTAACAAATCTTTTGAGGAAAAAAATTAAGAATTTAGAATTGAAAATAAGGCATTTCATTAAGAAAACTGCAAAGGAATACAGGCTTTAAAGTAACTTTAAGCTTTGAAATAATTGTTCTTCAAATAAAAAAACAATAAAAGCAATATTGGTTTAAATTTTAAAATTGCAAAGTTGTCAAGGTTATCGAGTTCGTGGTGGGAAAACAGCAATCTGCAGAAGCCAGAAATAGTGTTATTTTCCAAGGGGTCAGTAATTTATGGGAAAACCTCAAGATTAATTAATTACTAGAGCTATAGGTGGTGATATTTTTCTCTCCACAATACATTAAGATCTTTTGGGGGTATATTCACATTTGTGGTAGGGCAAAGATTTGTTTATCAAATTTTTAGTTTTAATCTAAGTCTGAAAATTTCATTTGAAATTGTCTAAAGTTCTGGAAAATGATCAGTGATTTCATGTTACAGAAAACAATAGATATTTATAAAATTCAAATCACCAGCTTTTCCCCCAAATATGTATAAATGATTATATTAATAGTTTATTTTTTGAGTAAGCAGTATGTGAAATAATGGACATCCCTAAAATTGTTATTTGAATAAAACACATATATCCATTTAATATATACGACACCCACACCCAGTATATGGACACATAAAAAATGCTGAAGTGACATTCACAAATTTGAGATAGCTATTTAATTTTGAAATCTACTTTGATGCTCTTTTTTACACTATCAAATAAAATATTAAACTTCACAAAATATTTCTTATTATATAACAGTATTGATTCCTCCAATATAGGTACGTGATTTCGAATTAGGCTGCAGATGACACAATCTTGCTTGCGGAAAGTGAGGAGGACCTGATGCTCTTATTTAAGAAGGAGAAAGACTACAGCTTTGAGGGTAGATAACAACACAGTATAAATAAAACACAAAGTCTCTCCCCTGAATCAATAAGCAATAGCATCATAAATGGAGGAAATATTGACAGCTTCACTGGACTCATTTTCCCTGATCCACAATCAATGTCCATGGTAGCAGCAGTCAAGAAATCCAAAGGCATCGCACTGAGCAATTGTGCTACAAAGGCTCTCTTTAAAGTTAAAAAGCAAAGCTGTCACTTTGAAGACTAAAGTACATGTGAACCAGGCCTGGATATTTACATGCTCTACGTATGAATGTGAATGCTGGACAGCAAATAAGAACAACAGAATTGATGCTTTTGAATTCTGGTGTTTATGAAGAATATTGAATGGACTGCAGACCGCTGGTAAAATGAACAAATCTGTCTTGGTAGTTTTACAGCCAGAGTACTCCAGAGGAGGGAGGGAGAAAAGGCTTCAACTCATACAGCAAGGACCAGTCCCTGGGAAAGATAGCATGTTTGGTAATGGAGAAGATCAGGAAAAATGACAAAGACCCTTATGATCAATTGAGACAGTGGCTACAGCAATGGGCCTGAGCAGGTCTGTTGTGAAGATAGGGCAGGACCAGCTGCTCTTTCCTTCTACTCTACACAGGCCCACTGTAGGTGAAGCCTCTGCAACTCCACCTAACAATATCTGGGCTCTGAATTGTCCTCAGATCCTGACAATTTCCTCTCATAACAGTGATAGTCACCTTCACCTGGTATCTAAAACCACTTTTGATATTAGGGGGAGATAATGTACTCACTATCAAATATATATGCTACTAGAATAATTTCTATTTCATGATTATTTGACCTAAATATATTTTCCTTTGCTCTGAAGGTAGTACGATAATTTTTCCTAGAATTAAAAATGTCTCACTTTAATTAACTCTTTGTCTTGGTTCCTTATTTTCTTCCTTCTGTGAGACAAGCAGCCCTGGTGGCACTGTGGAGAAGGGGCATGGAGCTGCTTACTCATCACAGGATCAGGGTTTCAAACCCATCAGCTGCGCTCATGAAAAAGATAAACCTATCTGCTGCCCTAAGGATTTATATTCTCAGAAACCCTATGAGTCAGTCATTGTGAGTCGGAATAGACTTTCAGCTGAAGTTTGGATCCCTAGAATTGATTCCTTCCTTGAATAATTCAAGTTGTTCTTGTTTAGATGCTTGAATCACTTTCTTTTGCTTTAGCTATCTCTATGATTAAGGATCCCTGGTGGCACTGAGGGTTGTTGGTCTGCAAAGGGAAGTATCAGTGATTTGAATCTACCAGCTCCTCTGCATGAGACGTCTCCTTACAGCCTGGGGCATCCTCCGGGGCATGTCTCCTCTATCTCACAAGGCCCCTCCAGTCCAAATGGACTCCATGGGGATGAGCTAGGTGAATGGTTAATATTCAGTTTGAATTTAAAATTTTCTTATGTGGAAGTCCATAACTTAGGCCTGCTGGTAGACCTTTATTGTATATCACCTGTCTTTTACCAAGGTATGAAGTAGCCTTCTATCTAAAAATAAAACCTCAAATAATTTCTTCAATTTAAAACAATCATGGCCAAATTCCAAATATTAGCTTCTCAAATACCTCCCATCCCATTGTACTCATATAAGTATGGGGCATACTAAATTTTTCATAAAAATATTCCAGACAATTTTGAATTGTGTATTTTATTTAAATATTTTTCATTTAAAAAAAGCAATTCTTAAATTCTCAACCTAGCCTTGGGTGGTGGATTAAAAATACACTATCAATCCTCATTAGTCACATTTTCTAATTGTGTATTTACTTAACTATTAAAGTATATACATAAGCCCCAAATATTTTAACAATCATTTGTGGACTCATAATTTAGTGAAACTTTTGAGATCAAAGAGTGCTTTGACAAGGCTTAGAAAGACAATACATCAGTTTTATAATCTCCCTTCAAGTCTAACTTCCAGTGCTGCTGCCCTGAATTCAATGTTAATAAATCAAAAATTCATGTTAAATATAATGCCTTTAAGCAGAATACATAAAACAAATTATGTATTGATTGACTGATGAAATGTTGTATAGAGGCTCACAGGAACTTAATCCTTTATTTCCCCTTGAGGAATTTTTAAGAATTCACTAATTCAATGTCTGAATGACTTTATAAAATATAAGTATCATCCATAGACAAAATCAGCTATAATCACTTTATCTGTTTAAAAGTTCAAATCTATTTTTAAGTGTCAATGGATTCAGTAAAATCTCATAAAAGGATGTTACACCTGTACTCACCAATAATATTAAAATTTATGTTGTTACTATAGATCTAAAACTTCTAATCACATGCAGAATTATCTTGATGAATAGATTTCAAAATCATAATGGTGATATTGGCAAAAATTTATGCAATTTTATAAATTATACAGTTTTTAGTCCCTCAGTGGCACAACTGGTCAAATTCAAAGACACTAATGGAAAGGTTGGCAGCCCCAACCCCCCCAGGGATGCTTTGGAAGACAACCTTGATAGTTTCCTTCTTAAAGGGCCTGGACATCCAATGGAGGCCAGCTTTCCTCTGAATCATGAAGGATCCCCTGGAGAATGAATGTGCATTCCACAGAATTTTCAATATAATTATAATTTAATATCATTAGAAAGAAATTATATTTTTGTCTAATCTTTAAAATAATAAATTGAAACTTTTTGTAGAGAGAGAGACTTAGGCAGCCATACTTTTTCATCTCTCTTCAACAAAGACGTGATCAAATAGATATGAAGGAGACGCTGAAGTTCTGACCTCTGAAGAAGAAGGAAAGCGTGGTAAGTGGGACTGACTCCTTCCTAGCTCTCCATGGTGCCTGGGGAGCAGAGCAGTTTGGCCCCAAATTCACACATCCAGCAGTGGCTGCAGGGACCTGTGCAGTGTGGGTGGAAGTGGAAGAGGGTACCAGTGCCATGGGCTCAAACAGGTAGTTTAGAGCTAAGTTTGAAGTTGAAGATCAGTGAGGGTCACAAATTTGCAGGCTTTCTGATTTGGGTCCCACCTGTGAAAACAACACAGCAGTGAAGATGGACAAATTTGAGTGCTCCCAGCTCCAGGAATCAGCAGCTTGCTGTAGCCACTTTTGAAAGTGGCACAGGAGTCACACACACATACTTCAGGACTCTCGTTAACATGCCTACTTAGAGCTATATATGTTTGTTTTGTTTGTTTGCTTTCTTTGTATTGTTTTTAATAGTAGTACATATTTATGAGTGCCAGAATCTTGAACTTGCTAGTTTGGGGCCTCTTTTAAACTAACAGAGTAGAGGGGCATGCATAGTTGCATGCGACATTTCCATAATGCACAGCAGAAAAGAAACTCCATAAGCAAATACTGGTGACCAAATGAAACAGCTACTGACTCTGGCCTTATTATTTTGTTTTGTATTTCAAGTTCATCTATGTATTTATTATTATTATCATTGTTATTATTATTATCAGTTTTGAGGTGTTTGTGATTTTGGAAGGATTAATTTATTATATTTTTGGTATGTTTCTTTGTTGGCTAATATGTTTGTCTGGTCTTTGCTATTAAAGATTTGTGTTGGGTTTTTTTTTCGTTTTGTTTTGACTTCTCTTATTTACTATGAAATCATCTTTATTCCACTCCATACTACAAACTACCTGCACATGTCCTGGTCATCCGTATACCACTAACAGCTTTATGCAGTACACAAGGACCAATACCCACTCCTAAACCACTTGATCACCACACAGGTATACACTTTAGAAATAAAATAAACAAAACAGCATGTTGTCTTAGAGGAAACAGACAATTACAGACCATACAACTAAACTAGAGAAAAAGGCACAAACAAACAGCTAACACATGGTGCCAAAAGACATTTCTGAGCAAGGTAAGGCATTGGAACAGCTAGAAAACTAAGCAGAAGAACAATTTTTATGTACTTACAATTGAAGGATAAAAAGATTGAGAGAGTTATGAATGATTTTTTTTATTATAGACAATTAAAGAAAACACTAGAAGAGCAATATAATAAAATCGGTAACTATACACAAACACCAAATAGAAATCCAGAAGATTAATATTAAGATATAAGAAAAAGATAATACAGTGAAAGAGCAAAGCAGAAAAATTTAATTAATGGAGTGTTGGACCAGTGTGGTGGAAGCTTATTCTATCAATATCAAATAACAAGAATAATCTGTAAGCAGAGGAAACAATATCTGAAAAAAGACTAAAACTTAAATGGAACACCAGAGAAATATTATACTTCTGATATGAATCCCAGAACAGCAAGAAACCCAAACAAAGCAATCAGAAACTGTTCAAGAGTTGTTGGGAGAACACTTCTCAAACATCCTAAAAAAAGAAATAAGCAGAGGATTAAACAAACCTCAGCATCATAGGCGTCCATCAAATCACCATGACATATAATTACCGAGCTTTCAAAAATCAAAGACAGGAAAAGATTCCTGAGAGTACCTGGTAAAAATGAAAAGTTACCTACAAGGAGTAATAGGTTAAACTCTAATTTTTCAGGACTCCATGCAGGCAAGAAAACAATCAGACAACATATAGAAAACTTTAAAACAAACATTGCCAAACAAAAATCTTAAATCAAGCAAAAGTATGCTTCAAGTAAGAGGGAGAAATAAAGGCTTATCTAGAACCAGAGAAAGTTAAGACATTCTTAGTAAAACAAACAAACAAAAAAAATAAACTTACGAAACACACTAAGGAGAGTTCTTTGGGCTGAAAATCAAGAATAGTAGCTGACATCAACCTGAAATCAGCATACAAGAAAAGAACCACTCAATTATTGTAGTAACCAAAGTAAAATAAACTCAGAAGATTGCAAAAGGCAGACAGAGATATCAATCTGCAATGAAGAAAATGAAAACTTAAATAAAGGGATTAATGTAGATACAAAATATGCTAATGGTGATGAAGGCAAGTAGATTTCAAGAGGGGCTGCGATTGTTTTAACAGTAAGAAGAATGTAATAAATAAAAAAAGAAAACTTTGAGAAAATGGCAAACTATATTAAAAAAAGACTAAAAATCACAAGGACACAGTAAATAGTAAAACAGTAAGAAATAGGGAAAATAGGACAAGAAAACACGTGAAAATTGATTCAGCCCAGAAAACTATGGAGAAAAGAAACTAACAATAATAAAAAGCACATCAAACTGACATCAATAACTTTACAACTATTAATAAAAAAACTGGATGTAAATATATTAGATGCTCTAGTCAAGACACATAAGGTAACAGAATGGATCATAAAGCAAGACCTATAAATATACTTCTTAGAAGAGCATGCCTTAGATACCAAGACAAAAATATACTGAAAATCAAAGGATGGAAAAAATATACAGTGCTAATGGCAATAATAATTTAGAAAGTAGGAGAATTATATCATTGTGAATGAGGGGAAGTACGGAGTGGGAACCCAAAGCCCATCTGTAGGCAACTGGACATCCCCTTACAGAAGGGTTGAGGAGAGGAGCCAGTCAGGGTGCAGTGTAGCAATGATGAAACATACAACTTTCCTATAGTCCTTTAATGCTCTCCCCGCCCCCTCCCCCCACTATCATGATCCCAGTTCTACCTTACAAATCTGGCTAGACCAGAGGATGTACACTGGTACAGATAGGAACTGGAAACACAGGGAATCCAGGACGGATGACCCCTTCAAGACCAGTGGTGAGAGTAGTGATACTGGGAGGGTGGAGGGAGGGTGGGGTAGAAAGGGGGAACCGATTACAAGGATTTACACATAACCTCCTCCCTGGGGGACGGACAACAGAAAAGTGGGTAAAGGGAGATATCAGACAGTGTAAGATACGACAAAATAATAATTGATAAATTATCAAGGGTTCATGAGGGAGGGGGGGAAAATGAGGAGCTGATGCCAGGGGCTTATATGGAGAGCAAATGTTTTGAAAATGGTGAGGGTAATGAATGTACAAATGTGCTTTATACAATTTATGTATTTATGGATTGTGAAAAGAGTTGTATGAGCCTCCAATAAAATGATTAAAAAATAATAAAATTTAGAAAGTAAGAGTAGCAATATTAATTCAATGAACTCAGATACAAAATAGTTCAAGACAAAATCCATTTTAATATAAAATCGATGCTACATAAGGTACATAATGATCAAAAGGGTAATTGAGCAAGAAGATATCATTATAATAGATATCTATACATCAAAGAAGACCTTCCAAATAACAGTTTGAAGATTTTAATTGAGAAATAGACTGCATTGAAGTAATAGTAGGAGACTTCAGTACATCACTTTGGGGCACTCAACAAAGACACAGAAGAACTAAGCAGCACGATTAATCCACGTGAGCTCATAGACATAGAACACTCCTCTTAGTAACAGGGCAATATGCATTCTAACAATGCAATATATATTGCAGAATGCATAACGTTTTCCAGACTAGATTATGGTAGATGCTAAGACAAGATTTAGTAAATTTTAAGATATCATGATATTAAAACCCATTTTTTTCAGATCAAAACACACAAGACAGTTGGAAGGTCAAGGGGAAAAAATCAAATACATGAAAATTGAAAAGGAGCTTGCTTACAAACTACTGAGTAATTGAAGACATAAAGAGTGACATTTTTTTAGTACTAAAACTTTAAAAAACAATAATTTTATTGGTGAATCATACAACTCTTATCAAAATCCATATATACATCGATTGTGTCAAGCACATTTGTTGCCCTCATCATTCTGAAAACATTTGCTTTCCACTTGAGCCCTTGGTATTAGCATCTCATTTTTCCCTCCCTCCTGTTCCTCTCTCCCTCATGAACCCTTGAGAATTTATGAATTATTATTATTTTGTCATATCTTACACTGTCCGATGTCTCCCTTCACCCACTTTTCTGTTGTCTGTCCCCCAAGGAGGAGGTTATATATAGATCCTTGTAATTGGTTCCCCCTTTCTACCCCACCTTCCTTCCACCCTCCCGCCAGTATCATCACTCTCACCACTAGTCCTGAGGGGTTCATCCGTCCTGGATTCCCTGTGTTTCCAGTTCCTATCTGCATCAGTGTACATCTTCTGGTCTAACCAAGTTTGTAAGTTAGCATTGGGATCATGATAGTGGGGTGGGGGGGTAGGAAGCATTTAAGAATTTAAGAACTAGAGGAAAGTTGTGTGTTTCATTGATGCCTTCACTTTGACTGGCTCATCTCCTCCCCATGACCCCTCTGCACAGGGATGTCCAATTGCCTACTGATAGTCCCCACTTGCACTCCCATTCATTCACAGTGATATGATTTTCTGTTATTTGGTGCTTGATACCTGATCCCTTTGACACCTCGTGATCACACAGGTAGGTGCCCTTCTTTCGTGTGGGCTTTGTTGCTTCTGGGCTAGTTGTCCACTTGTTTACCTTCAAGCCTTGAACACTCCAGATGCTATATCTCTCGATAGCCAGGCACCATTCTTCACCACACTTGCTAATGCACACATTTGTCTTCAGTGATTGTGTCGAGAAGGTGAGCATCATGGAATGTCAGTTTAATAGAACAGAGTGGTCTTGCATTGAGGGAGTACTTGAGTGGAGACTCAATGTCCATTTACTACCTTAATACTAAATCTATAAATAGATGCACATAGATCTGTTTCCCCATCATAATATATAAATATATTTACATATGTACATCTCTGTATTTAGGCCTCTATAAATGCCCTGTGCCTCCTAGTTCTTTCCTCTATTTCCTTTTATTTTCCTCTTGTCCCACTATCCTGCTCAGCCTTCATTTGGCTTTCAGTAATTCCTCTTGGCTACATTGCTCTTGATCACTCCCTACCAGGCCTCCGACACCTTCCTTGCCAC
>NW_022103908.1:30979101-31004271 GCF_000313985.2 Echinops telfairi
CCTCGGTGTGGTTGGGTCAGTTCAGACACCCGACCTACCATACCCAGACAGAATCTGAAGCAAATGAAAGGGGAGGAAGGGACTGATGCACACCCTGGCCCATCAAGCTCTGAGAACAATAGCCCCACTCAGAGGAGCCAATGCACAGATAGGACCATATGGCCTGCCCCATTAGGAGATGCGACGTCCCGCACTGACCCATAGCCTTACATGGGACAACACTCTAGACACAGTGTGGGATTTGTGCCTGAGCTGACCCCACCACACCGAGGCAAAACACTAAGAATTACATTTTTAATTTCTTGAAACAAATGAGAATGAAAATGCTTCACACTCTCAGCACGGCATACCCCTGAAGCAGTACTCAGAGAGCAACGTATATCAATCAATAAATGCACACCTCACACAAAAAAGAAAGATAAAAAATCAACGTATTATTCCAACATTTCCAACATCTAGATAAGAGTAGCTAAATAGACCTTTGTCCACCAGGAAAAAATAAATAATAAAGATTAGAGCAGAAGAGAGGCAAAACAATGGAGAAAAATAATAAGGCAAAAGTTGATTCTTTGAAAGACACAATATTGTCAAACCATTGGCAATTCTAACAGATGAAAAGAAAGAGAAGATATAAATATCAAGATAAAGGGATAAACGGGACCACATAATGACAAAACTAGCTGAAAAATGTGAAGTATAAATACAATACTACAAAGAATCGTACTTGCAAATATTTGGAAAACTAGAATAAATGAACAAATTCCTGGAATCACATTAACTAACTAAGCTAGCACAGAATGATGCAAAAAAGAAAAAAGAAAATACTGACCAGACCTATAACAAGAAAAAATCAATCTGAATATTAAAAACTCCCTCCAAAAAACCCAGGTAGAGACAACTGGCAGCAATTCTACCCTATTTCAGAATGTAGAAAAGAATGGCTGGCCCTTGAATTCATTTGATTAAGTGAGCATAAGACTGAAAAGAAAACTAGGCAAAGACATAGAACACAACAGACCAATATCCCTCACATATGCAACAAACTTCCACAAAACTTTAGACAATAGAATTCAACTGAATATCACAATAATAATAATAGTAAAACATCTCCACCCAGTGTGGTTCATCCCATTTATGCAAGGATCATACCATTTTATAAAACCAATCTAATCCACCATAAATAAAACAAAGGGAAAGTCAACTGATGCACACTAAGCATCTGACAAAATCCATGACTCTGGATAGGTAGCATCCTTCTGCAGCCAGCACTGCATGTCGAGCTAGATATTGACATGTCCTTTCTATGACAGATGCAGTGCCCTTCATCTTGATGGTGTCACTTCCAATTAACACAAAAATATGGTGTTAATATATTTTTTAATTTAGTTGTTTTTATTGTTATATTGCCCAATAAACCAGGTGGTTTTCTGATTCACAATGGTCAATGCCTGTCCATTTAAGCTCAATAATGCCTAGGATATTGATCTCTATGTATCGGTTTTATTTTTTATGACTTGCAATTTTTCTAGATTCATAGTTTGTCCATTCCAAGTTCCAATTATAAGTAAATTTTTGCAGTTGTTTCTTCACATTTAGAATCATGCCCCATTAGTCAATGAAGGTCTCCAAAGCTTTATTGAAGGTTCAAGGCACAACTACTAAACGCTAAGGGTCAATTTCCTCTGGGGAATTCTTAGAGATGCAAATGCTAAGGCCCACCCCAAACCTAGTGAATCAGAGTGGTATTTTTCACAAGCTTTCTGGGAAATTGTGATGAAGACTCTTAAGTCAAACTTTAAAATACAAAATAGAGCTTATAGAAAAGAATAACTTTTCTTTAATTAAAAGAATAAACTTTTTAAAAAGGCAAAAAGTATTTGGCATTTTCATTTCACAGCAAATATTTTAGGAGTTTTACACGGCAAAAACTGTGTATTACTTGTTTATCATCTTTGAAATTAATCACATTTCTGATAAAATATATAAAGGACCTTTGAAATTTAGTTCAGTTTCTGAAATATCTCCTATATTTATACGCTTGCCAATGCCATAGTTTTAACCATTAGCTCAGGTTCTGCATAATTATCAATGTGTGTTTTACTACTCATAGACACAGCTACAAACTATATAAATCATGATAATTAATATTTAGCAATTGGCTTCTCAATGAATAATTTTAAATATTATTTGTTTTCTTGGCTTTGGTGGCAATGAATATGTTAGCCCTACTATATTAAGATTTACAATTCCTCTCAGATTACTGAAAGACTTGTTCAAAAGGCAAAGATCAAAAGCTTTGCTTATTAAACAGGAAGCAACAAACCTGTAGCAGGTGTTGCCAGCTGATATCCCAGTTTCAGAGCGAAGCAATTTAGAAAAACACTAGTGAGAGAGGAAGCGTGTGGGATTTCTTAGTACAAACCCTCATATACTGTGGGTATTTCTCATGGGTTCCTGGTGGCTCTGTGGGTGAAGCATTGGACTGATAACCACAGGATCTGTGGCTCAACCTGTGTTATGAGTGAAAGATGAGCAATCAACTCTCATTCAAAAAATATATAGTCTTGGAAACCTTATAAGGTGTTTATCAGTCGACCTTGATTTAATGGTGGTCAGTGGGGGGCCAGGGGTGTACATCTATGGCTTAGATAAGATATTGAGTATGCTTGTTAGATGCCATTGAGGCATTTTTCACACATAGCAAACCTAAGTACAATAAAGTGAAACAGTCTTGCACCATTCCCACAATTGCTGCTCTATTTGACCACATTGTTGCAACCACTTGTCAATCTGTCTCTTTGAGGATGGTTGGCCCTCTCCTTTATCAACATGATATCTTTCTCAGGATTTGTCCCTTCACAGGAAAGGCATCAAAGTCTGGCCCTTCTTGCTTCCAAGAGGCCTTCTGGCTGCACTTCTACCAAAGAAGACTTTTTTTCATTTTTCTGAAAGTCCCTGGTAAATTCAATATATTTCTCCAACACTATACTTTAAAGGCATTCATTCTTTCATTTTCCTTATTCATTGTTAAGCTTTCCTACACGTATAAGGTGATTACAAATTCCATGATTTGAGTCCGATGCTTCTTATTCCTCAAAATGATATCTTTTCTTTTTATAGTTCATGGAATCTTATCATATGCATATGAAAGTTAGACATTGAATAAGAAAGACTGAAGAAGAATCAATGCATGCAAATTGTGGTGATAGAGGAGAATATGGAAAGTACCATGAACTGTTGAAGGAATAAACCAATCTGTTTTGGAAGAAGTAAGCCCCGGTTTCCTTAGAGGCAAACAAGGGGAGACTTACATACTTTGGACACATTGTCAGAAGAGATCAGTCCCTGGAGAAGGACATTATGTTTGGTAAAGAAGAGAGGTAGTGAAAAAGGGGACGGCCCTCAAGGAGCTGGATTGGCATCAATGGGCTCAGGCAAGGGAACTGTTGTGAGAATGGCACAGGACTTGGCAGTGTTCCTTCTGTGTGCATGAAGGTTGCTAAGGATTGGAGCCAACACCAGGGTGCCTTCCAAGGGAAGCCTTTTGCCCAGCTGAATATATCCTTTGACTTTTTTTACTTCTGCCCTCACGGGCTTTGATTGGAAATGAAAATTAAATGAAATCCCTAACAACTTTGATCTTTGTGTTTATTTATCACGATGTTATTTATTGGCCCAGTCGTGAGGACTTTTATTTTCCTTATGTAAACCTATATTAAAGCCGGAGTTGTTTGCCTTCATCAGGGAGAGCTTCAAGTCCTCTTCGCTTTCTTCAAGCCAAGTTGCATCATTTGCATCTCACAGGTTGCCAAGGAGCCTTTTGGCTCTCCCAATATGGTGCTGTTCCACACATAGCCCAGAGTCCGGAATATTTGCTCAATAAACCCATTGAATAAGTATGATAAAATGACACACTCCTAACCCCTTTATTTTATCTGATTTTCAACCACTTCATATCCCCTTGTCCTGATGAAATTAATGCCTCTTGGTCTGTGTATAGGTTCTGCGTGATCACAATGAAGTGTTTTGGAATTTCCATTTTAAAAAATCCTTAATCTGTTATGCTCCACAGAGCTGAAATGACTGCATAGTCAATGAAACACAGGTAAACAATTCTTTCCTGTATTATTTGCTTTAAATCAAGATCCATTTACTCTGTCCTAAAATTTTTGAAAGTTCATTATTAATGTACATTTTAAATTTTGAAATATTTTCAAAATATTTTCAAAATTTTGAAATGTTTTTCAGCAAAATAACTGCATGTGATATTCAGGATATTATGTGTTAATGTCCACAATCTGTTGGATAATCTTTCTTTTGAAATGAGCACAAATATAGATCTCTTCGAACCAGATGATTATTTAGTGTCTTTTCATTTCTTTTGCCTAGACAATGAGCATCTGCAGCATTGCAACTGGACTTCTGTCCATCCCTGAACCCTTAGTTTCCATCCCTGCAATCAATGATGCTTGGGCATCTTCCTTGAATGCCATTGCTTCCTATTTCGTATCGTACCTCCTGAAATGTTTGAATGTAGAGAAATTATTTTGGGTAGAATAATTCTGTGTTTCTTCCATCTTCTTTTGATTTCTCCTGTGTCCTTCAACATTTTGGCTATATAATTATTCAATGTAGAGCTCATACAATTATTGAAAGATGTTAATATTTTTCAAATGATTTTCTCTTTCACAAGTAAGCATTTTCTAGAACCAGCTTTTCAAGTCCATGAACTTGACAGGACACCGGTTATTTCAGGCACACAGGGAAGTACTGTTACTAGGAGATTTTTCAGGTTCAATCTTCTCCTCTCTGGTCTTGCCCCACTAACAAGAAAGAATTCAAACCAGGGACGGCATTCTGAATAGAGTAAGACAAAAAGTTTGAATGAAATGAGTAAGTTTAATAAGGAAGATTTATTTCTTTTTTCTTTTGTAAAACATCAGAGGACTCTACCTAATCTTGGAGCCCCATGGAGTGAAGAGCCACGATTTCACCCCACCAATGGCAGATTCCCCATCATTGGCTGGCTGTCAAAGGTTCTTCTGTTATTGGCTGGCTTTCTTTAGTGCCCCTCCTCTTTCCAGGGATGTGAGCCCTGGCAGTTCATGGCACCCCAAACCAAAGGTCCATTCAGCCATTGTGGGAACAATGTAACCATCCGATCTTGCCCTACCCACACCCTTTCACTAGCTTCATCTATTCCATTGATAAGAAAATGTGTCGTATGCGCCCTTCATTTTTCTTTACTAAGAGACCTGTAGGAAATATGCCTCCACAACCCTTTGGTGTTAAAATTCCTTTCACCAACACTCTTTATTTCCTTTCCCTGGTTCTGTTTAGTTAACAGTATGAGAGTTGCTATATAACAAAATAGTTGTAATTTTTTGGTTATTAGTGATTCTTACTGTTTTAGAACACAGGAAAATAACACACACAAAAAAGATAATTATGTGAAAATAATCTAGATTACCATGTTTAAACATTGGCAACCTATCATTGGCAGTCACTAGTTTTGATATGCCACATGAAAGTGAGCGTATGTCTCACGATGCTTGTAGTGATTTAAAAGTAAAATATAAGTATACAAAGTGTTTTTCAATTTTTATATTTAAATAATACCCGCTTCTTGGTGTGGATATTAAAATTTTAATGACTATGATGAAATAGTTTGACTGTGAAATATAGACTTAAACAAAACCCAAACAAGAATATCGTGTAGTGAGGGATTTCTGATTAATCCAGGTTGAGTGATACCCTATTGTGTGTGGGAGCGTGGAAGGCTATTTCCTGCAGTGTTCCAGCACCGACGTGTTTTCTCCTTGAGTATTTCCTAAGTCACTGTGAAGATCTATTTCAAAGCACTTCACTGTCTGCACCTGCTTCCTTATCAAGACCATTCATGCTTTAAAATTCTGTACATTATTTCAAATATTATATGTTATAAAGCCTATTTGGATATGTTAAACTCCAACTAAGAGGAATAGCACCAAAAGTGAAGCAAGAATTTCAGCTGAATACCTTATCTACAGGAGGATCCACAATTGAAGGCTCTGAGAGACTCGCAGCTGAGAGACGGCAGGAGAACACCACAGAGTCAACATGAGTTCTAATACAAGGGGGTTTGAAGTAAATGGAGTTAGGGGTTGAATCTGTAAACAGAAATTGTGACTAGCAGGGAATGAGATTTTAAAAGATGGGGTGGGGGGCAGATCAATGCAGTTAGCTTAACAATCAGTGTGCCTATACCGGAAAGGAGGTTCTGTTAGTGTTCAAAGACAGTTAGGTAGTTGACATTTTTGACGTTTTACACGATTCAGCAAATGGAGAGGATCATTTCAAAGAAGATATTAGGAACTAACAGAGGCAACCACTCAGAGGTAGGACAGCTGCCAGAGGACCAGTTCTGGTAGGAGAGGATGCAAAATGCCTCCTTCTTTAATGAGAAAAAAGAGAGAGAAAAATAAAGCAAGGGCATGAAGATGAAATTCTGTGCAGTAGCAAGTGTTTGAGAGCAACTTGTTGCATGTGGAAGCAGACCATTCTTTGGAATGAGCAGGTAAGTTCCTGCATTGCGCTTACCTTTTGCTAACCCATCCAAGAGTGCTTTCCTCTTATAGAATGCATTGCTAATTAGTGTATGATCAGCTTGTCTTCATGGGTTGTCTTCATGTTGGCATGTAACCATGTCCCCTGAGGGAAGACAGACTTCCTCCTAGTTCTCTATTAGTAACTGTAAGACCCCGTGCTTTAGAAGTAGTTACATTTGCAGGGTGAACATAATATAATGTACACAAGCCCATTTTACCCCCATTTATATAAAACAAAACCTTCCAACTTAAGTACTGCTGTTTATTATAAAAGTCATGTCATGTTCAAGTCTGCGGGGTCATTAACTTCTCTCTTTGAGGTGTCTTAATGATGACCTCTACCAAAAAAGCTTCCCACAAATGAGAGGCATACTAGTTTTAGTTACCCCAGGATACACACTGTAACAAACAGAATTTAAGACCAATGATACATTAGGTTCTGCATGCTGCTACCTCTAGTTTAAGTGTTTGGGTATGCAACATAAAAATGACTACATGGAAGAAGGATTTATCCCTTCCCACCAGTGAACAGATGTTGATGCATTTTCTCAATGTATTAATGCATATTATTCAAATAAAATATAATATTTCATTCTGAATGAAATATTATAAAGGAGCTTTGGTGGCACTATGGGTACATGCTATGCACAGGTCTGCAGTTCAAGCCTGTCATACACTCTGAGACAGAGCCATGAATGTACCTGCTTCTGTCAAAATTACAGCTTCAGAATCCTTACATAGGATCACTATGACACAGAATCAACTTGAAGGCAGTGGGTAGGCACTGTAAGAAGGAAACAAGGATGAATAAGTAATATTTGATACCCTTAACATTTTCACTTTTGCTAAATATGACTTTTCCTAGAAGATAACCAGGTGGAAATGTCTAAAGCTATACTGAAAGCTGTAATGAAAATTCAGAGCTTAAAATGAAGAGCAATGAAAACATTCATATATGTTGCTTCTAGTTTTTACTAGATTGTGTGATGTTAGCTCTAGAGGATTTCTCCAAAAAGTGAGTAGTTAGAATCAACCAAGCTATTTAGTCAAGAATAGCATTGGTATCATAATCTGAAACAGGAAACATAATGGGCAGAGGAGTTTTGGGAAGGAAAGCTAGGTAGATGTGAAAAACCAAGTCATTAAAGTTACACACGTGTAGTTGTAATTAATGGCAGAATGCCCTTATGAATAGGTACAGGAAACATTTCAAAAAGAAAATCTGTAAGTCAAACTATGATCAAAGATAAAATATGTTTCCACACCTATTATGCAGTGCTAAGTCTGAATGAGGACTTTGACAAGGAGTTGTATATACAGCTCCTCAGCACTTAGGAAAAAGTGGACATGGATCTAAATATCCATGTCTCATTTAACATTGCAGGAATGAAGAAAACTTGGGCAAGGGTATAAGATGTTTTAGGTATATGACGGAAAATGAGCTTTTATTCTACACTCTGGAACTGAGAATAATAGAATCATGAATGTGTTGAAAGTTAAATTAGTGGAGCCATTAGAAATGAACGTGAGAAAAATCAAAGTTGGACTTAGAGAGCAGTTTAGAGTGGATTGAATTGCTACTCATCAATTTCTCTAAAAATATCAAGCAGCCCTGGAGCAGGAGTGAGAAAAATGAGTAACAATCACTCCCTCTGTTTGTGATGGATATGGTGAGAAGGTCAGGCAATCAAAGGTTCATAAAACCTAAAGTGTAGGCCGCCCAGCACTCCCATTGATCATGTACCTAAATGCAATGAAATCGGAGTCAGAGACACTCGACCTTTGCCGGGTGGTAATGCTTCAGGTTCTCGCTGCACTTCACAGTTTCCATTCTGCTCATATGATGTTTACATGCTAGCACCTTGCTGTCACACCCATGTTTATCAAACATCTCATTTTGGGGTTTGCTAATTACCTAGTGGTACCTTCCTTAGCATAGATCAACAAGACTTTCCAAGGATTGCTTTGTATTTACATCTAAATTCTTTTTGATATTCTCAATAGGTATTTGCACTGCCATTAGCCACTGGTATGAAAGTACTTGGCATTGACCCACCCCAACCCTGCAACAGGGCATATTACTCCATCAAGAATGACTGCAAAAAAAATAAGATAACAATCACTGCTTGTGTACAGCCTTAGAAGAGAGGCAAGGGAAGCAAAAAAAAGAGAGATCAACCACTGGAAATCTGGGGTGAGTGACATAATCATCTGTGCTGATGAAATCAAATGAGTGAATATGTGATCGATGATTTTTTAAAAATTAGAATGAGAAATGTATTCACTAAAGTTGAATATAATAGAGGGTGTAAACTTGAGAATGTAGATTAATAAATGAAGATCGAGAATACAACTATATTAATTTGTAAGTTTCTGTGAGTAGTGATGTGGTAGAATAGAGGGAAATTAATTGCTGGGGGTAAAGTGATTAAACATAATGAGATAGTGGGGAAGATATTGGGATACCCCACTCTAAATATTTTCTAAGAGGAGGAATTGTAAGAAAAGAGTTATAGTCTAGGGTTTGAAAGTATGGGGTTTGAAAGCAAATCCGTTGTTGTGTAGTTGATTCAGCTCATAACAATCCTATAGCACAGAGTAGAATACCCCCACCGAGTTTCCAAGGCTACTTTCTGGTGGTAACATGATAGGCATTCGGCTGCTAACTACAAGTTCTACTGTTCAAGACCAACTGCTCACCTCAGAAGAAAGATGCGCCTCTCTGCTACCTCAGACATTGACCCCTCTGAAACATCTAGATAGAAATCCACTTGTTGGCAGTGGTGCCTTTTTTGTTTGTTTGGTTTGGTTTTGGCATTTTTTATGGAAGCAGACTGCCCCGACTTTCTCTCATCTAGGGGCTGCATGGGATAGTAAGGAGCCACTGACCTTACTCCTAGCAGTTTAGTACTTGACCTCTGTGCTATCTGGACTCCTTGACAATGGGAAGAGAGAGGATGTTGTTAACTACTCTAGCACTTAAGACACCGATGATCCTGAGGAAGAATTGCTACTAAAAAAGAGGGACCTGACCATTGTAGCCTCACCTCCTGGTCTCCTGGATGCCCTATTTGGATAGTTACAATGTACATGGAAAGACCCAGCTTGTATCTTACCTTCAATATTCAACTGTATAGTACCTCCCCATTGGACATCCAATTAGGCTGTTTTCTTTTCTGTTTACTTTTACTATATCATAATGTGTATATAGAACACAGTGTAGAATGATTATTTGGGGTGGACTCAAGGAAATAAAACTGTACTAAAATTCCCTTTTTGAAATTGAAAACAATTTAATCATGTGGATTTTGCCTAAAAGGGATAAGTATTAAAATAAAGTTAAATGCATTAATTTTGTGCAGTAGTTTCAAGATTAACTTACCTGGGTTGCATGCTATAAAAACATATCAAGGGGTGATAAGCACTGGTTTAAGCACCCTTTAAACATACTCTAGTGAACTACAATTAGCCTAATATATCACTTCCCATAAACTGAGTTTGTTTTCCCAAATGTGTGAAAACAGTAAGGTTTATTGTCTTCCAAAACTAATGAACAATTACTCTGTAAATCATAGTAAATATGACAGCATTAGAAAATGACTACCCTAAGTTATATACTCTCCAATTCTGAAAATAAGAGAAGTATGAGAATAAAAATATAAATGGGCATAGATGAGTCCTAACGTGGACTTCTTTAAATGGATTGATTTTGTTCACTTGACAAGTGTAAAAAATAAGCTGAGAGATTTCTCTCCACTATACCTCAAACTTGTAGAAAGAAATCCTTAAAATACACCCCCCACCAAAAAAAAAACCCTGCTTAAATAGCTGCTTTTTCAGAACAATAGAGGTATTTAAAGAAGAATACATAATAAATCACAGACAAATCTTCAACGAAAATTGACTACAAACCAAAAGCAAAGGAAAACATTCTACAAGAACTTTTTCTCAGTCTCTCTCTCTCTCTCTCTCTCTCTCTCTCTTTCTCTGCCTCTCTCCAGAAATTCAATGAGAGAAAAAAAATTCCTAAAGATTCTAAAATGACAACAAAAATTTTCCTTGGTCAGTTTGCTATTTTTTATTTACTTACTCTCCATGATGTCATGACTTCTCATCACTTTCTTATCCAAAGTAACTATAATCATAAAGTTACATAGGTAGGCCACAAAAATGCAATGCTCAGAACAATGTTGAGTCTTACATCTGCATGTACTAGAGACAATTCTGTTTAGCCACATTATTTTAGAGATCAAAGAAAATTAGCGATCAAAGAAAATTAGAACCTTTCCATGACAGATATTTTGTTATTGCTTAAAGTTGTCAAAGATTTCATTTTATTCCGATCCACAGTCAGTGCCCAGGGAGAAGTAAAGAATTCAAAATGGTGTTGCACTGGAGACCTTGCTGCACAAGGTCTCTTTAAATGATGGAAGAAAGAAGGTGTCACGCACGCTGAGAGCTAAGGTGATCTGACTCCAACCCTGAGGTTGCCCATCACTGCATATGCATGTGAGACCTGGGTACTCAGGGAGGAAGAGCACCGACCAGTTGATGTCTCTGACATAGTCTTGAGATAGAGGCACAATTGAGAAAGGAGCGTCCTTTTCCATGTCAGTTCTATTTGACCACGCTGCCCGTTACTTGTGAGACAAACACAGTGGACAAAAGTGGGTCTAAATTAGTAAATGGGAGGGGGTGAAATTATCATGAAAAATAATGTCTCAGACAGTTAACTAAAATATTTTAAATGAAGTTTTGTTCGGTGGCAGGGACTGCAGAGTTCCGGCCCCTACTCTCTCACTTCTTGACATGCTCAGAAGAAAGAATCCAATAGAGAGACAGAAGAAGGTTTCAGTGGAGTCAATGAGTTTCTCAGGGTTACATCCAACACTATTGCACAGACAAATATCTTAGCCAGTTTGAGAACCCTGACTGGAGGAAATTCGGAATTTTAATATCACTAATGCAGGAATTTCTGCAATTATCTGGCTCTTGCTAGTGTACCTATCCTCGACAAATGTTTCAGGACAACCCAAATTCATGATGTACCCTCGTCACCCAACTTAGCTCAGGGGTCAATTCAATTATCTGTGGGTGCTGTGTGCATATTCAATCCATACCCTTTCACTGCCTCCCCTACAGGAATTCCTTCCTGTTTTGAAACTTATTGATAAATGCAATGTGTTTTCTCTGCCCTTCACATCTCTCTGGGCTGGGATTTCTTCCATTGTTCTCCTTTGCCCCTTGTCCTGGACTCTCTCTGTGGCATTTCCCCCGCAAGGGATCCCATCCAAAGTCTTTTGGAAGTTGAGTTTTGAGGATTACCCTTCTGTCACTTCTTCCTGCTGGATAGAGATGGTTTGGATCGTTTCACTTTTAATCTATCTCAGCAAGAGGTGGCGGGGAAAGCAAATGCATGTCATTTGGTAGCAGTCCAATCTAGACAGTTGAGGAGGAGGCCAGCGTACGTTGGCTGAAAGTAATTTGTAAATTCCTTGCTTCCAGTTTGGAAGAGACACAGCAGACAAGAGCATGAAAGTCATATGATCCCCAAAAGAAGCAGGAAAACAAGAGACCAAGGGGCTTGGGAAGAGAAGAAACCAGGAGCTCTATGACTAAACAGAACAAGCGCTCCATCTATGTGCAGTGGAGTCCAGCGTTCTCATTCTTGTTTCAGGAAATGGCGGATATGATCTTGAACTTGGTCCATTTGTTTTACCCAAAGAAAAGCATTCTTCCTTGAGTGCGACACAAATTGCACCGTGGGCCACTGCCAGCATGTCTAGACACTGCTGATTCTGAGACTAACTACTGATAGGGGTGTGAGCAGAGTCTTTACTGTAATCAATGAATAGGTGATCTTAATATTGATTTGTGCTTGTTTGGAGAAAGTTTAACATGTATATTTCCTGGATGTGACCCTTAACCACTTCTGATCTGACGAATCATAATCTCAGTGGGAATCTGCATGCCATCTTGCTTCTCTCCCTTATGGACAATTGTTATTTTGGACATGCACTTCATTGGTCTATGCCGTAGACTTCCCCTTGACACCTTCAGTCTGGAGGATGATTAAAGCCTCCTGAAGGATCAAATCACTGTCTTTTAATGATAAATTGTTAACATTATCTCTCCCTATTCCCTAATCAATTTGCCAAGATGATCTTAAAAACTCCCGAATTTAGCTTTAATCCTCATTAAGTTCCACATGCTTACTGAGGCTTCGACTTCAACTATGCCGTCTAATCTTAAGGGAAGAAGTTGAGGGTACCTAGCCTTGGGCAATGGCTTAGGCGTCTTCGGCTTCCCCACATTGTTTTCACAGGGACTCATGGGCTCTTTATAAAAAGGTGTCGGCTCTGCATCTGAAGGAGGCATGTCTCCTGGAGTCTCACGTGAGGAGACTGAACCTGCTTCTACACACCCAGTTTCTGGCTTATCCTTTCCAACAATCCACCAGGAAGCAAAGCTAATCTTAGCATTCTTGTACAGTGTGGACGCGCTCTGCAATGCCGGGATGGCCTGCACGTGAGGGACTGCTTTCCTTTCCTTTTGCAAAAGAAGTCTAGTTGTGAGATGGTAGGACAATGTAAATGATAATTTTCAGGCCAAATGCCCCATTTCTTGATTTAAACTGTATGACAAAATAATATCACTCTTCTTTTTCCTTTTCAATCTGTGGGTCAAACTAGTCCCACTTCTTAAGCATATATGCAAGAGGTGTGTGCATCGATATTCCATGTTATTTTCCTATGAAGAAAGTAGAGGAGCTCATGGGAGATATCGCGTGTCCCTTGTTCTACTATCCATGTTACATATGCTTCAGGGAGGGCATCTGTGTTAGTCTGGGTACTTTAGAGAAACAAATCCACATAAACTCATGTATAAGAGAGAATTTTATATAAAGGTTAAGTGCGCATCAAAAATGAACATCCCAACCCAGTGCTGCCCAAGCCCACAAGTCCAACATTAACCCATAGGTCTGACACCAATCCACAAAGTCCTCCTCCATCTCATATAACACATGCAATGATGCCGATTGCAGGAGGAAAGCCAAATTAGTGAGCATGTAAGCATCTCAGGGCTGGCAGTGGTCTCCACACGGCTGCTTCAGCACCCAAGGGCTGCATCTGGGTAGGTCCATGTGGCTTCTCCTTGGGGCTGTCTTTCAAGAAGTGAGCCTTGCCAGCTGAAGCAGGGAACTGCCTAAGGCAGTTGAACCCTGGTTTGACCATCACAAAGCAAGACCAGAGAGTTAGAAAGGTGAGACTCATCGAGCCGTTAATCCCTCCGCCCTTTAATTAACCCCACATGTGTTCAATGGCCAGGTTGGCACAATAAACTAACTACCTCAGCATCTTATCTTGCACCTGGGTTTCCAGAATTACCTTGTCTTACTATAGAACTCATCACTTGGGTTTCTGTCATAGGCTGATTTTACTGGGTAAATTGTACTCACATTGAGCCTTCTCTAGGGAGACCTTATGTATCGACTCTTGGGGAAATCCTTTCCTTCTTTCCCTCCAGTACTTTTGTGTCAGCACACAAAGGGGACCTTGCACACACTCTGTCTAAGTCCCTGTCTCTCACAGACCATTGAGGGTGAAGCTGTTAGTGCTGGGGAACTGCCAAATTCCTCGAGAGTACAGGGACAAAAGGAAAAGATGGAAACCATCTACTGGAGTAGACTCTTCTTGCCTTTCTTGTGTAGGCTTTAGAATTTTATTTTTTAGTAGCCTATGCAGTAAAGATGACCATGAGGGTTGGAAATGTCTCCTTAGACAACAGAGTAACTACCTTGGCTTCATCTCTTCCAAAGCTAGGGGGCAGGGAGGGGATCTGTTTATTTAAGGAAGAGAGGTGTTATGCTTTAAGTAGTCTGATATATACTCCCAAATTTCTCTTTCTATTTGGAATGATTTTGCCTGTATCTCATGTATGTATGTTTTGGTTAATGGCTTCAGGCCAGTGTCTCTCTTTACAGTGCTTAAAGAGATGCAAATGCAAATGTGCCGGCATCTCTGCTGGTCTGGGAGCTATGGCAGGGAGACATTCAGGTTTTGTAGACTGCTGTTGTTGGACCTTCTGCTTTTGGCCTTATGGAGGACCTTCGCTTTCCATATGTTGTGTGTACTCTCAACATTTATGCTGTGCTTTGTCTTCTGGCCAGAGCTCAGGGTCCGTTCAGTTCAACCCAGTGGGGTTGCGCATATCCCACCCTTGCGTTTTCATTGACTCCCTCCCCACACTGCGCGACGTGTCCTCTCAGTCCTTTACCTTTTTCTCTGAGCTGGGCTTTCTTCCATGGTTTTTTGTCCCCTTCCCTGGTTTGTCTAGTTAGCATTTTTTAAAGTACTTCTGTTGAGAGAGAGAGAATAAAGATATAAATAGTACCTATGTAGTATAAGAGTGTTTCAAAGAACATAGTAGGAATATCTTCGGATCTATCAAACTAGTCCATCTGTGTTTCAGGAAAAAATGGCTCAAGGGTCAGCATATTACTCATTTGATATTCAATTCTGAAGTATTTCAAATTTTTCCTAAGACCAGAAAATTATAAAATAAGAAATCCATAAATGAAAAATGCAACCAGCAAAGAGGGAAACACCATCACAAGATGATAAGGAGATGACGAGCAGGGACGAATTCCAAGGCGTTGGATGAGTAACTCCCACTTCTGAGAAGACCGAGGAGCCGCACTTTTTACCACTCCGAGTCAAGGAGACTCCACAGGACAAACGGACAGCTGAGGGGTTCAAACTGCTGACTTTACTGGTCCCCACCCAATGTTGAACCCGCCATACCACCAGGGGTCATTTGGAAAACCAAAGGTATCATAAAAACACCCAGAAAAGTTTTACCTTCTTTTTCGGTGAAACACCTTTAGATAGCAGGTATGACCCCTGACTCAAAGCAAAGGGCACATTTTTTAAAAGAAAAAAGTATAAATACTGAAATATATTTCTGTATTTACTAAAGATCATAATCATATTTTAAAATTCATTCAGATTTTTTTCCACAAAAGCATTACACAATGTGCCTGTGTCTACAGAGATGATGGTCAAGAGAATAAGACAAGGAACTTCAAAAATAGGAAAAGATGGATTCGCTTGTCTTATTCCTTGTGTGCCTGTATTCCCTTGTATCCTTCCTGGGATCAGAAATAATAATTATCACTGAATTTCCTTTTATAGAAACAAGGATGCTTTACACCTAGTGTGGTCACCACAATGTATTCTCCTTTTCTGTTTCACTAGCACTTGCTTAATTTTACATCTTTAAATGGAGAATTCAGAAGCAGCAGCACATCTGGAGACAGAAAGTAAACCTATGTGAGAATCCAGGCTTGAATGCACTCCAAATAAAGAATCATGTCCTTCATGTGGAACTGATATCTAGACATTGAGCATAGGTGTCAGGGGCCCCCTATGACAAATAGGGACCTTCCTGAGACTCCCTTGGGAAGAAATTATTTCACCAACTTTTTCCTTTAGGTATTACGCGTAAGATTGGGCCCATTAGCAATCTTGAGTTCTCCTGGATGACCTAGAGGCCACAGAGAGTATCTTAGACAAATGGGAATGGAATGACAAGGGAAGTGACTTTCTCTGACAGTCCTACCCACAAGCAGTGCACAAGGAACCCGTTCTATGAAATTACGTGTTCTTCTGTCTGTAAAATAAGCTGTGAAAAAAGATTCAATTTGAACCTCCAGCTGGCACCACACCGCAGCACCTCTCTTCTCCTTCTGGTCTTTGCATTGGTCCAATAGGAACTATTCTGACAAGTACCGAAGACTTAACCAGTGCATACCTGTCAACCATACATGACCTTTCTAGATTAGAGTATCTGTGTGTCTTGCACCTATTGCAAAAGCCAAGTCTGAGCACTTGCAGGTTTAAACTGACAAACCCCTTCTTGTGTACCATGCATACATTTCACAAGACTGTAGATGTGGACCCTATCTTCAGCCTTAGAAAGTGTCCTCCCCCCTCACCCCCGATCTCAGGCATGTTCATGTGCAGAATCTAGATGAGTCATTGTGCATCCTTTGAAACCATCCAATTCTAGGCTACCTTTGTTTTCACATACAGCACTATCGTTTGACGTACCTTTCTTACATAAGTATGCACCTACAAATCAAATAAATTTAGATTCAGAATCAGACTATATGGCTTCATATTTTAATAGAAAGCACGCGCTTCCTTTTGAGTCACATTGTATTCATTAATAGTCTAAAACTGTTATTTATAAGTGTTGGCATTTCATTATCATACTGTGGTTGTGCACATGTCACTGTGATGCTTTGAAGGCTAAGATTCACGGGACCCAAGCCATGGAATTTCCAATTGCATCATAGGCATGTGGAAATTGGATAGTGAAAAAGGAAGACCTAATAAGAATAGATGGATTGGAATTATGATGTTGTCAAAAACAATATTGAAGCATCATGGACTCCCAAAAGAATAAACAAGTTGGCCTTGGGAGATGCACAGCTTTGGAAGAGCAGCTCCTTGAAAGGAGAATGACAAGATCCATTTCACTGACATTGGAGAGGTCACCGGAAGAGACCAGGCTCTGGAAAGAGACAACATGCGTGGGAAAGTAGGAGAGCAGCAAAAAGCAGGCACTCAAGTGGCAGCCACAGTGGACTGAAACACAGCAATTGGAAGGATGCTGTAGGATTAGGCCGAGGGCCCTGCGACAGAACCTACTTGACATCAGCGAACACAGCCACATGCCTGTCCTTGGAGAAGTGTGTGCTGCTACACTATGACACAAAAACAACAACTTTGATGAGGCAGCACTTCTCGCATGACCCGGTTATATTCACCCCAAATTCAGTCATGGATGTATTCGATAATGTTAATTCAGGGACTAACTTCACAGTAGATAACATCGGCATGGATGTCAATCACTTATGATAAGTTGTCAATAGTAAGATATACTATAATTTCAGACATGGATTTCTGAAAAGTTAACAAAAGAGCTTTCACATGCTTGTTAAGTAATATAATACAAGGCTGGTAAACTATGTCGTGTGATTGCTTGGAGCTTTGGGGACAATTGTTCCTTTTCTAATTCACCTTCAGTCAGACACTGATTATGGCAGTTTGGATGATCAGATAAATTGTGCTTTATATGCATAATAATGTCCTACAAATCCATTGCCAATTTTCCTGCGTACCGTTGCATTATATGATCAGAATCTATGAATATTTACTAGAGCACTACTATTAATTTGCCATTTGATTTTTGAGAAGGAACTTAATTTCCTTGATTTAATTTATTAATTAGCAAAATGGAAACACAAGCTTACAAACATAGCCTTATGTTTAAAATATACAGTGATTCTAAAATGATTTTCAACTAGGAGATGCTAAGTAATAGTTGAAACTATGCCTGCAGCAAATGAAATCTATACAGCATTGTTCACTCAATAACCCTTTTTGCTTTGTGCACCCCGCCCCCACCTCAGCAAATGCAGAATCCTCTCAAGAGAAAGACAAAAGCAAAGAGAGTTTGAAAATTCCTCACATCCTATATAGGATGAGAGCAGTGGTTCGGGCACATGGGACATTTTCACTCCCTGAGCTGTATCTGTTCAGTTGATAAAAAGAGGACTTTGATCTCTGAGTCTGTCAATCCAGCTCTTTTTATGAAAAATTTGCTTAAAGTAAACAGTAAAAAGTAGCAAAGCAGTTATTAAAATTCCACTCCAATTGGCTATACTCCCAGTTCCAAAACCCCAAACATAATGCCCGCTGATTATTCAGATTATGTTTAAGCTTTTGTGTGTGTTTTTTTGAAGAGCACCACTATAAATAACCAATCTCATTGAGGAAATTACAAATCTTCTTTTTCAAATTCTAATCATATTAGATGAGTGAAAATAAGATCCAGTCAAAATCCTTTCAGTGACATTTCTATTGATACAAGCCCTAGGTACTAAATTCTGAGCTCCATCTAGCCACTAGAGTTTTGTATAAAACTCTAAGTATAAAATATTACAGTATAGCTTAAAATCACTGCCTGCCAATCATCTGAGATGCACACTGATCTGTATAATTCTTTTGCATTTTTAAAAGATTGCTATATTAGTCTATTCAGTGAAGCAGTCTTGTACTCCTAGATTCTGCATCAAATTGCTTTTCTTTTGAGTTACTCACTCCACTGAGATCTTCAGACAAATTAGCAATATATAATGGGCTGAAAACTTCACCTAGCCCTTCTGTTTATTCGAGAATCTTCTTAGATACAACAGTTTCTCCTTCGTTTATCTTTAGGGTTGCTGTTGCCATTTAGCAAGGTTTGGAATTTAAAGGATCCATTTTTTATTCCCTATTGGGAGTAAAAAATCTCAGAGTGGGGCACAGGGTGCGTGGTCATTACCCAACCAAAGATTGGTAATGGCTACGTACCCACAGTGCCTCAGAGGAAACAGCTGGTCTTCTGAAGAGTCCCAGTTCTTACCTGAATCTTCGAAGATCATTCTGAGGAAAAATTGACTTGACAGCTGGTTTCCTTTGACTTAATACATAATAATAATATTTCATTTCACTTTCAACATTGTCAAGCTCCTTTTCTGGGGGGATTAAATTTCATCTTTTCGGGGTAAACTCCTTTTACTGATTATTTTTGCAAAAAACGTCATTTGAGTTAGTCACTAGAAGACAAAGGCATCACAATTCCATGCTTTATCATCTTGCATGAAATGAGTCACAGTTGAACGGAGGCTTATCATCAAAAGATGCTGAAAGAATTAACAGGATTGGCTGCAAATTATACTTTAAATCTATGTTTATGTAGTTATTTGTGTACTGGAAAACCAAGTCATATTTTACCCACTTCCTCACAGTTAACATACCATCTGTACCAGAGGTTCTCAGCCTTCTTAATGTTGCAACCCTTTAATATAGTTCCTCATGCTGTGGTGACCCCCCAACCATAACATTATTTGGTCACTACTTCATAACTGTAATTTTCTACTGTTATGAATAGAGTGACCCCTGTGAAAGGGTTGTTTGACCTCCAAAGTGGTTGCAACCCACAGGTTGAGAACCGCTGATCTATTCTGAAATTTGAACATTATTTTTCGGTAATTAATGTTTTTAACAAAGCCAAAGTACCTGAAATGTGTTCATATTATATCTCTACATGGTCATCCAACAGTCACCCAAATAGTCACATCATCCGGAACTTCAGAATTTGACCTTAGATGTAACTTATTAAGAAGAGGGCATAACAAATTAGTGTGACTCCTAAATCCAATGATTTGTGTCTTTATAAGAAAGTCATGGAAGCAAAGAGAGATAGAAGAAGAACACGTGTGTGACAGTATGTGATGGCAGAAGCAGACGTTTGAGTTTGCAACACATCAAGGAACCTGAGGAGCATTAGGAACCAACGAGCTGGGAGAAGCAATGAACATTTCTCCTGGAGCCTTTGCAGGAAGCATCATATTTTTGCCACTATAACATTAAATATCATCATCCACAGCAAAGAATCCTGGTGGTGAGTGGTTATGGGTGGGCTGTGATCTGTGAGGTCTAGCAGTTCGAAAGCATCACCAGCAGCTCCTTGGGAGGAAGACTGGGCTTTCTACTCCCATAATCATAATCCCAGAAGCCCAGGGAGAGTTGTTCTGGGTCAGCATTGGCACGCGGACCATGAGCTGGGTTTTTGGAATATCCTCTAGTGCTACAGGGCTATAGAATTCTACTGTTCAAACTGCTCCATTTGTGGAACTTATTTTTTCTAGGAAAATAAGGAAAGAATCACGAATTGGTGAGATATTGCTTACTGTAATAACCAATTTGGAAACAGTGGTGGTGGAGAGATGGATACATTTCTGGAAAAATTAAAATGTAAACCAAGCACAAGAAACAATAGAAGCCTTGGTTAGGCCAATAGTCATTAAACAAATATACAAGGTATTCAAACTCTAAAGCCAAGAATATTTTATAATTGTGGACTTACTTGTTTGTCATAATAACAAAAACAAAACAATACAAATATACAACAAAATCATTGTAAACTGCAGAACTGAATGAGAGTGTAATATAGCTAAATTCTCTATGCTCATAATTATGGGTCTGGAAAGCCAATTGCAGCAGGGGAAGACTTTCAAAGTTCTGAGATACAAATAAGTATTAACATTCATTGTAATGTCTGAACACCCCTCCAATAAGCCCCTTATAAAGGAAGTGTAATAAAAGGGTTACCATCAAAGATGTCTCATATTTGTGTCTGGATATTCCTTGTGCCTACAAGTTTTCTGTAGATAAGAGCAATCAAGTTCTATAACCAAACCACTGTAAAATGTAGCAACCCCCTGGGGAAGACTCAGGGGCTTTTGAGGTCAGCTAGCAATGGTTCACGATGATGACTCACCTCGCTGCTGGTTTATTATGTTATCTGCTTGCGATACGACCCATTGACTATGTATATGTTAGCTGTATGGCATGCATGCCTTATGAACGATGCAAGCCCAAGTACATATTCTCATTGGAAAATGCATTCACTTTCTCAGTCCTGACATGAGACAAGGAGCCCCTGTCCTTTGCTGTCTGTCTTTAAGTCACTATTATTTTCCACGATCACAAAGTTGCTCCTGGTTGAGTGTTGGGGATCCATGAACCCCAACACAAAATAAAAATAAAAAGTGTTCTAATAAACTAGCTGATATTAGTCAATTCAATGAAATCTTAATGTGATGAATTCCAACTAAAACATAAAACTCTACAAGTCAATGACTAACATGGTGGCCATTTACATACCTCGTTTCCTGGTCCTGGCCAGCATGGGAGCCAACCTTCTACAAAAAGCAATGTTATAAAGGAGAAAAGAGCCCAATTTTAAAAGGCAGTGTGTCATTAGAATCTTGATGTGTCCTTAAGGGCAATAAAAATTGTTTGCCCAGCAATTATTCTTCATGTATCATCAATTATGAATTTTGTTGAGAAAATAACACTGGAATAAAGACAGTGCAGTAAAGAACAATATCACAGATCTATTCATTAACACAGAGACTGCATTTAGGGCCTCATCAATGTTGGATACTATTGGGAAACCAAATAAACACTCCAAACATGAAGATCAAACACTGACAACTTCAAAAAGACAGTGTGAGAAATTATGTCTGAGATGATCAGAGCAGCATGTGTTCCAAAGAAACGCATGCCCGGTTCAAGGACAGTGAAAGCATAGGAGGAATTTCAGCCACAAGGCCCTAGTTTTGTCCGTGAAAGGGATTGGTCGACTTTGCAAAGAAAAAGTCGGGAATATTAGAAGCTTTCATAATTTGGTGGAACATGAAATCAAAAGATAAATGTTAGTTCTCCCCCTTAGCATCATGAAGGTCAAGCCACTTTTATAAGAAATGATATTAGCTATTTAGTCTATGCCAGTGGTTCTCAACCTGTGGGTCACCACCCCCTTTGGGGGCCAAACAGCCCTTTCACAGGGGTCACCACCCCCTTTGGGGGTCAAATAGCCCTTTCACAGGGGTCCCCTGATTCATAACAGTATCAAAATCACAGTTATGAAGTAGCAACGAAAATAATTTTATGCTTGGGGGTCATCACCACATGAGGAACTTTATGAACCGATTGCGGCATGAGGAAGGTGGAGAGCCACTGGTCTATGCCTAAATAATTCCATTACAATGCAGTCTTATCTTTTATTACATTATTAGAAAGTGTTACATCTTCATTTAGACTAGTGACAGTTTTTTCCAACAAGTCCTTTTTCCCCATATGTAGACGAGCTTCTCTTCTCCACTTGCATAACACCTCAATATGCTCGGGAAGAAGAGAAAAAACGAGCCAAGAGTTCTGCAGCTCATGTAATTGGTGCTAGGAGGAAAGGAGAGGAGTCGCTGGCTCAGGAAAGTGAAGGAATGGAAGAGGTAAAATCCTGACACACGATGAGCAAAAGGCAAGTGACTATAGCGGTTAGCCTGGATAAGATTATTTATACCTCTAAGCTATAAGATTAGATTTTTAACATTGCATTCATATTCCTATAGTTAATTATGACTTCTCCATTAAAGTACAATGAGATGTAGTCTACACTTCCCTTCCCAAAACAAAATTGGTGCCATCAAATCAATTGTGCTCTGCAGGAGAGTACACAAATGGTCCCTGCAAATTTCTAGGACCGTAACTGTTCACAGGAGGAGAAAGCCTCATTTTTCTTCTCGGGGGAAGCTGGTGGATTCAAACTGCTGACCTTGCATTTAGCAGCCCAATGGGTAACCCACTATGTCACCAGGTACCTTATCTCAAAGCAGGTGGAGTGTACATGTCTTGCAGGTAGTTAGGGGAGAAACTGTTTTGGCCTATGCCTGCAACATTTGTATGTATTACTCTATCTCTCATTCATTTGTCTGTCCATTTGCCCTACTGTGATGACTAGTGTGTGGCTGGTATGCTGGAAACTATGTCACTGGCATTTCACATACCAGCAGGGTCACCCAAAGCAACAGGTGTCAGCAGAGCTTCCAGAATAAAAAAGACAATGAAGAAAGAGCTGGCTGCCAACTTCAGAGAAAGAAGCCACTCAAAACCTTACATATAGCTTTGAAACCTTGTCAGACACTGGAGACCTAATGCAGAACATTGGGACTGTGCTAAAAGAAAGGCCCCTCTGGCCATAGGGCCCTGAAAATGTGACTGAAAAGGAGCTGCACTCTCAGAATGGAGTTGACAGTGGTGACGTAAATAGAGTAGATCTGACAGGTCTGTGAGTGGAGCCTTTGGGATATTCATTGCAGATGGGGCAGGACTCAAAGTAAGAAGAAACAGCTGCAAAAATCTGCTAATGATCTGAACACAGAATGTGCAAAATATTAAAATATGAAAAATATAAGTAGTCAAAATAATATGGAATACATAAAGATTCACATCTTAGGCATGAAATAAAATGGTGTTGGTCATTTTGAATCAGAAAATCATATGATTTACTATATCAGGAATAATACAAATTAAGAGGAATGGGGTGGCATTCATTGTCAAAAAGTACATTGCAAAATCAATCATGAAGTATAATGCTTTCTGTGATGGTATATATCTATCTGTCTCCAAGGAAATTCAATCAATACAACTATTATTCAAATCGATGTACTAACTACAAGCTAATGATGAACAAATTGAAGAAATCTACCAAGGAATTAAATTGGAAATTGATTACTATGCATTCAAGATGCATTGATGATTATTGGAGATTGAAATGCAAAGGTGGAAACAAGGAGAAACATTAACTAGAAAATATGGACTTGGTGATAGAAATGAAGTTAGAGACTACATGGTAGCATTTTTCAAAACCAATGACTTGTTCATAGCAAATAGATTTTTCCAACAACACAAAGGCTACTATACACATGGACTTCTCCAGATGGAACACATAAAAATCAATTGACTGCATCTGTGGGGAAAAGACTATGGAGAAGTTCATTATCAGCAATCCCTGGGTCGGGCGTACTGTGGAGTCAACCATCAGTTGTTCATACATTAGTTCAGGTTGAAGCTGAGGAAAATTTTAAAAAGTGCATGAGATCCAAAATACAACCTTGAGTTCATCCCACCTGAATTGTGAAAACATATTTGATGCACTGAACACTAATGACAGAAGACCTGATTAGCTCAGGGAGGGTATCCAAAATGGCCTTCCTAAAGAAAGGAAATGGTCATTAACAAGTCAGGAAATAAAGGAAAGTTCAAAGTAGATATCAGATGACATTCTGAAACTTAATCACAGCGTAACTCAATCAAATGGAGGAAAGGATGAAATCGAAGAGCTGAACAGAACATTTCAAAGGGAAGCTTGAGGAGACAAAGCAAAATATTATAATGAAATGTGAAAAGAACCTAGACTTAGAAAACCAAAATGAAATGAAATGCTCAACATATATTAAACTGAAAGAATTAAGGTAAAAATTCAAGCCTAGATCTATGATACTTAAATATTCTCTTTTTTTTAATCAATCACTTTACTGGGATATCTCACAGCTCTTAAAATAATCAATACATCCATTGTACCAAGCATATTTACACATGTGTTGCCACCATCATTTCCAAAATATTTTCTACTTTAGCCCTTGGTATAGGCTCCTCTTTTTTCCCCACCCTCCCCCAACTTCCCACCCTCATGAACCCTTGATAAATTATTATTATTTTCATATTTTACACCATCCACTGTCTCACTTCACCCATGTTTCTTTAGTTTGTCATCCTTAGGTTGGGGGGTGATGGTTATACATGGATCATTGTGATCGGTTTCTTCTTTCTCCCCCCACCTTCCCCCTACTCTCATGGTATCACTACTCCAATTACTGCCCCAGGGGTGGAGTTAGGGGACGGTGGGGGCGGGTATCTGTCCTGTATTCCATGCGTTGAGAGCTCTTATCTGTACCAATGTATATGCTCTGGTCTAGCTGGATTTGTAAAATAAAACTGGTCATGACAGTGGCGGGGAGGAAGCATTAAAGAACTAGCAGAATGTTATATGCTTCGTCGGAGTTATACTGCACCCTGGCTGGCTCTTCCCTTCCTTGTGACCCTTCTGTAGGGCGATGTCCAAT
>NW_022103908.1:31010645-31011576 GCF_000313985.2 Echinops telfairi
CTGGCCCCAGCAATCTGTTCCGGGAGAGATTCATTACCTGGAGTGCCATGGGGCTAAAACAGAATGATGACTGGCTGGAAGTGTTCCCTGCCCTCCCCACTTTCCTTTCTTTTGTTTTGGTAAACTGCTAGCACACCCCCAATAGGGGCAAAACCAACCCAAATACCCACATCCCATGATTTATTCAGAAGTCTGCACTGGGGGTGGCGGTGGGGGGGCCCCGCAGGGGGCACAGGGGTGGGTGGTCTTGAGGAAGTTTAGGTTTGAGCTTTAGGTTTCGTGGTTTGTTTACATGTTTATCTTTTTCTCTTCTTTTTCTGGTGTGTCTCGTTCTTCTCAAGTTTTGATATAGCATCAGCAGAAAGATGCAGGACACAGGCACTGATTGCAAACTTCATGAAAACAGAAACTAACAAAACAAAGTAAACTGCCAGAGTGGTTGCAGAGAGGCAATCCTCAGACAAGGCGGATGGGATTGGAAAACAGTTAACAACTGTAGCATTACAATTAGATGTGTCTATAACACAGCAGTCCCTTTACTTCGCATTTACTCACTCAGTGTCATACAGTCAATGCTGACTCCTGGTGACCCCCTGTGGATTTTCACGATTCTAACTGTTTATGGGAATAGAAAACCCAGTCTTTCTCCCTCAGAGTTACTGGCAGTTTTGAACTGCCCACCATGTGTATCCCAGTCCAGCATATAACCACTACACCACCAGTGATCCATTTACTCGGCAAGTAGCTACAGAAAATAAAAGCCACAGCAGGAAGCAATATTTGCACACCCATTGTGGTGGTTACTTACTCTGGTGTCAATTTGAGGATTTAGACTGTAAGGGTGGAGTCTAGCTTGTCAATCCAGAGAAAGCCAAAGAGACCTCTGTGTGGGCATGGTCTTCCCCTGAGAATTCTTGGAATTGCTGTATTT
>NW_022103908.1:31012208-31014494 GCF_000313985.2 Echinops telfairi
CAGGTATCAAGCACCAAAGAACAAAAAATCATCATGAATGATGGGGAGTGTGGGGTGGGGACCCAATGCCCATCTATAGACAACTGGGCATCCCTTGCAAAGGAGTAATGGGAAGGAGATGAGTTACTCAGGGTACAGTGTAGCATTGATGAAACATATAACTTTCCTCTAGTTCTTAAATGCTTCCTCCCCCCACTATCATGATCCCAAGTCTGCCTTACAAATTTGTTTAGACCAGAGGATGTATAGTGGTGCAGATAGGAACTGGAAACACGGGGTATCCAGGAGAGATAAACCCCTCAGGATCAGTGGTGATAGTGGTGATACCGGGAGGGTGGAGGGAAGGTGGGGTAAAAAGAAGGGACTGATATGAAGGATCTATATATAACCTCCTCCCTGGGGGACAGACAATGGAAAAGTGGGTGAAGGGAGATGTTGGGCAGTGTAACATATGATAAAATAAAAATTTAAAAATTATCAAAAGTTCATGAGAGGGAAATAAAAGAAAAATGAGGAGCTGAATCCAAGCGCTCAAGCAGAAAGCAAATGTTTTGAGAATGATGAGGACAATGAATGTACAAATGTGCTTTACACAATTGACATATGTATGGATTGTGAAGAGTTGTATGAGCCCCAATAAAATGATTTTAAAAAAGAATAATGAGTAAACTACAAAACAGACCATGACAAGATATGTTTGATAGACATTATACTGAGAGAATTTAGGCAATCACAAAAAGACAAATGATATCTAATTCCACTCCTATGAAATATGAAAGCTAAAGGTTTTGATACAATCAAGATGACAACAAGAACAGTCTTTGATGACTTCCTGTGATGGGAGGGTAAAGGAGGCGAGGGCATGCAATAGCCCAGACAACAGATAGGTTTTAATTGGGGTGAAGAGAAGAGTGATATCCTACAGAAAGGAGATGAGCAAAAGAGGTGGGCGGGCGGGTGGTGGTTGGGGGGCAGCAAGTAAGCCATTGAGAGGTTTGATAAGTTGTTGAGTGCAAAAACGCTGATGTGATATGTAAACCTCCACCTAATTCACAATAAAATAAGAAAGAAAAAATATTTCCTAATGACACTCCCCCTTTATAAATAAATCCTAAACAATATGCAAAACTACTGAAACAATTACATGAGTTTTAATGTTTTTGGAATACAAAATTAATTCATTTTCAACAGATAATATGCAATGAGATATATCAAAGTTATGAAAAACATGTTATTCTTAATAAGGTATGTGTAAAACTTATACACAAAAACTACAAAACATTGCTGAGAGAAATTAAAGGTCTAAATAAATAGAAAAACAAACTATATGTATGGATCTGATAAAGACGTATTATTAGACATAAGTTCTCTATAATTTATTCTATATATTTAACATATTCAGAATTAAGAGTTCAACAGAATAACATTTTATTTTTCAGTAGGCATTGAGATGCTAATTGCAAAGGAGTCTAATAGTCGAAACACTTTGAACACAACTTTGAAAGGAAGAAAGAAAATGGAACGCTTTATAATATCAAATTTCAAAATTTACTAAAAAGCTACAGTTACTAATTCACTTGATGGGAGAATAAATATACACATATTTTAACAGTGTACAATTACGAAGTCAAAGGTTTGGGTTAAATATGGATACATATTGTAACACTGAAACAGAATGGACATATATTTTGACAATGAAACACTATAGATAATCCAGAAATAAGCCTGCGAACATATGGTCAGTTGATTTTCAAAAGTTTCAAGGCAATTCAATGGTGAGAAGAAAATTTTTACAACTAAATTTAGGTGGAAAAATCATGTTTCTATAAAAAAGTAAGAAATTCTCCGCTTTCTTGCTGCTACATTCAAAATGAAATTGAAATATACATGAGAAATACAACATATGAAAAGCTTAGTGATACGAACAGCTGAAAAATATTTTTAAAATATTGCACAAAAAATAACTTAAAAATAATTAAATTTACTTCATCAAAATGTAATTTTGGTAGCATGTGTTCGGCCTACAAGCTTTTTCCTATTTTATCTTTGATGATCTTTAAAGTGCTGGAATTTACATTGACATCCTTGATCCATCTTTCATTTGCTCTGACCGATAGGTGAGGTGTGGAGATTCAGTTTGAGAGATTCAATTTTGCCAACATCACTTGTTGAGGGGACATTCTCTTAACATTTAATTTGGGGTGGGGGGGGGCTTTGTCAAAGATTTATTGTCAGTAGGTGAGTAAATTTAGTTCTGGGTTTTCTATTCTGTTTCATTGGTCTATA
>NW_022103908.1:31015225-31023419 GCF_000313985.2 Echinops telfairi
GACAACCGAATTCAGAAAACCAGAAACAACAATCCCTGGAAAGGATGGAGAGAGATCAGAGCTCTATATACTTCTGGTGGGACTGGAAATATGTATAACCCTGTGGAAAACCACGTGGCACTACCTCAAGCACCTGGAAATAGAAATCTCATAAGATCCGGCGACACCTCTGCTGGGTATATAAAAGGAAGAAGTAAAGGCCATCACATGAACAGACATATCCACTCTCATGGTCATGGCTGTGTTGTTCATAATAGCAAGACGTTGGAAACAACCCAAATGCCCAACAGTATGCCAATGGATAAAGACACTCTGGTCCATTCACACGTCAGAATGCTATGCACCTCTAAAAGACAATGATGAAACTACAAGGGCCTCGTAAAATGGGTGAACCTGAGGAACATTGTTCTTCTTGAAGTTAGTCAATGACAGAAGAATAAGTCTTATATGACACCACTACTAAAAGGATGAAAAAAAGAGGAATACTTGTATATCAAAGGAAATAGGCTTTCGAAGTTTCTAAATGAGAAATGCAGAGTGGGAAGATGAAGCAACTGACTACAATATTGACCGGGTTGACTTGGCGGAAAGCGAGGATGGAGGACCCTAAAAGAGGGAAGGTCAATCAGGGGAAAATGGCTGGGACAGAATAGGGGATCAGGCATTGCTGAGTGTTGGAACTTCTGACTGAAAATTTGTGATCTGAAATGTAAACTCCTCACCTAAATCACAATTCCAAATCCATTAAAATAATTTTAAAAACAAAGGCACAATAGGGGATGGGTATTTTGCTCCCTCAAAGATACTATTATGAAAATGAAAGGTTAAGTCAGATAGTGAAAAAATATTGGCAGGATATGTATTCAATAAAGAAGTTGCATTTAGAATATGTAAAACACTTTGTAAGGAGACTAGTAATCTCAATAAATTATAAGAAAAATCGAGGATGGGTGAAAGCGTCACAAGTTATTTCACCATTTTACTAAAGAAAATCCTTGAATACAAAAATAACCACATGAAAATATTTTGCCATTAATAGCCAGAGCAATAACTTGAATTGAAATTGCAATAAGGCCCAGCTAGATTCACTAACGCATGGAGTTAGAGTTTAGGATGTGGGCTGAAGCTTACTTGTATGGTTGAGTGTCTTTTGGACATGTATTGGGGGAGTTTTGTTACACTTGTCTAAAAGAGAATTTTATGTAATTAGGAGTTTACATTTCAGTTCACAAATTTGCACTCAACAGATCAAACCACTCGTCAACCTCTGCCCCCTGTATTCTGTTCCTAGTGGCTGTATGGCTGAGAGGCTAAGAACTTAAAAAAAAAATTGCATCTGAAAGGTTGCTCTCCTGACCAAAGAACTGTATCCTGGACCCTTGTGATCCTGAACTGTAATCTGTTAACCTAATAAGCCCTATAATCATGAGTGGTGCCTGTGACGTCTGTCTGACTATTACAATGTACAATTAAACCCATGGAGACATAACTAATGCTATATGAGAAACAGTTGGTATCAGACTTGGTACAAAGGTTGGATGTTGCAGCCTGTCTTCCCTGTGCCACATAGGAAATAGCCTTGGGATGATGCTAATGGCAGTTGCAGGAAGTAAGACGCTGTTGTACCCCTCCCCCCCACACACACACCCTGTAACCATTTTTACAAAGTGGTTGAATTTCTATAGCATATTCAGATTATCTCAGTCTTTTCTAAAATGACTTACGTAGCAGAGAACAGTAGAAAATTAAAGACACGACAGGCTGCTTACAGCCTTATGTTACATCTCAAACATAGAGGCTGGCTTTGAACAAGAACATAGCTTTTCCCTAACTCTCAGGGGTCTGGGCTATTAATTTCAGATGTGGCTCTTTAGTCTATTATTTTCATATCCTGACATGACCACAGAGAACAAACTGCCTTCGTGGCCCGTGGTTATGGCACGGAGAAGTGATTCATTGCTGATTTCATTTTAACTTCGCTGAATACAGCACAGCCATGGCTTAGCTCATCCGTTTCACTTTAGTCAACAGTTCCCTTGGGTTTCCTCTCTTCCAGGAGCAATGGATCTCAGCAAGAACAAGAACACAAATTGTGGTGATGGATATGTTTATTCTCTTGGTTGCAGCAATGATTTCCTAGGTGTATGCATGTAGTAAACCTCAAACAATTGTAAGTTTTAAATAAGTGAAATTGATCGTCCTTCATTTATACCTCAAAATATAGGCTTAAATATAAAAGGAAGGGGAAAATTAATTTTATACTACCATGCTTTTTCATTGACATTATAACCTATTTTCAAAAATTTACATCATATAAACATATAAAAATGTTTTTACAAGAAAGCACATTTAAATTATTGTTTAAAAATTGGGTAAAGGTTTTAGATTTGTAATTATACATGTATCAATGTATAAATATTTGCATACAAAATAATTTTTAGAAATCAATATGTTCATAGGTCATGGTGTTAAGACTATATTTCACTTATCATATAAACTCACATATAAACCGACCTGAATATCAGCCGAGGCACCGAATTGTACCACAAAAACTGCATTAAAAAATATGCTGAAAAACTCTGCTTATACACGAGTATATACAGTAACTCAAAATAGAAGCACTTAAAATACATTTTGAAGTGCTAGAAGTCATAATAATTATTATTGAAATATATGCTAATCTATTTAATGCTCATTTAACAAATAATTGTTAAATGCCTACCTTGAAAGGAGCATCATGTCATTGGTCATTCGTGCATGAAATTGTCATTCTTGCTCAATGAGACATTTTGTTTCACTATCGTGAGAAGATAGAAAACACATTTCTCTTCTTCACAAACTTCTCACACTATGCCCTATGTCTGCAGTTTTTCTTCTATTGCTTTTTACATAGACTGACAATTATAATCCAATTAATATTGACTTAAACATCCCTGCCTCAAAAAAGACCATACTGATGGTACAGTCCAAGGAACATAAAAACACTTCCTATTTCCCCTTGGTGTCTACTACTAGTGGTGCACCCAGGGGCTGCTGGTCTTCGTACTATAACAGTCCACAATGACAGAAACCCATAAGGGTCGGTACCATTGCTCCGCAAGAGAAAGACAGGGCTTTCTCTTCCCGTAAGCACCAATAGTTACAGTCGTAGAAATGGACAGGGTAAGTGATACCCTGTCCTTATAAGATTGTTATGAGTTGGCATCAATGTGGCTACAGTGAGTTGAGTAAGTAAATATATATATTTGCTACACAAATCACAAATACCTTTAGTAAACACAAATATCAAAATGTGAAACTATTGTTTCTTCACATATTTTCCATCTAAACCTGTACCTTTCTGAAGGTGGAGCTTTCAGAGAATTTGCACTCTTTAATGTACACTGTGTCAACATGGCAGATTTGACATCCTCCTGGAACACATAACACCTGGCTTTTCAATGTTCTCTGAGTTTTAGAAACACAGAAGTCGGAGGGGCGATATTCGGCCTCTGGGGTGGATGTGGTCATGTCTCTCAACACATTTCTCCCCCGACAGCCCTTGTGACCCACCAAGAAGGAGAAGGTGCATTGGACTGGTTTTTTAAAATCAATTTACGTAATTTACCTGGCCTTCTGTTTATCAGCGTGTTTTTTTCAATTTTCTTCATATTTAGTAATACACTCCAATGATGTTCCTGTGTCCTTAGAAAAAAGCTATCAAAATGGACTCTGGTATCAAAAAAATATTTCCCATAAACTTCCGAGTTAACCTCACTGCCTTATATTTAACTGATTTAACACATTCCCTGGAAAGCCCCTGTTTTGATTGGACTCTATGAAGACTGAGGAACACAGGGGTGTAATGGTAACTCTCTCAGTTACAATCTGCAAGGTCTAAAGTTCTAAACCACCAGCCATTGCTGGAGAAAGGCAGGGCTTTCTCTTCCCCTGAACAGTTACAGTCGCGGAAACTCACAGGCACAGGCCGACCCTGCCCCATATGGCTGCCATGACACAGCATTGCCTCAATAGCTTGGTTTGGTTTTGGTTTAAGGAAGTTGAGACAAGTGTGTGTATTACTAAGCGAACTTGCTCACAGTCAGCCACTGATCACATGTTTCAACAGGATTTGCTTGGAATAAACCCTTCTATGTATGAACTGGCGCCCTCTCAGCAATACTTTTTGATTTACCTTTATATGACTGTATTTGTAAACACACAACACATTTTGGGGTATCACAATGAGTGTTTCGGGGTGAGTAAAGACATGGATCAAATCCAGCACATAAACGTTACTATACATTGAGATTACGCCTTCCCTCTCCTGTTAGTTTGAATAATAGTAGTGAACTAGTACAATGGTCAAGGAACTCTTGGGCAGGCATATATTTCTTTATTTTTAATAGCATTGTCACCAAACAAATGTCCATATTTTGAGCTCAAGGTTAATTGAGGAAAATGAAAAAAGAAGAAGAAAGCAAACCAAAAAATTCTGTGCAAAGGTTTAATGTCATTGAGAAACATCATAGATAGCAACTGCCTGGCTTTTCTCATCCATATGATTGGGTAATAGAATACAGTAAAATGTACTTGTTATTAAAAAACATAGGAGAAATGCCTGGGTACAAGATAGAGAAGACACTCCCAAAATGCTTTAAAGTTCTTGGAACTTTAAAAGAGATTGCTGAAGATTTTAAGTATGATAACAAGCCCAAGGCTCGGCAGATTAAAAATGCATTTCAACCAAAGGAACTCAACTGCTGTTGAGTCCACTTTGACTCACAGCAACTCCATAAAACAGGATGGAATTGCCCCTGTGGGTTTTTGAGACTGGAACTCTTTTCTGGAAGAGAAAACGTATTTCTCCCAAGGAGCAGCTGGTTTCAAACAGCTGACCTTCTGGTTAAGCAGCCCGACATGTAGGTTAGAGATATTTATGACTAAATCCTGGAACCTGAATCTGTAGACTTTGAATATGCCTTAAGGTCCACGTTTTCTATCTAGTGTCTCTACACATCTATTATCTTAGTCTCTGTACAAATTTGATTGCCCCAAATTCTAATTTTCGTATATAATTATTGTGATAACTAAATTTGCGATTTCTATTTTTGAGGTCTTAGTTTGATAAGTGTGGCAGATATATTAAATTTTCTAAAAGAACAGTGGTAATGGTTTCAGTAAAGTGAAGTGTTACAAAATACATATCATACAAATTTACATTCCCACAATTTCATATACACACGGATATATTGATATTAATAGGCCTTTTCCTAAATTTGATAGAATACAGAGACAAAATATATATACACATATTAACATTTACATCCCACTTGTAAAATTCACTCTTTGTTCAACAGAAAATGTTGAAATAAAAAAGAATAAATATTTTTAAACTGTATAAAGATACATGATTTCATAATGTTCAAAAAGCAAAGTGTAAAAAATAATTTTGCTGTAAATGCATACTAATTTGCACTTTCAAGCAAATCATATAAAACCTAAGCACTGTCACTGAATGTCCCTTGCTGTTTCACTTGACCACATCTTTGGTAGCACTATAATGATCCAAAATTGCAGTTTCACTTGATTCAAATGCACAATATGGTTAAAATTCTCTATGACTGATTGGCAAAAGATAAAGATTTCAAATCTTACTCATTTTGAAGTGACATTTCTACAAGAGAATAAATGAAATACTCATAGATATTTTGGAAGATTAAAATATATTTGCATTTTTTCACGAAGAGGTAGGTTTAAACAATTGTTCAGTAATACCTTGGATATTAACAAAGCTTACAGTTATGCATGCTCATCTATCCTGTGTAGCTGCCACATTTTAATTGAGACATATGGGAAGTTTCTGATTGGGCATTTAATAGTCCTAACAGCTTGCTATTTCCAAGAAATTCAATTACAGTAAATATAGCAGTATATAGCACCGGTACTACATGAACAACTGGCACAGAGAAACTACAGTTTATAAAAAAGAATACTTAATGATTCTCATTTTATAATGATAGATGAAAAGATGTATCTCAACAGTGGCAATTTGCATTATAATAAATGTTGCCCTTAGAGATGGGTGAGATGAAGTAGAAGCTAGATAATTGTATGCTTATTTCAATGTAAACAAATAACTCTGATGGGTTTTAGAATAAAATGTTGCGCAAGTTTTGTCTTATTTCCAAATTTACTTTGAAAATTTTAACCTAATAGTAAGGATTGAGAGCAAAAATACCCAGATTAATTAAAGCCACAGAATGGAAACCAATTTAATATTTAGGAAAGGATAGATAAGATCAAGCAAATTTACTGGTATCACTAGAGATTAACAAAGAAAATTACTATGGTGGGAGACTATATCAAGATGGACCCCATCAGAATAAAAAGAAGGATTCAAACAAATTTAATCAAAAAACAAATTTTTCCCATTAGATTTAGTAAGAAAATTCAATTTGGAAAAAACAAAATCATATGACCTCACAAATACTATGGCTTGACAAATACTAAGATTTTACACAGTTGGTTACACACTAACAGTGTATATTCTTACAGTGAATATCTTGAATATAAGAACTATACTTCCTTCACAGAAACATAGTCATACTTACTACCCTAGATAATGAATATCTGTAATATAATAAGTATTCTTAATTCATATTTGTTTTGATGCCAGGACTTTGTAAAATGTTGTTCAAAAATATTTGAGTGCATTGTAAATATCTCTTTATATGATCTACCTAATCAAAGTAGAAAGTGATAAGTTGTTTGTTTTGCAGTAAATATTCATTTAGATAGGTTCTCAGGGCTTTTAGGTGAGAGTTGGTGAGTAGATTGTGTTGAACCGATTACTTTTAGTGGTGCGATTGCCAAGCACTAGGGCACTAACTGAGGTGTGAGAGTTGGAACTCATTCAGTTGCTCTGAGTGATGAAGATGTGGGGGTCTGCTCCCATGAGAATCATCCGTAGCGGTCAATGGCTCCAAAGCATCATTACCCAATAAAGGGTTTTCTAGGTTGGAAATGTTTACAGGAGTGGTTAACCTCATTATTCTCCTGTGGAGCTGCTGGAGGTTTTGAACCATCAACATTTCAGTTAATAGCCCAACACTTACCTGGCAGCGACACAGGAGCTCCTCGTTCCATAGAGATTACAGCCTAGAAAACCCTGTGGCTGTTTGACTCTGTTACATGAGACAGTTATGAATCAAAATCAGCCTACTGTACCTAACAGCAAAAGTACTTTTGTTGAGCATATATAATATCTCGCTGAAGCATGACTGATTCACTCATACTGTAACTGAAAGCAAATCCGCTGGCTTAGAGTCTAGTCTGACTATAAACAACACTTACTGCATACGTATTGCCCCCTATCTGGTGGGAAATATTGCAAACATGAAAAAGCTTATGGAAGTTATGTTTTGATGGAGTACATACAGCACACGGATTACAGTCATCCCTGGAATTTTACAGGGTCCAGTTCCAGGACCCCAAGGGCTACCAAACTCTGCAGATGCTCAAGTCCCTCATATAAATAGTGGTGTATTTACATATCCATTATGCACTCCCCTATATCGAAATCATCTCTGGGTTAGTTAAAAGCATAATTCTAATACCATGCAAAGGCTTTCCAAATAGCATTTTACACGCCACTTTCGCTTTGAAGAGGTTGCTTTGACTATTTAATTGCTTCCTTTCCCCTCCCCCCACGCCTCAAACCTTTTCTGAGTGGTGGAAATGGGGAATGAGTGACAACAATTGTTAGAAAGAAGAGCCTGGGGAGAGACATAAGTAAGAACGACAGAATGGAAGATAACTACTTAAACACAAGCCCAGTCATACTGGACAAATGCAAACAAAACAAGGCATGCATCATGATAACAAATATTAAAATGAAGAGATCGAGAAAGACATCTTATCTCTGTAACGGTTAGGGATTATGTCAATCAGGTACTCGAGGGAAGGGATAAGGCTGAGCCCAAACTGTCAATCAGATGACCCCTCCTCAGGGTGTCACCTTTTGCCTAAGACAGAAACTAAACAGAAAACAGTCTAATCCTCCTTGGCCCTTCACCTTCTGCCAGACTGGATTTTGTAAGTGGTTCCTCCGTTTCCTGTTGTGCCATCTGTCTGCAGGAGCCGTCAGCAGACTACTGAAAGTGGATCCATTTGGCCAATTTATAGCAACTCTGCATCCCCAGCCTGTGCTGCC
>NW_022103908.1:31023519-31031681 GCF_000313985.2 Echinops telfairi
ACTCTGCTTCATCATCTGCTTCCAGTCCCCAGCTTCCAGCACCCAGGAGCAGCCTGACTTGAACAAACTGTATTTACCTATTGCTACAACGGTACGATCCATTTCTTGATTTCAAGCCCTTTCTATTGGCAAACACATAGAGAGGAATCACTGGTTTGGCTTCTGTAGAGACCCCTGAATAACACAAACTGTGTAAAATAAACATTTTATAAATGTCCATATGCCTTTACCACAAAGCAATAAAACTAGGACTATAATTTTAAAATATGAAACAGTAATTTAAAAATCCACAGACTGGCAGCAGAGGGATGTGTAGGAACTCAAATGTAAGAAATAACTAAAGATTTTAGGAACAGTTGACTGATACCTACAAAATTCTGAAGGATTTGTTTACAATCTATAGTCAAATTATTTTTAAAATCTGGAGGTAAATTTGGGGAAAATTCAGCATAAGACAACTTTTTAAAGTGCACTTTTCATTCACGGGAATGCAATATATGCTTCAGCAAAATGAGGGATTACACAAAGAAGGCAATGGTATGATTCAGAAAATTAAAAAATCAATATAAAGGATGATTAAAGGAGTATTGAGTGATTGTTCTGCAGCGCTTACAGAGCAATCAGGCGAGATGCAAACATGAAAATGAAGACATTCATATAAATTTATTTTTAAGGGAAAGGCGATCTGTTGGAGCATATGGACATGTGACTGAGATATCGAAACATGAAGATATATTAAAGGTGGGTAACATAGAATTCCAAGCTACAGAAAATATGCAGCACTTTTAATCCTAGGAAAATAAAAGGATACATACAATGGGCGGATCCAGTTTAAGTAAAGTCCTTAACTGTTGATAAAAATGTAGCTAATGGCGTTTCTAAGGCTAAGTACTACTTAGCTAATGACGTTTCTAAGTACTAGCTCTCCAGGCCTTTCTTCTGAGGAGCTTCTGGGCAGGTTGAAGCTGCACACCTTTCCAGTTAGGAGCCCAATGAGAACTCTTTCTGCTCCGGTGCTCCTGCCTGGACCATGAAACCAAGACCTCCCAAGTTCTCTCTGACTCACAGAGCAGATCTGCTCCGTGGGGAGTTCCCCCTGTGACCCTGACAGAGCAGTTTGTAAGGACGTTCTTTACTGAGGACACTGGGTGGATCTAAATGCCGACTTTCAGATTAGCAGCTAACTGAAGCCGCTTGTCCACTTCTGACCTGCACTACTGATGTCTTTATATAAGGATTTGCCATATAGAAAGCATTTTTTTTCAGATTCTTAATTTATTTTTAAAAAGCATATTTGACTTTGAAGTATAATATTATACACTGAAGTATTCTCTATACATTAATCTATGAAAACATATGTCATATAATACTTTATCATGCACTGGCCCAATTGCAACTCTCGGAAGTATCAATGACAAATAAACCACAAGGAATTATTAGAAATCAATGATAGCATGCACTTTTCAGTAGTTCAAGCCCTAAGTATAGCTGTGAATATATGGACACTCAAAATGACATTTATTTTGTATCTATCAATTTCTTACTGAGCAGAGGGAGCATGCAATTTTTGCTAGCTAATAGAAATTATCAAATGATTTTGAATAAAAATGCCAAGCGAAGTAATCAAATCCTTATTTTTCGTATTCAGTTTATATTCAAGTTAGTTCAGACTTTCCTCTGAGTACATTCTAAAAGCCCTCTCTCTCCCCACCTGTTTAGCATGTCTGACAATGACTTAAAACCATGACCGAAGGGTGCTGTCTGAATATTTTCTGAAGCATTGCTTCACTCTCCCTCTCACTTTACTCAGGTTTGTCTTTCCTTCCCAGAGTTCTCTACACCATACACATATTTCAAGGTCTAATTGAAAGATTATTTTATTAAAGTTTTAAAAAATTACCTTCCACTTTGTAACTTCATCCAAGAAAATTACTCCACCAAGAATTATATGTGGTACTTTATAATTTGTAATTGTTAACGAGTTGTCTATTGTTCTCTTATTGTCCAAAGTCAAGTGTACATCTCAACGCACATCGCATAGTCTCTTACATTAGTTGTATATTTGTCTACAGACTCTTTGTCATACTGTAAGCAACTTAAAGATAGTTAAGCATTAAAGTAGCAACAATTATACATGTGACCTGTATAAGGAAAATATTTTTTGCATGTTTTATTAAATTAAATTTCCATGTTGGAGAAAACTGAAAGCGTGGTGGATTGTGGTCTGCTGAGCATTAAACATTATTTCTTATTTTAGATTTATAAATGTATCATTTTCTTCTCTACATTAGACTGCAATTGTGTCTGAAGAGCCAACATGTGAAACTGTCCTAATAACCAAAAAAAGTGATATCCAATATCAGAAAATCAGAGAGGTTAAAAAATGATCACTCAGATCTCATCTTGGACTACAGGAAAGTAAACGTTGCTATCATCAATGTAAAACAAATGATACTTTGTTGTTGTTGTTTGAAGTGTCAGCAAGCCATTTCTGACACATAGTGACCCTATGCAGCAAAACCAAAGAGTGCCCAGCCAGGCTGGTGCTATTTTCACAATGGTTCGAATGTGGGAGCCCATTGTTGCCCTCTGGTCAAAGGTTTCCTCTGTTTTGCCCCCCTCTACTAAGCATGCTGTCCTTCTCCAGGGAATTGTTTCTCCGGGGTCTTTTAGTTTAGTTCTCACCCCTCTCCCAATTCTGGTACCATTGGAGGTAGAGGAAATGAAGTCAATTGGAAATAATCAACTCAAACTTATAATGTAGAAAGTTCAAGTAAATTCATCTATTTGGCACAGATTTTTCCAGAAACTTACTAAAATTCCTCCATATGTTGGAATTTACCATAAGTCTTTCTTAATTTTCTTCATGTTGTTGTTTGTATGAAGTGAACTTGTTTGTCCCTTAACACTCCAAGTCCATTTCAGTTTTACTTTTACTTTTTGTCCATCTCCACCGAAACCACTATTTAGGTTTAAGGGAAAAGGAAGCTGGGGGAAGTTTTGTTTGTGTGTTTGTTTTTGTTGTTTGTTTTTGTTTTAAAGAACCACACTGTATAGATTTAAACAGCTCATCTCAAGAAATGAAATCACCACAATACCCTGTTAAAGCCTCCATATATGTGGTTCTCTTCCGCTCTGCATTAAAATATTAATACTATAACAGTTTTAGTGAAGCATTTATAAAACACAGAGATACATTTAATTGTTTTCAAATTGAGTATGCCTATTATTCCATTACTATATTCCAGAAACCTTGGTATGGGGCCAGTCACAGCATCCACAGGCCATCTGAGAGCATATTAGAGAATAAGAATCATAGACTGAGCACAGACCTACTGAACAAGAATCTGCATTTTAGCAAGATCCCTGGGTGACGCCTACTCACAGAGCAGGTGAGATCAAGTTTCAACCATCTTCACCCAAACCGAAACCGATAGCTGTGCTTCTCACTCCAAATCACCGGGACCTAAATAACTGGGTGAAACTACTCCAGGGGTTTCTTACTCTGTATTTTTTCCTCTTCTCTTTTGTGAGGGGTGTATATATTTGAGACCAGCACTTCCGTGCTCAGCCGTTCAAACCACTTTTCCAGTCCCCACCTTCCCTGTGTGCTCTTCTCCTCCTGCGGTACTCCATCTTTTCTTTCACTCAAATGAACACCTGCCACCCTTTTCTCTTCTCTCCTTGCTCACCAATCACGTAACTTTGTTCACCATCGCAAGTGGATGGAAATAACCGAATGTCCATTAGTAGAAGCATATATGATTAAATTTGGGAACATACACACAGTGGAAAACTATTCATTGTTTAAAAAAAACCAACAATGATGAAACCATGAAGCTCATCATAGCACGGATGGACATGGATTATATTAGACTCCAAACAAAATGCTTTCCCTCCTATATTAACAAAACCAATCCTGGAGTGTGAATTGCTTATTGGAGTATCATAAAATATAACTAATAGACCCACAGTGTGTTAAGACTACATATATATAAAGCCCCTTCATCATTTAAATACATAATACATAGACCCACATACATGCACATATTGCATTCTACTAAAATTGATTTCAAACGAATTTTGCACCATTTTCAATTATTTTCAAATATTTCCTTGAAGACAGCATATCTAAGAGTGAAAAAGATGTCACTATTTTTTCTCCCATTACACTATTTTTTCCTAGAAATTGAGGCAGGCTCAGTAAGTTTGTTTTAAAGACCGGTTCCACTGAATTTAGTTTGAGACCATGAGGGGTGTGTGTGTGGGGATGTATGTGTGTGTGTGTGTGTGTGTGTGTGTAGACTATAGACAGTAACATGGAAATAAGGGATTAGATGGGTGCCTGACAATTGTTTTCTGCTTTATTGGAGCAATAGTGCTCTAGTTTGTTTTCAAAAATAATAACAGAAATCTCCTGAAGAGCCAATCTTTTATATGCTTGGACTAGCAGTAATTTTTGCATGAACTTCAGTGCCATCAAGGGTAAAAAAAATGACTTTTGGACAAATTACCTCATTGCAGAATTGTGCCAGGAATGAAGCTCGGCAAAGGAGAATCCAAGAAAGAGGGAAACCATGGATGTCGACGCATCCAAGAGCTGATTATCCAGTGGAATTAAATGAGAAAATACATCTTAATAATGAAAATGTTATAATGTCCATTGCACCAGTTAGTATATTTTTCATTCATTTCCACCGAAGGATAGGAATGATTCTCCTTGACCATAGAGATGATTTCCTATCTCTTGCACAGTGAACAGCATCTGGGCCAATACATAGTGTTGAGTGGAAAATGAATGGTGAGCTATAACTTTTATTCTGAATGGTGATTTTCCCAAGGAATCTTTTACTTTATTGAATTTGTTACATTATTTAGTGGGCCTAAAATGTAAAGCATGTCAATTTGAACTGTTGATTGGAATTTTAAAAGATGACTTCTACTGATTAAAAGTCACAAAATACAAAGTATGTAATCCTGAGAGGCAATTAATTAATTTATATCAAGAGATAGTACAGGCAAGAGGTCAGGCTTTTATGTTTGCCTAACCACTAATTTATTTTCCCAGTAGGCCATGTACATGGAAAGGAAAAATTATTCTTAGGAGACAGCATGAAAATACAGTGAAGGGATCCAGTTGCTAGATTCAAATAGCTAATAATATAAATTCTGGAAGCTTTATGACTTTATCTCTACAAATGGTACCACCACCCACCCAAGTGATCTGCATTAAATTTTGTCATTATTTAGGTCACCTTCTATTTTTCCTTGTAATCCACAAAAAGTTCACAAATGCATCTTTTCAATTAATTCCTAAAATAATTTGTATCTCTGAATTACTCTCCAGATTTCACGATTCAATCCTCGTTACTGCCCCCCTCAAATGTGAGGGGCACTATTTCTATGGACTGGTAAGAAGTACCTCATTCACTCATCTCAGCCTTGATTTTATCTCCACAGCTCATTTTACACCAGCTAGAGTCAAAGGTATAAACAATTCAAATAAATAATAAGACTACTATGTGTATAAACTCTAATTATTTCTCATTGACATTATAATAAATCTAAACATCTGTACAAGAGTCTATATGATGACCACCTCTCTAATTTTTGCTCCGTTTCCTTCTCATTCAGTGCACTCAGTCACCTTGCACGTGGCACTTTACTGAGGATATGGTATATCAGATATGGCACTATGACCAAAGGGCATCAGCATAGAAGATTTGCTAGCTATGTAACCATAATTTAAGCATGATATTTAAACATTGGTTTTCTGAATCCTCTTCTGTAAAATGTGGATGATAATAATAGCATTTATCTTTTAGAACTTCGATAGGGATCAAATGAAATGTGTCATACACAATTAGGACCTAATAACCTCTTATAAAATTATTTCTGTTTTTTTTTTTTTAACAATTTTCTCTAGAACTAATTATCTCCTTCCTGTTTTCACTGACAACATATAGACTATTCTTATTGCCACTTATTAAAAGAGGAAAAAATGGCAGAATTTGAATTCTCTTTATGTCCATTTATATTTCACATTCAAATTCTCATTAATTTGAATTCTTTCTCATTATTCTTACTGTTAATTATCAAGTAAATGTCATGCACAAAATATTCCATCAAAATGAACTTCAAAGGCCCTAGAACTGTGCTAAGTTATTTTTGTGATGTGGTTGAAAATCACCTTTTAAAACTTTTGGTTTTTTTCCCTCCTCTTTTATGAGTTCCAATCAAACTAGAAAATTAGTATGCCCTTTCCTACATGCGTATATTTGCGTAATAATGATGCATTTACGAAATTGGTATTTCGCATTGTTTCCCTTATGAAAATGTTTATTGAAAGTTGAGATGTGTGCCGCACATACTCTTTTACAATTAAAATATTAATTCTCTGACTACTGAAGTGAATTCTCAGAAAACTCAATGCTTACCTGAATTGAATTGTCCACTTCAGCTCCATTCATAGGATGAAGTACCTCATGAACCAGAAAGTAAACATGAGCCAGGAAGTATAAAAGCATGTGTTCCCAGCTTTCTATACCTCTCTAAGACACCTGTCAGGAGCCCTCCTGGCAGGCCTCCTACCAGCAAGGTCAACAGTGACAATCTACCAGTTGCTCCATGGTACAAAGATGAGGGGTTGTTGTTGTTCCAGTAATTATTTACAGCCTCAGAAGTCCTACGGGACAGCTCTACTTTGCTAGGTTCTCCTTCAGTGGAATCAACTTAATGGCAGTGGGTTTTAAGTACAACTTTAGAAAGCTCTGGGGAGGTTGTCCGCTAAGTAATCAACTGCCAACCACAAGACTGGAAGTTCAATTGCAGGTCCTAGGAGAAAGTTGGGGTTGTCTGCTCCCGTAAAGATGAAGAAGTCTCCTGCAGGAATCCACTCCAGGGCAGGAGGCAGCTGGGTGAAGGACAACTGTGAAAGGGTTGGTTAAGAGCAGTGGTGGGATTAAAATAATTTAGCAACTGGTCTGCTACCCTAAAGACCATTTCAGTATAAAAAAGGATATGCCAAAAGATAGTTTATTATTTCCTATGTTTAATACTTAAATAAGAACAATAAAAGAGGTGCACAATTAGATTATGTTATAACAAGGAGTTTTAAAATAGTAACGAACGCATATTAAATAATTATTGGCACGAAAAAATAAACCCTTATTTAAAATATTTCCATGCATTCTTGATTGGCGTTCTCACTTGAAATATTTGTTGCTCTTATCCCAGTTTCATTGGCTCTGTGATTTGTCTGTCGCTCCCCTTAGAAAGTACCCTGATTACAAGCTTAAACAAGCCTTATTTTAATAACCGGTTCGCCTATCTCTAAAAAAATTAAATATCGCTGCTGCCGAACCGGTGCGAACCAGGTGAAACGTATCAAAGATTAAGAGTGTCTTGGGGACATGTTGCTGACCTATTCCTTCTGGGTAAACTTGCCTGTCAATTTTGGCATTGAAATATGTTACATTCTAAATAACATGTCATTCAAGACCAATATGTAAATATAATATCAAATTCAAGTTTTAATATAAGTAATATGCCCGGAAATATTTTGTTTGTTTCATAAAAATTATGTTATGATATTTTGTCCGTAGGTAAATAAATAATCAAAGATATTCATGAGGGTTGTGCAAAGAGAATAATGAATGAATATTGGGTTGAAAAGAAAATTTACATTAAATATGGTTTTTAAAAGTTTTCAAAAGTTGAAAATAAATTTTATTGGTAATGACATAACTTACAGATAATGGAGGTACAGCATATGAGTATATTTTAAGTAAAGAGGGTGGGTTTTTAAATTATTAATGCATATTTTTAATGTATTTATTTTGGTAGTTATCGCACAATATTGCTTGATGTCATTGAACTATGGAATGGTATGATGTCTAGATTAGCTCCTAGTAAAATGATTTTGGGAAAAAAATTCTCTATTTTCAATTAATTTAAATTTGGAAAATTTAAGTTTTTAATTCTGTTATTTTTAAGCTAAGAGAAGACAATTATACTTTAAAGTTCAATCTTTTCAAAGTGATATATATTCATAACACAAATTCAGTTTATGAAAATTAACATAAATTATGACAACCTCACCTCTATGAAAGAACACCAATTAACATGAATTTTCATAAACATGTCTACCTCATCCCTCATGA
>NW_022103908.1:31032925-31042615 GCF_000313985.2 Echinops telfairi
AAATCAAATTAACATGATGACAAAGTGAAATATTTTTCTTCATTAGAAGTATGTTAAATTTGAATCTTACAATTACATTCCACTATATTCATCAGATGTTTCAGAGTTAAGAATCAAACTAAATATAAAAATATGCTTTTACATACTGTTTTCTCATAATTAAGCTGAAAATATTGCCATTCATAATATAAGTAATCTTCAAAGAGAGTTAAAATTAAAGGATTTCTAAATTTATATTTTAACTGCTCAACTATAAATATCTGCTTCTATTCAAGTCTTACTGATTGATTATAACATCATTTTCATTTAACAAGCATTTGGGTCTATTATGTTCAAAAGCTTTTGTTTATGTAAAAAGGCCGCAATTCCTAACATTCAGAGCGAGAGATTAGAGAAAAAGAGATGTCTATACAAATTCTTCAATAAAATACTATAATTATTGTGTGTCAAAAACACAGAGGAATTATACATAAGGGATAAAATTGCTAATCAAGTTACTCAGCCTATATATGCTCTCATGAATATATATATTATCAGATACAAGCACACAAACACACACAGAGTTAAATACTTTAATCCTGTAGTTTATTATTTCTTAATATATGCATACTTGGAGTTTGCTTTTATTTAACATAGTTGTCTTCATATACTTCTCTTTCCTTAAAATTTATTAATTTAACTTTGGGTGACCCAGCTGGATTTTGAAAATACCAGCATCACAGCAACAAACAAGCCATCTCAGAAGGGCAAACTAACAGACAAGTAGTGGAAGATAACAAATAATACTAGTCACTTGTGCACTCCTTACAAGAACAAACTATTCAAGATCAAAAGGGCTGAATCTACTGAAGGACAAAGTGCAGAAGGATTAGAAAAGAAGGGATGTAATGATATATGTGGTTTTTCATTGCTGAGATTGCAGTGTGACAAAATAAATTTTGTATGAATTGTTGAATGGAAAACTGATTTGCTCTGTAAACCTTCATCCAATTAACAAAAAATAAAATAAATAAAGCAATTAGACAAAGAAATTATAAAGTTTTGGGGAAAAAAAGTTTTTGGATTTGTAGGCATTTGTTGTATAGCCTTAAAAGTATATTCAATGTGGGAGTTACACAATCTGTTGTCAATTGGAGACTTAAGAGCGAAGGGGTGGAGTTTAGTCTGTCAATCAGGTGGCAACTTGATGACCTCATTTGGAGGTGCTAAGGAAATAAATAGCTCGCTGGAGGTGGGGCACAGTTTGACTCCCTGTGAGACATTACTGATGATGAGCCACATGGAGCTACGCTAATGAAGCCAGAGCCCTGAACTCGTAGGAGCTAATGAAGCCAGAGCCCTGAACTCGTAGGAGCTATGTGGAGACCCACGCCAGCACTGAGATGCATCTACCACCACTGGATCCACAAGACTTTCCACCTATTGGCCTGTGATCTTCCTGCATTCAGTGTCATTGCATATGTTTCGTGTGTCTGAAGAAGAATTTATAGACTGGTAACGGACATATGGACTAATACCTGATTTATGGTCTTAACCTGGACTGGTCTGGGATGTTTTCTTTATGTACAATTGCTCTTTGATATAAGCTCTCTCTTGTACATATATGAGTGTCTGTGAATTTGTTTCTCTAGTCAACCAGACTAACACATTCAGTATTTAGGCATAGTTTAAAATTCAAGTTGAATCCAGTGCTACTCAAAGAAATAACAGCACTTGTCACCAAGGAGCTCATTAAAAATTAAGATTTCTGGCCCTAGCCCAAACCACTTAACAGGAATTATTTTAAATAGGACAAGGATATGGAGACTTAAACAAATACCTTTGGTGATTTTGATGCATACTGAGCTTTGAATATCATTGGGAGTATACACTTGGAAGGAATTCAATGAATAATTATTATTAATGCTTTCTTCATCTATGGCAGCCATTGATCTTGAGACACACATGAATGAAGGAAAACAAACAAAAATCCATGTCCTAAGGAAACTTACATTCTAAGAAAAAAGGGTCATGTACAGAAGGAATATAGTTTAATGGTGTAATTGAAATTACTGAGATAGAATCAAAGAAGAAACAAAGTAGTGTGGACAGTAGAGAGAGAAACACCAATCCACGTGCAGTGTGATGTTAAAGGAATCTAGTGGTGCAGTAGGTTCTGTGTTAAGCTGCTAACCACAGGGTCAGCAGTTCAAGCCTTTCAGTTACTCTTTATGGAGAAAGATTAGGTTATCTGAACACGTAAATATTTACAGCCCCAGAAATCCAAAGAGGGAATTCTACTCCATCCTGTTTCACAGGATCACTGTGAGTGAGAATTGGCTCAATGTAATTTAAAAGCATACAAGAAAAAGTATAAGGAACAGAAGAAAAATATGTACAACAATGTTTAATGACAACTTTCAATGTGATGTAATGAAACAACGCTGAGCAAACCTGAACAGAAGAGTAATGATCAGAAAGCAGAAAGCCAAAAGAGAGAATGATATCTTAAAATTCCAAGAAGAAAAAAATACGGAGTGTGTTGGTATTGTTACCCAAGATTGCACGTATCTCAAAGTGTATCTTGGTTCAGAACAGGTCATTGATGACAGCACAAGAGCAGAGAAATGGAATGGCACATTCCTGCTGGGGAAGGCAGACTACAAGTAACTATACGCAGACCTAACCACAAACCATGCACCTTCTCTAAGAGAGAATAGAGAGTGAAACTTGAATGAGAGTGGCACAGGCATATCCTCAAAATTGGGGGGTAGTATGGTGAAATCTACACTGTGTTAGTCCCAGTGGACTAGTGAAACAAATCCAGGGAGACACTCATATGTGTATAAGAAAGAACTTTATATAAAAGAGCAACTGAATATTGAGAAAACATCCCAACCCAGTCCAGATCAAGTCTGTAAGTCTGATATTAGCCCATATGCCTGATACCAATCTATAAATTCCTCTTCAGGCTCACAAAACACATGCAGTGACGCCAAATGCAGGAAGATCACAGGCCAGTGGGTGGAAAGTCTTGTGGATCCAGTGGTGGTAGAGGCATCTCAACACTGGCAGGGATCTCCACGTGGCTCCTTCAGCTCCAGGGCTCTTGCGCAGCTCCATGTGTCTTGTCAGTGAGCATGTCTCACAGATAGTATGCTTGTGTCCTGTCTCCAGCAAGCTATTTATCTCCTTAGTGCCTCCAAACGAGGTCATCAAGCTGTGACCTTATTGATAGGCTAAACTCCACTCCTTCAATCTTATATCTCAAATTGACAACAGATTATGAAACTACCACATACACTGTTATCACTATTAGTATAAAGTTGAATGTCTAGTAGCAATCTTTTAGAGAAACAAAACCACTGGATTTTATATAGCGAAGATTATATCAAGAAAATACATCACACAATTGTAGATACAGGTCAGCTCCAAGTCTATGGGCCAGATATTAGGAGGTTTCCCTGGACTGATTTAGCTGTAGGGACTGATGTGCTCAAAATGGGCAAGTCAGACAGCAGATTCCAGCTGCAGAGCAAACGAATTCAAGGACAACAAATAAGATGCAAGGTTGCGGTAGACTCCCATTATTTGTAGGCAATACAGCTGGTTGCTTGTTTAAATCTAAAACACAGAAGGTTAGATGTCAAATTGATACAAGATCCAGATCCAGCAAGAAGCAAGAAAGCTTTCCACAACGTCCACTTATATTGTAAGTGGAAATATAAGTGGTGTATATATATCCACTTATATTCCTAGAGGCACACACAATACCCTAGGAAACATCCTTTCAAATGATGGGCTGCTCAAAATTATTACATTATGTTAGCTCTCATAGGAAATTATTATACATAGTCTTATATGCATCAAGTATACTGTCATATGTGCTACACTATAAATTATTATTCCTCAACTATAAAACTAGGAACTGCTACTAGGAACTATAGCCCAGTCAACTTGACACAAAACTTTAACTATCCCAAAGAGTGTGATTTAGACTTTAAAATATACAAGGGGAATACAAGAAAAAAATATATATATATACACACACACCACAATGTTTAATAACAAATGTGGCAGTTACATAATCTCCTGTAAGCTTGCAAAGGAGTGGAGTCTAGCCCGTCAATTAGGTTGCAGCTTGATGACATCATTTGGAGGTGCCATGGGGATAAACAGCTCACCAGAGGTCAGATACTCTCATATACTCTGCTTGTCTTCCTGCTGATAAGCCATATGGAGACCCCTGATGGAACAACAGCCCTGGAGTCTGAAGGAGCCACGTGGAGAACCACGCCAGCATTGAGATGCTCCCACTGCCACTGCATCCACAAGATTTTACACCCACTGGCTGTGATCGGCCTGCACTTGGCATCATTGCATGAGTCTGAGGAGGAAATTCTAGACTGTTAACTGGGCTGGGATGTTTTCTTAATATATAATTATTCTTTTCTAGAAAGCTCTTTCTTATGCACACATATGAGTGAAAAGGTACAAGACATCAAGTGGATATCTGTTTCTAGATTTCAGTGAGCTGATTTCTCACCAAGGTTACTGCATTAGCAGTTTTTTATGTTTGAACACTCTGTCTCTTCTATTCTCATATACTTGGCTGTTATTATTCAGGACTCAGCTCAAATGTTACTTTTTTAGAGAAGCCTAACATTATTAATTGAATTATAATTTAAATGCCCTGTGGGAAAATGATGTAGCAGTTTGCTTTGTAAAGATTACATTTTTGGAAACACTAAGGGACTGTTCTATTATATTTTCCAAGCCACCATGAGTCAGAATTAACATAACAGGTTTTTCAGTTTATCAATTTTTATTTTGTTTTAATATAGTGTAGCACATATGACAGTATACTTGATGCATATAAGACTATGTATATGATACAATATTTGAAATACTTTTATTTAAAAGAGCAAGGAAAGCCATAAGATATGGAGTGCAGTAATATTGTTATTGTATTCATTACACTTTTGGTGGACTTGTAAATATGTACAATATGGAAAATGATATGGTGATACTTAAAGTGACTAAGGACTGAAATCCCATACAATCCAGCAATACCCCTATTAGGCATATACCCCAAAGAAATAAGAGACACAACATGAGTAGGTATATGCTTTGTTAGTCCAGGTAGACTAGAGAAACTAATCCTGGGAGACTCATATGTATGTAATAGAGAACTTTATACCACAGAGCAATTATATATTAAGAAAACACCCCAGCCCTGTCCAGATCAAGTCCATAAATCTGATATTAGCCCATATGTCTGAAACCAGTCTGTAAATTACTCTTCAGATTCATGAAACACATGCCAGGATGCTGAGTGCAGGGAGATCACAGACCAGTGGGTGGTAAGTCTTGTGGATCCAGTAGCCAGGAAAGCATCTTAGCGCTGGCATGGGTCTCCACGTGGTCCCTCTAGCTCTAAGACTCTGGCTGCCATCAGAGTCAGCTATGCCATCAGCATAGCTCCATGTTCCTTGTAAACAGGAATGTCTCACCAGGGAGCATGTGTGCGTCCCGCCTCCAGTGAGCTATTTATCTCCATAGTGCCTACAAATGAGGTCAACAAGCTGTGACTTGATTGACAGGCTAAACTCCACCCCTTCACCCTAATAGTCTACTATGGTTGACACCAGATTATGTAACTACCACATATGCTTTCCTATGTTTATAGCAGCACAGTTCACAATAGCAACATACTGGAAACAGCCCCAATCCCCAACACTGGAAGAATGCACAAAGAAACTGTGGTACATACAGGCAATGGAATACTATACAACCCTAAAAACAGTGCTGAAAGGATAAAGTAACATGATATGGAAGGAGCAAGAAATGATTGAAGATAGTAAATCACAAAGGAATAAATATTGTGTAGATCCACTACTATAAAGGAAAAAGCCAAGTAATCAAATCTTAGGGACAGAATCCCAAACAAAGGTTTGCCTACTGACAATGAACCATACATCACCCCCCATACGTGCACTTCATAAGAACTACCGCAAGAGATCTCCTATCAGCTGGAGTGACTCCCTCAAGAAGGGTGAAAAGGGAGACGACCATCCACTTGCTGCTATACAACATTGAGAATGCCGAACTAATCAATTGGCCTTCCACAGAAATTAGAGGAGACCCTTACTGGAAATCAAGTTCAGAGCAGGGGAGCAGATCATTTACATTTCAGAGGCGGCACTGATAAATGGGGAGGGGCAGCCTCGCATCAGGAAGGGACGCTAAAAAATAAATGTAGGAAACCAAAGGGGAGAACAAAACCAGTTTTAAGCTCCTAGGTAGACACTTTGAATATGTTTCTACTCAACTCCAGTGAACCACATCATCGACTAATCACAAAGATGATTTTAGACGCTGGTTTTACAGGGAACATGGCATTTCCCAAGGGCCACATCAGAAGAACTTGATGTGGAAGCCTAAATGAATGAACTAGGTCTCACCTCAAAACTACCTATAGCCATTGGACTTAGAAGTGAAACTCCCTGATGAGAGAAGAAACAAAGAATGGCCACCCCAACATTGCAGAAATGGTAACTGTTGGACATTGGATGGGACTCCTGGCTTAGTTGGTGTCCAATGAAAGGGGAGTCAGACCCACCATATATTTAGTACCTCAATGGTCCCTTTGCATTAATACAACAGGTATTAATCTGATAGGCAAGAATATGCCCTTGTAAGAAGTGGTACAGGGAATTTTCCCCTAGCACCAACCCCCATGCTGAATGTAAACAGAGCTCAATCAATTTAGAAACCAAACTATTTAAAGCAACGTCTTATGGATTGCAGCCCACAGTGGCCTCTACTCACATTAGCTTCGCATATCAACTACAGCTTAAATTCTATGATATTGGACAGATTATTAATGTTAACAATATGATCGTATTATACCACAGTGGATGGCTGACAATTATTTTTGTTTTGTTTTGTTTAATTTTATTTTTCTCCTTTTCATTTTTGTCTTTATGTCTATTTTTGTTTGTTTTCTTTGGTTGTTGCTCTTGTTGGTTTTTGTTTTAAACCAGGGTTATTGAAATTCCATGGACAAGCAGATGGATTCTGGGATCCCACTTAAGTCTAACCCAATCCAAGAACAGTTCACTCATATAACAATAGCCTGTTGGATAAACACCCTCAAGAAGAGATCACTGAAGATAAAGGTGTTACAGCAAAGTGTGGTGAAGAAAGCAGAAGATGCCAGGCTATCAATTGGAATAGTGTCGGGGGTCTTAAAGGCATATATATTCAAACAAGCGGCCATCTAACTGAGGTGTCAACCAAGTCCACAAGGAAGAAGCACACCAACCGGCATGATCCAAAGGTAGCAATTAAAAAATCCAAATATAATGAAGGGAGAAGTATCAGAGCTTAAATCATGAATACCAATTTTTAGAAGGCTATGGAAGATTATGGCAACCAAGTTCCACCTGCAGAGTATCTAGTCAGATTAAGGCTCTGGCCACAGGGAGGGAGTCCAACAACTTCACTGTCAGACAGAGATGATTGTAAACTTGATTGTGATGAATCAAACTACAAGATAAGATGATACATGGCCAGTCGACTTCCCTCTTGACCGAACCCAAATTTACTGTAGACCTAAATATGTCTCACTTGTTTCACTACAAAAATTTCTGCTCAGATATTTTAATATTGCTGGTGATCTTTTCTTTTTACTCTTTATTTTTAATTTTATCTTTATACTATTATCATTGCTTTATTTTTTAGCTTCGTTTTGCTTTTGTTTTTATTATTTAGGTTAAGTTTCCCTGTTTATGAAAACACAGAAGGAATGAATGAATAGAGAGAAGAACTGAGGCAAGAGTTTATCAGGAAGGGGCTAGGGAGGACGAGGGGATGGGGGAGCAAACAAGCCATGTGGGAGGGGGAGGGAGCACTAGAAATGATGCTTTTACAACATTGAGAGGACGCTGGCTGTGTGTATATATACAACTCCTTTCAAAAGTGACTTAACAACATAAATGTATAACATGTGAATTTATATCAAGACCAGTACTAAAAATAAAGAAACCAAAGTTGACCAGTAGCTACCATAGGTGAAGGAACAGTTTCTGCTTAGGCCAGGGGCACTGAGTTTGTGTTAATGGTGTTGGAATAATTGGGGAAAGGATATAATGGCTGCATAACAGAGTATAATCAAAGGCTCTGAAATATACATGTAGAGGATGTTGAATTGGAGTAAGTTTTGTTGTGTATATTTTTCCACAGGTTAAAAAAAAATAAAGCACTAATAATGAGAACAAGCAAGAAGAAAATGAGCTAAATTTGTTATGGTAATAACTGTAAAACTCTTCTTGATAGGATTGAACCATTGAATTATATGATTTATGAATAAACTGCCAATAAAATTGTAAAAAGATTTAAAAATAAGAAATAAAAAGTAAATTAGTAATTAAAAATCAGAGAGAGTTATAGTCTCAAAAATGGCACCTCAATGGCAAATAGTTATTCTGTTGATTAGATACTCTGAGAGACCTGAAATGACTAAGAGTGGTATAAAGAGAAAAGAACATTAATCTCAATCCTTTTTGAATTAAAATAATTTTGTTTCAAAAAATAATAGTAAATATTATTGTTGTGATTGGGTGAATTATCCTAGCCATAGTTTTTGTAACTTTCATCAAACAACTGGGGGGACCATGCATATTGAATATATTTTTTATTTTCCTGATGGGACTGGGTAAGAGAAGGTTGGTGCAGATGTTGATAGGATTAACAAGCTTTACTGTGATTATAAAAAATTGTACCTAACATAAGAATTGGTCAATTTTGCCATCCTACTGGATATAAAATGAGTCGAGTCACAAACACACCGGGGTGGTCTCAGTACCATCAAGAAAGAAGAGCCAGAAGACAGAGAGCTGAAACCGCAGCGGAGCAGCAGAGGAATGGCCGAGGAAGAGGCATCCAAATGCAGAGTGGTGAGCTTGCTGGCCCACAAAGCTGAGTGCCTCTCAGCAGGATGCTTGTGTTTGGAGTGGGGTGTCTCCAGGAACATACCCAGCAAAGTCAAGTTTGCTGACTCATGAAACTAGACCGGAGCACATTAGAGCTAAGGTATATGACAGAGCTGAATACCATTTTGACATTGTTCAGTAGTATTGAAAGAGTTCTGTAACATTACCTAAGCAGATAAGAAACCAGGCCAGGTAATTGGGGGCCTGCCAGAAAGATGCCTACCTTAGGAAACATCAGAAAAGAGTATGCTCTGAGCCCCCAAATTACATTCTGAGCATTTCTGATCCTGATTTGTTAAATCTGAACATGTTTAAATTTCCTAATACATCCTTGATTGTATGGCTATTGTCATGAATTATCAAAGCCAACAGCGATGTAGACAATGCTGTGGGAAGAACAGCTGATAGGGTTGGTATAAGAATGGTAAAGAAGATGGGAGGGGGGAGTGATGTCTGACCCTGTCTCATAGGAATTGACCTTGGGATGATTGTGATGCTAATAATATTCTCCTCCTCTGAGGGGTCGGATTTTGCTCACATATTGTTTTGTAGTTGGGCAAGTAGATCCAGATGGGCATGAAATGAGGATAGCAGCTTCAACTTATTAATTGGTTAAAGAAAGAACATCATGACTTTTTTTTTGCTCCACTCTGTTTTAGGGGTTTCTGGCAATATCAAGGAAAATGTCATGGTTATATTCACTAACAAGAAGAAT
>NW_022103908.1:31043209-31069012 GCF_000313985.2 Echinops telfairi
CACACATCAATTGTGTAAAGCGCATTTGTACATCATTCTCAAAACATTTTCTCTCCACTTAAACCCCCGACATTAGGTCCTCATTTTTCCCCTCCCTCCCATGGGATGGATAGTGTGATGGTTAAGGCTGTGTGTCAATTTGGCTGTGGGATGGTGATCATGGCTTTGATATGCATGATTAATCATACCTCATGTGTTCTGATATAATACGAGGAGGTACCCCCCCAAACCCGATTTTTTTCAAAGCTATGAATTAAATTGTTTTTTTAAAAAACAGTCTTATCACCTTAAAAGTACTCACCATTACTTTTGATACACTTGTCAAACCTACGATTCCATTCTTGGAAACATTTTTCCAACTCATCTGTTTGGAGGGTCAACAGCATCTCCCTCATTTTTTTCTTCTTCACCTATTCTATCTCATCAAATCTCTGTCCTTTCATGTCCCTCTTCATTTGCAGAAACAAAAAGAAGTCACATGGAGTGAGGACAGGTGAGTAAGGTATGTGGAGCATTGCTGGTTTTGGCTCACAACTGGAGCACTGAGATAGCTGCATGAGCAAGTGCATTGTTGTGGTGGCAAAGCCAGTGTCCTGTCTGCCACAAATCAATCCTTTTTTTGGTCACACATTGTTACAAGATCTTTTAAGAACCTCTAAATAGAAAGGTGTTTTACCACTATGACCTGCATTCCAAATGCACTAGGAGTCAACATTTTCATCCATTTGGGAGGTTGGCAGATGTCCAGAACGAGGTCTGTCATCACTCAAGATTTTACCTTTTATGAAATGTGGAAACCACTCATACACTGAGTTTTTCCCATAATGCTGTCCTTGTACACTATGTTCAACATCACAACAGTTTTTGTGGCATTTTTCCCATGCAGGAAACAAATTTTCATAGCTGTACACTGTTCTCTGAAATAGGCTATCAAACAAAACGAGGTTCCAATGAAAGTACTTTCACATGCAAAAATGTTTCACTGTGACCAGAGTGATGCCACAGGTTGTACTAACTCAAAGGAGTTGCTTGATGCTCACCTAGTGGGAAAAATGCATACTACTAAAGCTCCACTCCACCCAAAGAAATTCAGCGTTTGTGGGGTACCCACTTTTATAAACTCCATGATAAAATCTGCTATGTGCAGCCAATCACTTCAAAGTGACTACCGTCTGTATCTATCTATCATCTATCTTTATAATATATGTGGATACTATGAAAAAGCTGTTTTTTTCTGAATATGGAAATATAGCTCACCCATCATGTGACCTCAAATTCTTTGTGCTTGAGCTGGTGGCCTGTCATAATACTTGCCATTCCTGAGAATTTGGGGGTTTTGCAACCTGTATGTTTGCCCTTTAATCTGTCTAGGTTGGGTTTGTCCATCACTGAAGTATATGTGTTGGGAGAAGCCTCCAGCTTTAGATCTTTGCCATGGACATACAACTTTCCAGTTTCTACAACTGTGTGAGCCAATTTTTGAGATAAATCATTTCTGTATGAATACATATGGAATCTTTACTGGCTTTGCTTCTCCTGAGAACCCAGCCTGAGACAGATTGAAAGATAGGCCTAGTTCAAAGTCCTTATTTCTTTTTTTCTCACCAAATACATTATCTGAAAAGTTTGAAGAAAGTAATGCACTTAAATCCTTACCCTAATTTCTGACCTGCACATCCTCTGCACTGCCTTCTTGGTTACCGTCCACAGGTCTTGGTTACCGTCCACAGGTCCCCTGTGGAACTGAGTAGGTTACTTCAAGGGGTTGCCAGAGCAGTAGATCTTCACGGAAGCAGATGGCTACATTTATCTCCTGCAGAGAGGTAAGTGGTTCAAACTCAATGAAACAAAACAGAACAAAACTTATACTTTGCATAATTGTCATAGACGTCACAAACAGTAGCAGCAGCGACATCATCACTTCTAATATTTTACCTTACTAATTATTGTTTTGCGTCATCATTTGCAGGAAGAAAATGTTGCATACCATGCTCTGACCTTATTCCCCACAGTTTTGAACAATGGATGTCAATATTATTAATAATACATTTTATGTGTCTACTAACTCTGCTCATTGGGAGCCAAGAGTCTGTCTTTTGAACAGAGCAAGAGTACTGCATGTTCAACAACAGGAAAGGTGCATGTGAGGCCTGTGTCCTTGCACCACACTTATTCCATCTGCGTGCTAGAGAAATAATCGGAGAAACGGGATTATATGAAGAACAGCAAGGCATCAGAATAGACAAAGACTCATTAAAAAGCTGCCTGTGACATGCAAATGACAAAACCCTGGTTGCTGAAACCAAGGAAGACTTGAGGCCCCTCTGAGAGCAATCAAAGACTTCAGCCTTCAGTATGTATTCCAATGAAATGTCAAGAAAATAAAAATCCTTAATTGAATACATAGGAAAAGATGGAAATCGACAAGGAAATCAACAATTTCACTTCAGTAAAGTAATCAAAGGGGCATATGGCCTTGGGCAAATCTGCTGTAGAAAACCTCCTTGGGCATCAAGAGGCAAGACGCCACTTTGAGAACTAATGCGCACCTAATCCGAGCCGTGGTATCTTCAGCTGCCTTATATGCATGTGAAATATGGATATAAGGAAGACCAAGGAATAATGATGCACGTGAACAATTATTTTGGTAAAGCAAATTAAAAGTACCAGAAACGTATAGAAAAATAAATCTGTTTTGGTAGAAGTACATTCAGGAAGAGTGAGAATCTGGAGAATTTTTCTTCATGTTTAGCAATGTTTTCAGAAGATAACAGACCATGGAAAAGAATCGTGTGCTTGGGAAAGTAGAGGGTAAATAAAGAAGAGGATGACCTTCAAGGACATAGATTGACACAGTGGCTGTAACAATGGGCTCAAACATTACAAGAGTTGTTAAAATGATACCAGACCCGACAGTGTATCTTTCAATTGTACATAAAGTCACTATGCGCCATAACACAGCCCCTGACCCTTTAATCTGATAAGACACATCTTACCGAAATTTCTGAGGGAAAAAGACTAACCCCAATGAAGCTAAATGCTCTACCTGAATGTTTCTTTTGTATGGAATTGCCTTCTCACAAATGTAAACTTTAATTTTCAAAAGGGTTTCACATTTAAAGTAAAAGCACGATGTGTTTCATAAACTTTACACCAGTTTCTGCTACATTATTGATATCTCATATTGCTATAGAACATGTTAATAGCTAATGGACCATTGTTCATGTCTAATTATTAATTAAAGTCCATACTCTATTCATATTTTATGAATTTTTAACTAATGTCCTTTTCCTGTTAAAGGAAACTACATGACATTTCATTATCACAAAGATTTAGTAACTTTCATAGATTCTGTGATCATTTCTTAGATTATCCTTATTTCTGAAGAATATTAGCCAGGTAATTTGTAATGTGTCAGTGAATTGGTATTTGTTGATTGGGATTCGATTTATCAAGGTAAGATTTAGGTACACATTTTTGAGAGAAAGACACCATTACCATCAACCGCCATTGAGTCAATCCTGACAAAATCCGCCCCAAAGCGACGCTACACAAGGAGGGAAAAGACTATTTTCATCCGTGACATCACTAACACAAGGGAGAGGCATGAAATGCACCCCCTGATGCTCTCAAAGGGGTGACACCAAAATGACCTGGGGTCCACCACCATGACAGCAACTATTAGGCTGACTTCGCAGATGGAAATGCTACCACATCAGTGGTGTCGCTCGGATTGACTTCACCTGTCATCTAGTGAGATCACTTGTCATCGTCAACCCCACCTCCATCACCTGCCAGCCTGGGTGTAGATGTGGGAAGACTTGAGGCACTTGGTTTCAGAAGAAGATCTCCATTTTGGCTAATGGGGGATTTGAGGATATGAGGCAAGGGGATGGATGAGACCACAAATGGCGCATGGGGGGTACCTCCAGCTGGCCCCACCCACTGGGGAGTTGGGGCTAGTCTTTACTGCACTGAATGACACCAATGCTAGGGATGTCATTGATTTTTATCACACCATATGAAGTGCATAAACAATCAAATGATTTATCACTGATGGTGTTAAATTTAATTACTTAATAGTGTGTTCCACTGAGCTTCTCTAAAGTTTTTCTCCCTACCCCATATTCCAAACTCTAAAAAGTATTCACAAACCCATTTAATCCTGTCTGGTTGTATTACTAAGCACAGACTTAGAAGTTCAAACTCACTAATCACTCCTCAGGAAAGTAATGAATTTGTCTGCTTCTGTAAAATTTACAACACTTTGGAAACCCTATGTTGGGTCACTATGAATCCGAATATGCTGGGGTGCAGTTAATTTGATTATGGGAGATTCTCAGCTCACACTGAAAGAAGATGAGTTACCTTGTATGGGGAGTGGATACATAAACATGAAGTCTACTGTCCATCTTTTTTTTTCTTGTTTTTTAACCCTAACCCTAACCCTGCACCAAGAAACAAACAAACAAATGAAAATGACAATATAAACCAGAAGAAGAGCACAAACAAAAAGAAAGCAGAAAAGATTAAAAGCTGGAAGAAATTTAAAATGGTTCAAAAGGGAGATAAAATGATAAGGCGTTGCATTTTAACCAAATTGTATCTGCCATAATCAACTTTACAATACTGTGTGCTTGATAATAAAGATGTTCACATCCTTACAATATGATGAGAGGGCATTTACCAGATGCATAATGCAGGTGGGGACCCTCCACATGTCATTTTCCACTGGTTTCCACGTTATCTATAGCCTTCTGCAAACTGGATGTTCAGAATGTAAACTTGAATGACATTCTCTCCTCCAGATTCAAATTTTATTATTTACAATCCTTGGATCACATAGGCTGGTGTGCTTGTTCCATATGAACTTCATTGATACCTGTCTTAGATGACTGCTTGTTACAAGGCAAGTTTTTAAGAGCCCAGAGGCTATCCTTTGGGTGGACATCATTTGATTTCTTCACCACGTTTGTAAAGCAGCCTCATCTTCAGTGGTGAGTCTAGAGCAGGGGCGCGCAATACGTCAATCACGATCTAATAGTTGATGACAAAAGAAGTGTGGGTAGATCACATGGCATTAAACAAATAGACGTAAGCCTATCATCAATCTAATCACTTAATTGATGTACAGTGCAGCCAATCAGATGCAATCTTACGTGTCAAACGCATGTGCAAACAACTGCGCTAAGTGCAGCAAAACTGACAGGCTAAGTTATTGCCAATTTTTAGACCTTGTTTTTTTCTCTTAAACATAAGAAAGGGTATTAAAATGAGTGGGGGAGATGGACCAAGTAAGAAGACAAAAACTTCTCACTTCCATATGGAATAGGAGAATTTGACACCACAAGCCGACATTCAGCTGAAGTCCAGAGCTCACGAACAGTTCTGGAACTTACTTGCAGAAGGAAAGTACCCAAACATGAGAAAATGTGCTACCTCCTTGACTGCATTATTCGGCTCTACTTATTTATATGAGTCAGCCTTTTCCCACATAAAGATCATGAAGTCCAAGTACCATTCCACCACAACTGATGATCATTTGGAAGTGTGCTTGAGGCTGGCTGTCAGCAGCTACTGTCCGGACTATGCATCCCTGGCTCATTCCATTCAGTGCAAGTCATCAGAGTAAACTCAGGTAATGACAAAAAATATACATAGTTAATTGTGATGTATTGTGCAATATGGACTCATGCGGTTATGCAAGGTATGTAAAACACACATTGTACATATAAAGAATCGCAATTAATTTTTGAATAAATGTAATAAATAAAAAAATAAATATAAGTACATGTTTTTTAGATTCAAAGACATTTTGAAAATTTCCAAAATATGATAGTTTTTATTTTAGTTTTAATTTTTTTAATTTTTGATATATATAATAGGAGCTGATTTTTTTGTACTGACCTAGAACTAATTATTTATTATTTTCAGGAAGTTTACTTTACTTACTTATTCTTTTGCTTTTTGAGTGTTTTTAAAGATACCATCAGTAAAGAAAGCCAATTTTTTATCTCTTTGCAATATTTTTGTGTGCGTTCCATTTTATTTTCCTCTAGAACAACTTAGAACTTTCAGAGTGAACTTGAGTAGAGTTGGGAATAGAGAACCTCTTTGCCTTGATCCTGATTTAGAGAAAAGTATAAAGTTCCTCAACAATAAGTATAATATTAAATAAAATTTTATTCGAAATATTCTTTCTAAGATGAATAAATCCTTTAAATTTACTTTTATGAAAGTTTTTTTTTTAATCACAAATGAGTATTGAATTGGGGGAAATATTTTTTTCTTCCTCAACTGATATGATCATATTATTTTTTTTCGGTGTGTGTGTTGTTTTGTTTTGTTCGGTGTGTGATCGGGTGGATTCCATTGATTGATTTTTCAATGTCTATAAGTTGAAAAAATACTGCCTTGCTCTATGAAGTTAGTTTTATATATTCTACCCAATACTGTTTTGCCAATAAATGTTTTCTTTATGTTAATGAGGGACATTGGTCTGTGGTTTTACTTCGTTGCAATATCTTCTTCAAGGTTTGCTTCTAGGGTAATAAGATGGCGTCATACCATGAGTTAGGAAGCACTGCCTCTGCTTCTAGTGCATGGAGGCAATTGTAGCCCACGTGGTCTCATGTATTCATTTAACATCTGGCACATTTACAAATGAAAATATTTGGGGGCTGGTGCAGTACCTTTTTCAAGAATGTTCATTTTAATTTTGTATTCAGTTAATTTATAGCTTTGGGATATCTTCAAACTTGGTTTTTTTTTTTATATCACTGAAAGAGTTCATCTTTTCTACCATGTGCATGTGTGAGCATAGAGTTGGTAGTGTTGTCTATATTAGCCTTTTGACTATTCAGAGGATTAGTTGTGAGGGCTCTTTTATTTTTGATATTAAAAATTTGTGCCTCTTTTCTCTCTGTATATATCTTGGTCTCATTCTCCCCGCTTCACCCCAGTGGTTAACCTAATTATATCAATTTTACTGACTTTTTTTTCCCAAGGAACTTTTTGTTAGTTTCATATTTTGAAATATTTTCCTATTTTCAATTTCATTGATTTCTGTTCTCATCTCTCTTTCTCTCTTTTTTCTTGCTTCTTAACTTAATAAAACGAAAACTTTGATCATAGATTTTAAATTATTTTTACCTTTTCACTATTAAAATTAGTGCCATTAATTCACCACTGAGTACTAATTTCAATGCAGCACACCCATTTTGATAAGTTGTATTTTCCTTAATTTCAAGATATAGGTTAACTTCTCTTGAGAATTCTTCCTTGACAGGTGTGTTACTTAGATGTACTTTGCTTAATTTACAAATTTGGGGGGATTTTTCATCTGTCTCCCTGATTATTTTGTTTTATTTTATTGTGGTTTGAAATGATTCTTGTGCTATTACTGTAAACTTGCTGCAATGTTTTATGGCCGAGAATGTTAACTATCAAAATTAATATTCCTGCTTAGCTTGAGAAGAAAGTATATTCTGCTTTTGCTGGACGGGGTGTGCGATACATGTCAGTGACGTCAGATGGATAGATTGTTCAATTAAACTATAATCTTCTTGATTTTTCTTTTCTTTAATCTTTCAATTCTTGATCAAAATATTGAAAGTTCCCATTTATGAGAGCAGTTTTTTCTAGTTAACCCTGTCTGTCCATCAGTGTTTGACTCACATATATTAATACTATGTTATTATAGACATACTGTAGTTCCTTATTCTTTGGTCAACATAAAATTCCTTAATTAATCCCATGCTCATGCTGCATTCAGTGGAATAAAAGCCAAAGTGAACTTTAGGATCATTACCTGGCTCAAAATCATGGATAGCTGGGAAATATTGCCTCTTTCATCAGCTTTCAGAAGGTTGATATACTAGTTCTCAGGTCTGTCAATGCCTTTTATTAGTGGTCCTCAACAAACCTTTCTTTCACGATAAAGATGCAGGAATAACACATCAGATTCTGTTCAATTTTATTCAATTTGATACCATATTTAGAATTGTTTTCTGGAAGCCTAGATATACATTTTTTAACACACTTAAACAATCTGTCTTTTAATTAATATATTTTGACTTTTCACATTTAAAGTGATTATTGGAATAATTTTATTAATACCAGCTATATTTCTAAAGGATTCTATTTATTAAATATTCTTTTTAATTTCTAATCCTCTTCTGCCTTTGCTTTGAGACTTTTACATGGTTGGCTCTATTTCCTTTCCTTGTATATTATCTTTTTTTTAATTCGAATGTTTTCTGGTGGCTTACCAAGTGGAGCCCTGGTGTGAGCAGGGGTTCCAGGGTAGGTTGCTAAGCACAAGGTCAGAAGTTCAAAACCACCAGCAGCTTGAGGGAGAAATAAGAGGTTTTCTAGTCCCATAAGGAGTCTTAGAAATTCGGAGGCAGTTCCACGCTGCACTCCAGGGTCTTTATGCGTCAGAAGTAACCCCATGGTGGTGGGTGATATTAAGAAGTAGATTTACCTAGCTCACCACCTTGTAACGCAAAACTGCTGCAAAAGAAGTCAAGATTCTTTACAGGTGAATATTTAAAATTACTTCCATCCTGGATGAGACTGCTGCCACTCATTTAATATAGCTCTCTCTTTCTGATACTACCCAGGGTTACCTATCAGTTCTGATATGGTGTTTCCTTTTCTAGGACTTAACAGATCAATTACAGCTATTTTGACTTTCCTGTTGAATAACTCCAAAAGCTATGGTGTACATAAGTCTGCAACTGATGACGGGTTTGCCTCTTTCACTCATCGCCTCCCTCTCTTCCCCTTCCCCCCCTTACCTTTTAAAATTCCTTACATTTTTCAGTTAAAAATCAGAAATGACTTTCAACCAAAAAGTATGGAATTCTTGTGAGGTCATTACCATTAATATAGTAAATATATTGGCAGTGGAGGGATTCAACTGGTTCGCACCCTTTAGTCAAAACCGATACCTAAATTTTTGTTGAATTCCATGAACCCATTGTTAAAATAACACTTGTAATTAGGGGTGCCACCCAATGTGGAAATCACAAATTTCATTCCTTCCTCTTATTAATTTTCATATATGCAGCCACGGATTCTAAGTGTCCATGATAAAGTTCATTCCCTCTATAGGTACAAAAATCTAGATGGAACTATGCTTGTAATATTTATTTATGTATTCATTCATAAAACTAATTATATTTTTGATGGAATGCTGTGTTATTTCCTTTTGTTTGCTACTTCAGTAAACAACCATAGACCATCAAGGGGAAGAAAGTGCCCAGTAACCAGAGGGTGACCCTGTCATTCGTTTCAGCTTTGCATTATGTCCCAAATTCTCTTGAGAGATTAATGAATTCACCAAAGTGATCAAAGAGCTAAAAATATTGTCCGAACAATGGCTGTTAGTTCAGCAGAAGTGGAGAGGAGTTTTACAAAAACGAACGTAATACATTCAGGGTAGAGAAGTAGCCCATTTCTAATATACCAAATGTAATGACTCTTGTCTAATTGGCCTACCTCTAAAGAAATGGGATCCCACTCCTATAGTGAAACGATGGTTAAGGATAAACCACACAGCTGTTAATGCTGAAATAAAAGTAAAGAATATTTCAAGTGAGAATGCTAATTAAGAAGAAATGTGGAAGTACTAAATAATTGTCCATTGTTTTTTCAGGGATTATTTAATATTTTTCATTAATATTTTAAAACTTCCTCATGATATAATCTAGTGTTGTGTACTTTTATTGTTCTTATTTAAGTGTTAACTATAGGAAATGATAAAGTACCTTTTTGTATGTAATATGTAACTGTTTGATACTTAAAATGGTCATTAGGGCAGAGAACTGGTTGCTAAATTATTTGAGAGCTACTACTGCCCATAGGTAAATAGGCTGCCGGGTGGTGGGAGTGGTGGGGGTTTCTGCCCCTTGGGCTCGGTGGTCCTCCGTGGTGATTGCTTGCTGTATTTGTAGAAGCTGGAAGTACCAAATTCTCTGATGTCCTTTGTTTTGCTGATGTCCACTGTTTTCCCTGGGTTTCTTTAAGAACTCATATTCCGTCTGTTCTTTGTGATTTTTTCCCATCTGTTTCCACTGCTATTATATAGGAGTCTGGTTGTTGTGGTGGTAAAATGTGAGGTAGTAAAACATTTTGTAATTTTAGAATTAGTTTCAATTTTTGGTTGTCTTGTGTCCCTGCATTATGACCTGAACAAGTGCCTTTTAACATTGACCCTCGTTTAAATAAGGGACATTGATGCTGGAATTAGAGAAATATCTTTACTCCAAGTAGAATGAGAATTCAGTCAAGTAATTTACCCTGGACAGCAGGGATTGATGAGGAAGAACTCACTGAGCGTATGTTACAATGATTTCCTTTTATCCCACTTTCCTCCAACTACCGAAGGTTCTCTGTCTCCTCTTCACCGTCGAACCCGGGAGGCTCTCTGAGGCTAACGCTCGGAAATCGGTAAGAGCCCACAAACGGTGTCATCTCTCCTATAATCCATATTCAGTCTACAAGGTTTGCTGCCTGCGGTTCTCTAGATTGGCCTAGGGTCTAACTTTTGAAGTGGCAGTTTACCTCAGACTTCAGTTCTCTGAGGGGTCTAAGGAAAATAAGAGATTTTCAGTTTATACTTCTTTTTCCCTTGCAAAGATGAACGTGATGGCTACAGGCCCTTTACTTGATGGAGCTGAACCTGAACATCTTGAATTAAGTGGTATTTAAATACTGATGTCATGGTTACATTTTGGGCTACTAACCGCAAGGTCCACAGTTCAAAACCACCACCCACTGCTTAGGCATAGACAAGGCTTTCAACTCCCGCATAGAGTTACAGTCTCAGAAACTCGCAGAGATAGGACTGCCTTGTCCTATAGGGTTGCTCTAAGTCAGTGAAGACACAATAGCAGTGAGTTTGTAACTATTTGAGAAAATTAATTTCTATCCATTGTGAGATTCAAATCCCATAGTAGAGAGAGGTAGTAATTACTCCATTCCTCAAGTACGTCAAAACATGTATATCATGCTGATTTAAAGCTCATTTGCTTAACATTCTATTTATTTTCATAAAAAGAATGAATCGATGACTTGTTTTTCCTGATAAATATGTCAATAAGAAATGTAATTATTCTTCTACAGTCATAAAATATATTTGACATCAAGATAAAATTTGACACTGTGCATCCAAGAGAAAAATGAAATATGTCGCACTCTCACCTACAGTGGGCCTGGATCCGGGTCCTTTACCCCGTGACTGTGCTGCCACTTTACCCTGTCTCCTTGGAGGAAGCAAGAGAAGGGGGCTTTCCCCGGAAAGGACACCAGCAAGGACATCACAGTGGTGTAAAATAAATGTCCGCGTGGCATCCACTTTGAAGTTAGAATACATAGAAAATAGATGCCTTTGTTTTTGGAATTTAAATTTTGAGGAGTGATGAATAGATGTTTTCCATTAATTCATTTCAGTGTATCCAGGGGAAACAACTATTGAGCATGAGCAATAGTTTGTTAAATGTTAGGCCCAGCTCAGAATGTCTTTATGGGCTAACTAGATAGTAGGGCCTAGCTTTGCATCTGAACTCATCAGGTAAATAAGTGAAGACTCTCAGAATTATCTGATCCTTGTGGGTGACACCTACACCCAATGTGTTCACGTCTAAGCAATGTGACAAGTTGTAAAGAAATTATAGAGACTGCATGAAGTACAGCGCGTTTGGCTAACTATACTTTGTTAGGAGGGATTTTTTACAACAGTAACTAAAGTAACCCGGGTAACAACACGAACATATTTCTAGCAAACATAGTTTTCTTGTCTTCTCTCTTTCAGGTATTTTGCAAATAAAACAAGCAGTTGTGCAAACCATGTATGGGGAACAGCTTTTTTAATTTTTATAGTATGAAACAAAGGATGTGTTACAATATTTCCGATTAATTGTTTCTATTGTATGTGCGTTACCCTGAATATCCAATTCATTTCATTCTACAGACTTTCCTTAAACAGAAGCAGCCAAAGTTTGTGGGCCATCATTTTCTATGCTACATTTAATATGCAAACTCATTTTGAAAGGCATGAGGCACCTGCAACACAGATTTCAAAGGAATTTGCATAATAAATCTCGTTCAGACTCTAAGCTGGCCTCATAGAGGACAATGGCAGATGTGTAAGCAGTTTTGTGTGAGACTACTGCATAACAAAACTTGCTTAAGAGTTGAATTTCAGGGTCAAAGTAGGATAAGTGATTTATAATACAATAAACAATGTATATAAGCAAACATCCCATATTAAAGCATCCATGATTTTTTTCTCCATGCAAATTGGTGGGGCTTTATCTCTGTCAACACATCTTAAACTTAAATACTTGAATACATGACTAACTTATATTTGAAGAGTATGTAACTTTGATCAAACAAATCTAGAGAAATATCTCTTTACATTGATATTGACCTTGCTTCCAGTTAGTTTCTTTTTTTGTTTGTTTTTTACATGTTCACTTTTCCTGAAAGGAGCTCTGGTGGTGCAGTGGTTGTACGTTGGGCTGAGAGCCTCACAGTTCACGTTCAAAAAACCACCAGCAGCTCCACCTGAGAAAAACTGGGCTTTCTGCTCCAGTGTCAGTTGCAGCCTCAGAAGCCCACAGGGAGTCACTTGAGTCAGCATCCACTGCATGGCAGAGAGAGAGAGAGAGGAGAGAGGAGAGAGGAGCGAGGAGAGAGGAGCAAGGAGAGAGGAGAGAGAGAGGAGAAAGGAGGGAGGAGAGAAGAGAGAGAGAGAACAAATTTTTCCTGAATTGATGTCACACATTTTTGGAGTGTATTTGAATGTGAAAGGAGAAAATAATAATAAACACACTAAAATGTCACTGGTCTATAGGAAAACTAGCTTTTCTAGGAGTACCAGGGGAGCAGGAGGGTGCTCACTGGGCTGCTGTCCTTAAGGTCAGCAATTCCTAAACAGCTTCTGGAGAAGAGAAAGACGGGTTTTTCCGATTCCAGGAAAGAGTTCTGCTCTCAGAAAGCCACCGGGGCCCTGCTACTCAGTCCTAAAGGGTTGCTGGGATTCAGAATTGACTTTTTGGTGGCAAGATTGGAGTTTTTAGAAATTTATTATACTTACTTAGTTCCCCTCCAAAGTTTGATAATGAATAACAGTAAATGGCCAACTTTGCAGTCCAGACAAGAGGAAAACTCCTTTTCATTAAAAATTATTTTCAAAGCAATTGATTTCTGATGCAAACATGTAGTAAACTTGAGCATCTGAAATAAAGAATAAATCATGTCTTTCTCTACCTAAGGGTAGCCCTAGGTAAAGTATAAATTATAAGTGTGGGGAATTGTGAAAAACAACAAGACAAATTATATTCCGGCATAGTACCTGTCACTCACTCACTGCCATCAAATTGATGCCGACTCACAGCAATCTACAGGACAGGCTAAAAATGCTCCTGTGGGTTTCTGAGCCTATTTACCAGAGTAGAAAGCCTTGTCTTTCTCCTCAGGAGCAGCTCATGGTTTCGAACTGTTGACCTTGCACTTAGCAACTAATGCTCAATCAATATGCTATTGTAGTAATTACATAAGTTGGTGTCAAAGGATAACAAATGAAGGGATGGAGTCTGACATGTCAATTAGGATATAACCAATGAGGCCTCAGTTTGGGCATGACCTTCTCCTGAGAATTCTGGGAACTCCTGTATTTCCTCCTTGGAGACAGGAGACACCTCTCTCTCTCTCTACTCACTCCCTGAGAGACGCTCTACTGACAAGACACATGGCACTAAACCCTGGGACCTGGAGAAGCCACATGGACATACCCTGATGCAACCAGAGCTCTGGAGCTGGAGACGCATGTAGAGATTCCAGCCAGCACTGAGATACTTCCAACACCACTGGATCCACAAGACTTCCAACCCACTGGCCTGTGATCCTCTTGCTTTCAGCATCATTGCATGTATTTCGTGAATCTGAAGAGGACTTTATAGATTGCTATCAGACGTATGGGCTAATATTGGATTTATGGACATGATCTGGACTGGGCTGGGGCATTTTCCAAATATTCAAGTGCTCTTATTTATAAACCTCTTTCTTATACACAAATGAGTCTCTCTGGATTTGTTTCTCTAGTCATTCTAGACTAACACAACCATCATATCGTCTGCAAACAGAGGAACTTTTATTTTTTCTTTGCCAATGTAGATGCCATCGATTCTGTTTGATATCTAATTACTCTTAAGATTTCCAGGACTATGCACAGCATATATTAATTAAAACTACCAAGTAAAAGCATCTTGTTTGCTTCCCATTTGGAAGGGGATCTTTACAATTGAGTGTAATGCTGGGCATTACATAGATATTTTTTCCTGAATACATTGATTGTTTTTCTAATATTGAACCATCATTACATACCTGGTTATGAGTCCCAGTATTTGAGGACATATTTTTTAAAATGTTTTTTAATAGTTGAATTCTATTAGCTGGAATTTTGTTGTAAATTTTTGCATGTTTACTCAAAGGGATATTGATCTATACTTTTCTATAATAATGATGCCTTTGCCTCATTTTGCTATTAGTTAAAATTACTTTATAAAATGAGTCAGGTGGTATGTTTTCTGTTTTTAATGTCATTCAATAGTTTTTGTAGAATTCATGTTAACTCTTCTCTCAATGCTAGATAGAAGTCCCTAAATGTCACCAAAAAACGGTCCTTGACTTCTTGTTCTTGAGAGATTTGTAATTACCCATTCTGTTTCTTGTATTATACATTTGCTAGGATGTTTCCTATCAGTCTTTGTTAATATAGAAATTTGTCCTTTGATGTAAGCTTTCCAAATGTGGTGACACCAAACACACTGTCATCCAGTCAATTTTGACTCAGAGCAAGCTCATGGCACAAGATGGAATTCTCTCTGTGGGTTTCCAAGATTGCAACCCTTGAAGGAGTAGAAAGCCTAATTTTTCTTCCATGGAGCAGGTGGTTGTTTCAAACTGTCGGCTTTGAGATGAGCAGCCGAGCATGTCTTCAACACCAGGTCTCACGCTGTAGGGTAAAGGAGAAAAAAATTATTCTGAATAAGAAATGAAATGGCCAATATCCCACCAGAACAAATGGAAATAGATAAGATAATTACACAACGGTATGGACGTCTGTTGGGATACAGATAACTCTCTAGTTATCTTTATTATTTCAGTTAGTTCCATTGTTATCACCCAATTAATTTATTATTCATTTATTTTTCTTTGTTAAAATTTCTAGTGGTTTGTCAATTTTTGTAATCTTTTTAGGAAAGAATTTCTTGTTTTGTTCACTTGTTGTTGTGTTTGTTATTTCTGCTCTAAATTATAGTACTTCTTTTCTTCTTGGGGAAAAATGTTTTGCTATCCTTGTTCCTATTGTTGTAGGTACAGAATAAGGGTGTTGACTTTAATTCTCTCTTTTTGATCTGTGCACTTGTTGCCATACACTGTCTTCTCATTGCTGCTTCAGCTGTGTCCCAAAGGATTTGGTTGTGTTGCATTTGTGTTCTCATTTATTTAGAAGATTTTTTTTAAATAGACTATTTATTCAATTACTCAGTGTTTTTAAGTAAGATATTGTTTAATTTACATGAAATATTTTTATCTTCTCATTGATTTCAATTTTATAGCACTGTGATCTGAATACAAGGGCTTTTAGACGTATGGATGTTTGCTTTTGACCTAACCTAGGATCTATTCTGCTTGATGGTCCACAGGGTCTGAAATGCCTGTGTAATATACTGTTGTTGGCTGAAGTGTTCTTTATACTTGTAAGAGATCAAGTTGATTGTGTTTTTATTTTTTCTATATCTTTATTGATTTTCTTCTCAATTGATCTCTATTTCTTCAAAATTGCTCATTTGAATCTTCCTACTATTATTGTAGTATTTATATTTGTCTCTTCAACTCTCTACGCATTTGATTAATATTTTTTAAAACCTTTCAATTGGTGAAGGTGCTTATTGTGGTCGTATTTTCTTGTTCAGTGTGGCTTTAATCATCATATTATGACCTTCTCTGTCTCTCATGATAACTTCTACTTTTGCAGCTATTTTATGAGAAATTAATATTGTTACTAATAATATTTAAATTACTATTTACCTGTTTTTTTCTCCAACCTTTAATAATTTTGGTCTATTTTTGTCTTTCTGTCTTAGTTGTGTTTTTGTAAACAATATATTTATGGTTTTGTTTCCTTATTCATTCTCTTAGTCTCTATCTCTTAAGTAATGAGTTTAATCTATTTGCATTCAATATTGCTATTGGTAATACATTACCTAATAATATATAATAATTATCTAAATCTGTCTATTATTGCAAAAACATTGTAATGTTTCCCTGGTGTTATTGATTTCTTCTTTCATCACAATTTTCTTTGTGAGTTAATTATTTAGCTTTTGTTTTTATTTTACTATTTCCTAGGTTTTATGGTTTTACTTTGTTTTACATTGTTAAAGATTAACATTTTGTTTGAGGTTTATTTGGTTTTTATGAACTATATGAACTATATGACTTCTTTTCCCTTTAATTGTTTTATAGCTATTCTATTGCTTTATTGCTGTATTATCGGTTGAATGTTATCTATGATTCCCTATTTTTAATCTTGTACTTTGTTTAATTTCGTGTAGTCCTTTAGTCAGTTGATTTCTCAATGCTCTTGTTTTGTGTATTGATTTTAGGTCGCTGTCTGCTGTTAATGCTTCTCTAGCCATAGATCTCCCTTTAGTATTTATTGCAAGTTTCATATTGGTTTTACAAATATCTTTAGTCTTTGATGGAAAATGCCTTTATTTACCCCTCATATTTAAAGGATAATTTTGCTGGATCTGAGTTTCGCGGTTGTAATATTTCTTTCTTTCTTGTGTGTTGTTCTTTTGTCTTCTTGACAGACAATGGCTGGTTTCCATATCCTGTCTTGAGGGGGACCTTTCTAGTTGCCAGTGAGTTAGGTCTAAGACCAAAATAGCTTCCATGAAGGAGGGGGAGAAAAAATTCTGAGAAGCTCCGCCTATTTGCCACAAGCATGTTTTCATCCTAGGGGAGGGGCTTGAGCTTAAGCCATTGCTATAGCTGAATGTGAGCGAAGAGACCAGGGTCAATTCAAGCATCCCTCATCGACAGGAAAGTAAGGTGTAGGCGGTGTGTTTTTCAAAGCTTTGTCTGAGTAGAGTTAATGATCTTGTCTGTCTTCTATTTTTCCCTCTGCAGATTCAATGACGCTCACACTCCCCCAGTGCAGGCTTGTTCTCTAAAGCATGTAGGGAAAGGGTTGTCACTCTCCTCTCTGGGTTTAGATAAAGTCTTTGGAACCCTGGAGATATGAGGAGAGGAATCCTCCCACCTCTTCCTCTCTTCCAGTGCCTTAGATAGGAGCACTGGGGGAGGTGGGGCTTAGCAAGGCCTTGTCCGGTCCACTGAGACGCTGCAGACTTGGAGCAACTCTTTCTGTGATATTCCTCCCTCTGATTGACAGACTGTGTCTGGTTCAGGCTTTTGTCCTGATGGGTAGCTCTAGGAATCATTGCTGAATAAATAAATAAATATCACATGTGCCTTTGAAATTAAATTTATGCACATATAAAAGTATATATATATATGCATGTATAATTTATCATGCACTTCCTCATCATGTGTTAAGTTTTAATATTTAATTCAGAAGCATAATATTCACACAAAGATGAAACATGCACATATACCCAAAAACATACACACAATCCACTGGGCATATGTGTGAGTTATTATTTTATAGTACTATATGTGGCTAACATTCTATTTCTTTTTGAATCCCCATCATCTTAAAAGCTAGTGAAATAGTTGTGTATTTGTTGCATAGTATTCACAATCAAAATATTTAGGACAATATGATTCAAAGAATTAAAGATAGTGCATTTCCATTAATATTATATTCAATACTTGACATCGTTTTGCAGTCAGGGATGGGGTTGTTGATGAAAGATAGTAAAATACCTGGACATAAATGTGAAACAGTATTTGTCAACACCAGCAGTCCTTAATTGAAGCTGAGATTTAATTAAAAAGATACAAAAAGAACCACCATATTCTTAATGAAATCCTGGAGCTTTTAGGGATAATCAAATGAAAATAGGAGGGTAAAATTAACACCACCTTTAAGTATCAAAGCTATATCCTTGGCATGAAAATTGAGCTTAAGCATTTGTGTTATAGTTGAGTTAAGCGTTGTTTCTGAAATTAACTACTTCAATCGTGTGTTCCTGTCACTCAGAAAGATTAGTGATCAGATTCTCACTTAAAAACTTAGAGGGTAGATTGTCTGATTAGGCAGATATTCCAATAGGGCCACCGAGGTAAAGTTTCTGTTATCTTACATGAGAAGAGGTCATTTCTGGCAATCTCAAATTTCAGGATATTGAACTATGTGTCAAAATAATTAAGATGCATATCTGCCTAAGCTGTGTAAGTATCTGGGGTCAAGTGAAGCATTTGGTTATTGGCACGCCAAAAGAATCAAGCAGTATAAAGAGAGTGGATGAATATAATTGATATATCTAGTAGCTTATTTTTACAATGATATTTTTTCCCATGGAAGGAACCACTTTTACAATATTATCCCACAGTTATTTTCTTGTTCAGTACCAAGCTATTCCATATAAGGAAAATTCGATGTTTCCAAAATAATTTTTAATGCAAAATAGCCATAAGGGAGATTGCGTGATTGTGCGTGAGATTGAAGGCATGAAATAAGAGAAGTGTCAACTAGCAGAATGTGAGGGTGAAACGAACAGCTCACAAAGAGAATTCTTCATATATAACCCATGGCTTTATCATGAAATCCACATATGTTGCTGTTGTTGGGCTTCCTCAAGTGGCTTGCAGCTCATAGTGACCCTGGAATAAAGCTTGCTATTTCCTGTGCCACCGTCACTAGCATGCCAAGCTGAAGCCCAGTACGGTAGTCGCTGTGTCAATAGATCTAGTGGCAGGGTTTTCTCTTAATTTATAAAGCATAGCTGTACCCACGGAGAAAATTTGTCATTATGGAGACTTCAACCCATGGATACCGAACCACTGAGCTGCGGCCTTTTCAACATCCCACAGTGTGGTACAGGAGTAGTATGTGAAGGGAATTCCTCCACAAGTTCTATTTCTGCCTTTAAAAGGCTAATTGATCTTACTTTGAACATTATGAAATTAGTAATGAAATTATATTCATTATGTAGACCCAAATCAAACAGAAATAAAGTCTGAAATATAATGTCAAATGGCCTCTCTCGTCACAGACAGAAGATCTGAATTGTACATATTTTGGATAATTAATTTTAATACATTATCTATGTATGTTTCAGGATTCCTATGCGGAATCACTGTTTCCAAAATACAACAGGAATTATACTTCATGTCTTTTTTTCTTTAATGTAAAAATATATACAACATCTAATCATGACACTACATATTAAAACAACTGATTCTTTCTCATCACTTGAAATTTCATTGGATGGTTCAGCCATAATTTATTTATCAGGCTAATTAACATAGCTCTTCATATTTATGACTGAATGTTAATCTATTTGGCCTATATAAAACATTTTTTAATCAGATCGTGTTTTGATAAACACTCCTGTTGATTGCAATTTTTGGCAATCATGACATAATGTGAATCATGACATAAGTCCACAAGTATTAACAATATGGTTCTAGTTTATACATGCATGCTTTTTTTTTCTCAAGCAAAATTCATTCCTGTGATGAGCGGATTGCTGCAGAGAAACGATCTCCGTGACATGCGTGTTTTCCTTAAGGTGCCCGGGGCGCCACGGCTACGCATCGGGCTGCTAAACAGGAAGCACGCAGGTGAATGCACCAGTTCTCTGAGCGAGAAAGACAGGCTTTATTCTTGGGTAAAACGGTACAGTCTTGGAAACCCACAATGGCAATTCTACCCTGAACTATAGGGTCGTTATGAATAAGGATCAACCCGCTGTGGATGTCAATTTGGCTTTGGGGTTTTATATATATATAAATATATAAATTTATATATATTTATATAAAAAAGAGCGAGAGAGCGAGAGAGAGCCGGGGTGGAGGATGATTTTGAGGTTATAGCTAATACAAACTTCTTATCAAAACTCAAGTGGATTTATTTCCCAATTATTGAAAGTTTGCAACATTTTTATGGCAGTGCTGCACCACATAACTTTATGCAGGGATTTTAAGGAATGCTGGGAAGAGCTCAACCATAAGCCAAAACAGGGGCTACCTTTACCCTGACAGATGAAGAAAGTAGGCCTAAATAAGACACTGGATCTCGCGTGATTTGACATTTTCAGGTTTTTGAGAGTTTTGTTCACATATAATTTGCATATTATAAAATGGTATAATGCATGCATAGTAAGAAGAGTTATGCAGCCACCACCACAATAAATTTTAGAACATTTTCTTCCTTCTCATACTCGTTGTGGTTAGCTCCCCATTTCCTCCCAACTGCCTCTGCTATGCTTCTTGATAATAATTAATCCGCTCTATAGATTTACCTATTTCAGATTTCATGTTCAGAAAATCATAGGAAACACAAACAAGAAAGGGATAAACAAGCAAAAACCCAACAATAATGACAGAAACAAAACAGAGAAAACCTCAGTCTAAAAGAAAACAGAAAATATTAAAACTCAAATTAATTTAAAAATGAGTCAAACTGGAGATCAAGTGATAAGGTATTATATATATGTTTCATTTTGGGGGGGGCTCGTATTTTAACCTAACTACATGTTGATCTCAGCAGGCTTTCAAATCTAAGAGTGTTAAAACATTGCACGAAGCTCAACTAGTTCAAGAAGCTGATCTTTCCATCAGACTTTGAAGCAAGATTAAAACTAAGGAAGATGGTTATATGGGATGAATCAAAACTGGATGAGTCTTAAGAGCAAGATACAATAAAAATTGGTTTACAAGGAAAACCGCAGGCCAGCTAAATTTAGGGCAGAGAAGTTAGCACAGAGGATGATGGTGATTGATTAAGGATACTAAAAGGCAGGATAGATTTTTTTTTTCTCAAAAGACACAGGACCATCACAGAGACTAAGTATAAAGACATTTTTAAGAATTTGAATGTTCCATTGGTAAGAGAGCCTAAGAAATTTGAGCTAAGGGACTTTGCCCCTCACCCCTGTCACTGTCCCTTTCTTCAGTGTCAGCTGGCTGTCCTACTAGCAGCTGGGGGTTTGGCCACTGCGCCACCAGTGCCGTCTCAGCTCTTGTCTAACGTCACTTTTATTCCCTGCACGTTTAATTCCATGGTGAGGGCATTTGTTTTTATTAGTGTTATCACTGGTGCTTAAAAATGTAATATTTCCTTATCAAAATTGACTTTAGATTTATATTAACTTTACTCCAAATAGCTATAGAAAGAAGAATGTTTATTATTATGTAGCTTCATTTTCTCCCTCATACCACTAGCATGTAGTTTCTCTCAGGATTAGCCGCACGTCCAGTTGTTGGGAAGTGAAATTACATAGAATGACTCATCTTTCCCCTTCTGTGTAACACCTACTAGATGATTTGGTGAGGTCATGCGAATAGGATAGGTGAGACACTAATAGTTGGGATTTATCGTCTTTGCCATGCCTCGGGGTTTACGGAATCTCATGACTATTCAGAAAGGAGAAGCTCTGCCTGAAAGGACAAGGCAGCAGGTGCCCGAGACAACGAGGCAGAGTGCTAAGAGGGCTCGTGGAAGCAGAAGTCAAGTGCCAAGGTGACTGCGAGGCTGAGGACCAGAGAGACATAGAAGCCAACCTGACTACCGGGAGGTATTGTGTACAAAAGAACTGCAGCTTTGACATTTTGTAGCCTTTTTTGTTCTGTAACAAGTCTCATACTTATGAATATTGTCTGTGAGTTCTGTGTGGTCCTATTTCAGTGAATTATCAAAAGGAGCCGAGAAGTCAAATACCTTGGCGGGGATGATTGTTGTTAGAATTGGGTCACCACTCGCAGCCATCCCCTGGTCACCAGTTGCCTGCTAGGGTGGAGTGGATTCTCCCCACAACTGAAGCTAAGGGAGGTCAGATGTAGCCTCTGTGTCATTTGAACAACAATGATGCTTTGTTTGATTGTTACTTTTATAACCTTATGCTTTTTAATGAAGCCTAAAGAGATTAGTGATGGATTGATAAAGGTTGTTATATTAAATCATCTAGTAATTCTGATACTTTTCAATTCTTGAAGATCTCACTTAATATGTGGTATAATTTACTTGTTCTATTCTAGTTTTTCTCCTACCTACATTCTTTGTACTATTATTATCAAATGCTTGACATTTTAATCTGTCTCAATAGCAATGATATAATTATATATACACACATAAATGCCTAAATATATACACAATTGCACATATACACACATACAAATATATACTTTAAATTTATAAAAAATTCTACTATTTTTAATTCTTTCTTTTGATAAATTTTTTGGAGCTCAGTCATATATATATATAATTTGATTTTAATATATTAATAAATGAAGGCTAGAGAGGTGGAGAAATATTCAATTGCATCATCATTCCATTATTATCTACTTAACTGTTCTTTTTAAAGGCCTGTATGTCTATGTGTGTATGTGTTGGACTATCTGTTGTCTTTTGTTTTCAGTCTAATTAATTCCTTTAGTGCTTTTACAACAAAGTCTGCTAGCAATAAATATCTTGCTTATTAATCTGGGAATGCTTTATTTCCTTTTTATCTTTAAAAGATCTGTCTCATTGGGGAGGGGGGCAGAAGAAGGGAGGGGGAGGGGGGGAAAAAGGAAAATGAGCTGATTCCGGGAACCCAAGAGGCAAGCGAATTTTGGGAATGATGAGGGCAACAAATGTATAGATGTGCTCTACACAATTGATCTATGTATTGTGATGAATTTTATGAGCCCCAATAAATTGATTAAAAAAAAAAAAAAAAAACAAATAAAAAACCCTGAATAATTAAAAAAAAAATGTCTCAAAAAAGCATTATTATTAAAAGAAAAAAGACGTTTTTGAAAGGACTGAGTCAAAAGGAATCTAAGTGTAGTCAGTATTTATAAGAATTGCAAATGTTAATGTCAAGGGACCCTGTCTATTTAATTATTGTATGGGCATCATATTATCATTCAAAAAAAGTATATAAAACATATCTTTCAGTGTATTCTGAATAAGTATCAGAAACTGAATGCATATTTGTCTTCTTATTATGTCCATCCAAACTGAATTCCACTCTTTAAAGTTATATGTAATGAATTCCATTGCTCAGATTACTCTAAGAAGTAGTCTAGCCTGTGCAGGTAGGCAAGTGTTAAAATAGCATACTGATATATTAGCCTTGAGTAGCAGAGTATGGAACATATTCTTCCTCAGGTGATTATGCAAATACATTAACCCTAAATAGTGAATGTAAGTAACTACCATACTTTTGAGGAACAACTCACCAAGAAAAATAAAGTGAACATTGACTCCCAGCCGGGAATGTCCTACTGCTGAGAGATCTGCTGGTACGTGTCTCTTCCTCTGGTATGGAGAGTGACCAATCAATGATTCTTTCAATTAACACAGCAGAGACGTCGTCACTTCCTGCCAGAAGAATGGTCTGATTACTTCGGAACATTGTTTTATTTGCTTTTATTGTTTTTAAACGTTGAATTCTTGGGCTAAGAAGGAAAAAAAGAATTTCTTGCATCATTAGCAACTAATTGTACCTCAATTTGACTACAGTGTTAAATTCTGTTTTGTCTCCCAGCATATCTGAAACCTTTCCACAATATAGGACTGTTTATTGAGTCGATCCAATGCAAATCATGAATTGAATCGTGAATCCTGTGAACTATAGGAATGAATATTTAAAGGATAACTGAGCCACCTCTTTACTCTAAGACACGAAGTCAGCCTTTTAGGGAGGGAGGGCTCTTAAGTTGCTATTGGTGGGGCAGGCAAAGGCACTTTACCTGGTAAGCCTCCTGTCATTAGGCACATGACTCTTAATTACAAAAAATCAGCACAGAGTTAAAAACCTACAGGGAAATTAAAAAACCTGGAGCTGAACACAGTAGTAGGAAGATCTACTTTACACAAATTAAATTGACTTATGTTGCCCAAATAGCAGTGATGATTCACAGAGTCTGCCTTGTGAGCATTGCCGACAAGTTGTAAATATATAGTTCATTAGCCTGAGATAGAGGGGAGTTCAAATTGAAAAAAATGCAAGGAGTACCCGATTAAGAGATAAAAATTAATGGTGGATCGACCTACTTAAATTAGACTGTGAATCTCTTGAAAGAAAAAAACTTATGCACTTTCTTTTAAGATGTCTTTTCCTTTCTCCTAAGTTTTCTTTACTCTTAGAGGGAAGGGACAAGAGGTTTCCAGCACTCCAGATGCTCCTGGGCTGGGAATTGAGGCTTCAAGGCCCTCCTTTCTTGGAATTGACTCCTACTTCTCCCTTCCGTAGCCATAGAGATGAGATCATCCCCCACGTGTTTTCCACACTTGCCAACAATATATTGTCAAAACTACGTGGTGGCTGGTTTGTGCTCTTGAATGGATTCTAATTCATAGTTACCCTATAGGGTGGCATAGAACTGATCCACTTTCAAGGCTGTGGTCTTGAAAAAGTAGGCTGCCCATCTTTCTCTACTGGGAGGACTGGTTGGTTCAAATGGCGAACTCTTAGATTAGCAGGCAAGGGCCTAATCATTGTGCCGCCAGGACTGCTTGCAAATATTAGAAGTAGTATCTTCCTTTCCATCATGGTAATTTACACTCATCACTTCTCTGAGGAATATGAGTAAAAAATTCAGCTACCTAATATCTGAGACTCCATTTGGCCATGCACTTAGTTAGATTAAGAATATAACATCGAAGAGATGATAAAATGTCTTAATTTTTTTTTACAAGAACTAAAGCATGGCCATACACAAATACTACTCCAATTAAAAAGTGAAACTTGTAACCTGTCAATATGATCTCTGACTCACCTTTCTCTTCACCTTGCACTTTTGAAATTACATTAGATAAATATTCATCTTTTTCCTCACTATATTGTAAATGCCTCAAGGGCAGGTGAAGTGATTAATATGTAAAACAACCACCTACTCTAGCACTACATATGCTAAAGGTACTCATATTTTCCTATCATTGTCATTTGTTTTGTTAAAGATTTCTATTGGGTATGAAATGAGTTTCATGAAGTTCCTAAATAAACTTAATCAGATAAACATAAGAGACTAATACAATAAAATGAGCCCTAAATGATTAGAATGGCAAATGTCAAACTAAAACTAACTGGTTTACAGAGCACAGTAGCAATTAAACATTTGGTTCTTTGTATAATTTTGATCACAGAAACAAAGTTTCTGCAGATCTGGGAGAAAATCAAGTAGTTTTAGTAACATCACAAAGAAAGCATGACACAAGTGTCAAAGTGGGTGTAGACTGAAAATTCAATTTATAATGCCACTGCTAAATAAATAGTGCTCCAAAGCCACATGTGGTTTAGTGGCTACTGTTTCAGACATTGCAGCAATAGGCATTTTTGATATAATAAACTAATTCACCAGAATGTGTTCATCTAAAAGTAGGCCATGACAAAAATGTGCATTCTGATGTGGAAATAGGATGTAGTAGATATAAAGAGAGCCATGCGGCTGAAAATTATCATGCAGCAGATGACAGCTTGAAAGAGAGCAAGGTCATAGAAGATTTTCATGATAAGGATATGCTGGAGCTGAAAGTTAAGTGATAAGACCAGGCAAACAATTTCAACAGCATCTGCAAGTTCACTCCTTCTAGGCCAAGGAAGC
>NW_022103908.1:31069501-31071866 GCF_000313985.2 Echinops telfairi
AATTTCATCCACTAATTGGATTTTTGTTGCTGGATCATGAGATATAATTCCTAATCCCTTGGAAAGTCCCTACTAATTGTTGTGCTAATGAGGCAAACAATGGATGGGAGGTTGAAAAAACACCAACTTATATTACTTTGACTTCAGGGTAGGGGATCGAATGCTTAGTTCAATTAATCATACCAGTGAAAGCCTTAATAAAGGTCCCAAGAAAATCTCTGGATACAGAACTTCCATGAACTTTCTAGTTGGTGACTGATACCAGTGCACCATGGAAAGGCAACAAATCCTTTAGGACATAAAAGCTAACATACTGGGAAGGCTCAACTAGATCTTGTCATATCTCTCTCTTCATTTGTATTTTCCCTATAATAAAATGATAATAATAATGAAGCATTTGCCATGAATTCTGTGAATCATCCTAGGGAATTATTGAACCAACGGAAGTAGTGGAAGCCAGTTTGGCAAAGTTAGAGAGGAGCCTGGAGAGCCCCTGAATTGGCTCTGGATGATGAGGAGTAGATGAAGTCCTACATGAATCATTGAGCTCAATTACTTTCAGATGGGTATAGCCACATACTCAAAACCATGGTCATGAACTTGAGTCTCTTAATTTTAAAGAAAATCACATCGTAACCCCACAACTATCCCCACCCCATCATAAAGCGATGTATTATAAATGCATTTTAATAAAATAACAGTTTATTATGTTAAATATGTGTCATAAATAATGTTAAAAATATAAATATAAAATATAAACATAAAATAATGTTATAAATATAAAATAAGTTATAGTTATAAATAATAAATATATATTAAATATATATATATGTGTGTGTTAAATATATATGCTCCTTAAAAAGCGAAAGCAATAATCTAAAGTCTTTTCTATTTTATTACTGGAAAAATATTATTTTAACATAAATAAAGTACTGATTTTGAATTGGTCTTTCCCCTTATTTCCTTGAATATTTAGGTGGTTAGATTAAATATTTTTATTGTTCACCTGCTACTTAGACAAGGTTTTTTGGGACAACAGTTATAAGACTTGCCTCCACCCACCCATATCACTAAGCTCTTAAACTCAAATCTATTTTAACAGAAGACCATACCTTATTTTGCTCCTAACACACAAAACAGTTGATCACTCAGCTGTTAAGTTCAGTCATTTACGTCTGTCTTTCCGTAATTCTACGAAGTACATACTTATATCCCCGTGTTCACAAGTTAAACTCAGAAAAGTTTTAAGACACATAGTTTGTGAAAATTAAGTTGTAAATAAAAACACGGTTTTTAGCTTTTTTATTCCCACAGCATGTTTTCGTAGTTTTATGAAGTTGTCTCTCACGTTGACAGCTTAGGAAACACAGGTTCATCCCCACCAGTGCCTTTGCTAATCAAATATGAGCTGGTCTTGCCACAGATAACGGGGCTCCTTTGAAAAGAAATCAACCACACAGTAGAAGCCTGCAGGAGAGACCAATGCAGTGAAAAACCCAAAGAGGGCACAGAGTCCTTTAAAGGACCCAAAGTTGGAGCATGCGCAGATGAAAGCCAAGCAAGCTGGGAACCAGCAGCAGTATGTCACACACACTTAACATGTGTCAACTGAAAATCCTGGCAAGTGGGGATCGGAAGGGATTAAAGCAGAAACATTGTCTCAGCTCTTCTGCTCCAGGCTGCTGCCCCCTCCTTTCCAGGGGTCTCTGTAGGGACCCTCCCTGGAAGCCGACTCTCCCCTGGCTCCTCCCAAGACCTACAAGCTTTCCAGAGATGGTGTGTACTGTCTGAGACTCTACTTCCCCAAACTGCCCTTTCACTTGGCCTTCCAAACGTGCTTCTGCCATGTGCATGCTTTCAGAGCAGAGAAGCGAGATCTGGGTAAAACCGTCCCCAAACGTAACACTTCGATGTAGCTAATAGTCAAACTTTACTACTGAATTTTATAAATATATAACATCTACATGTTATATATTTATAGCCCCAGATTCTTGCATATGCCAAAAGGTCATCCTAGTTTGTTTTCTTGCCTCTGAGAAAAATTCTTTTCTTTTTTTGAACTATTTTTGTGAGAGTCCGTACAGAGATCCTATCACTGCACAGTTCAGTCAGCTCAAGCAGTATTTTACAATTGCCACCAATTCTAGACATTTCGGTATTAGAGGATATCACCTTGCACATGAGAAATCATGAACGGAACTGCTCCAACTGTTCACATCCACCGACTAGCAAAAGAAATAAAAACGGTGTCTGGACATGCTTTTCACTGCGGTTCCAGGCGTCCTTGGTTTCAGTGGAGATGCTCTCTTTTCGTTAGCTAACTGCAGCTTCCAATAGACGATGGTTGTTTGCGCAAAAATAAAAT
>NW_022103908.1:31073724-31080725 GCF_000313985.2 Echinops telfairi
TTAGTTTATGAACATCCACCTCAGCACATGATATCTTTTTATAGAGAAAAAGAAGAAAACACAATTGGCATTAGGTGAACTTGCTTTTAGCTTCTCTCTACAAAATTGCTGGTTATCTCATTGCTCTTTTCTCCATCATTCCTGTTGGGGTGTAAGATTGCTCCTCCCTTGACTCAAGCTAATATTCAGGTGACTAATTTCTCTCAGTTTTCTTTCTTATAACAATTTGATGCATGTATTTATAGATTTGAATTCTAGTTAATTTTGAAAGTAACTATCTACAAGTCATAATGGAAGGATTGACTGTGATTACTCAACATATAACAATAGTAACCAAGATTAAACTTCTGGGAACATAAAGGCAACAAAAGCTAATAACTAGAAAATTGACAATGAGGTGTATAACAAACACAAATCAGAAAAATAACAGAGATTATATGTAATGGCATTTTCTCCATATTTTCAGTCTTAAATTATTGGGCATATATAGCATCTAAATTTTATATATGAAGAAATGGTCTTCTTGTATTTTTAAGGTGAAACACAAAAATAACTGACTATAGTAAAGATAATAACCATTAGAGAAGGGCAGCTTGAGTGGAAAAATGAGGAAGTTTGAATGAACTCTTTTCCTTAATGGGAAATTAAGAACAAAGATAGTAGTTTATGATGAAAAAGAAACAATAGAAAAGAAGCCCTTCTGTAGGAAGTAACAGAAACAAGCATGCAAATATAAGTAAAGCAAGGCAATGAGAAGGAACCCCTGTAGCAAAACAAGAACACAACAAACTCCACCTATTGCCATTGAGCCGTATAGTGAGACTCTCATGTCCAGTGAGACTACAGTAAAATAATCAGTAAAAACCAAATCAAACAACATTAAATGAAACATTAAACACTTACATAACTCTATAGCCCACAGGGAAACAACACTGTAATAAAAATAGCCAAGTTCATAAAAGAATAAACTCAGATAATGATTATGGAGAGAAGTTGATGGACCAAAATGTCAGAACTGAAGGCGAGTTTCCCACATGGTAGGTGAAAATGAAAATGCTGCCATGGAACCATCACTGCTTTCTGTTGGAAGAATTAGAAATATGAAATTAGGTTTATAAGACAATTATTTTCATGAAAGTAAAATTTGTATTATTGACTGAGCTGTTGGGGAAATATGCCAATAGTACCAGGGCAGAGTCAGAGTAACATCCATTAGTCTCCTCAGGGGTTAACTGCTTTAGGTCATTCAAGGCAGCTAATAGCTCTGCGTTGTGTAGGTGAAAAGAAAACTGAGGAGGCTTCCACAGTGCATGTTGCTGGCACCATCAGGTTGGTGGGACTCATAGTGATCCTGGCACAACAGACACGCTGCAGAGGCCTGAGGCCTCTGCACCATTGCTCTTGCGCCTGAGGTCCTTTGGCAGCCAGTGTGTCCATCTTTCTTGTCGAGGAGAGGACTTTCCTTCCCTTTCACGCTGCCTCTCCACTCTACCAAGTATGATCTCCTTCTCCTGACAATATGTCCACACTATGTCAGACAAAGTCTTGCCATCCTGTCTTCTAAGGACCACCCTGGCCATACTTTTACCAAGACAGATTGGCGTGGCCTCTAGCAGTTCTTCACCAGCACAACAATTCATAGGACTCTACTACTAACTTACTGCTTATGTTGTTATGGAATATTTCACATTTATGATAATAGTAAAAAAAGGCATTATTTACTAATGACATATCTGGAAATAAATAAATGTAAGAGAAGAGCAACCCTGTCTAATTCTCCAGTTTGTCAGTTGTATAATAATGTAATTTGGAAGTTGTGTAATGAAATAATTTATCAATTGTATAATGCATTAGGCAATTATTAATGATACTTTATATGATGTCGTCTTCTTCCATTTTGTATCTAATTGTGTTGCTGAGAAAGGATTGGAAAAAACAAGGAAGCTTCAAAACGTTCATGGAAATATTTGATAATCATTTCCCGCATTTTTCCATAAACTTAATATTGGCTCATCATAATGCCAAAATCTGTCAGGTGGCCTATACGTTAAAAACAGAGACATGGATGCCTTCAGTAAGCTATTTAAGGAGTGACTGGGGGTATAAATAAAGAGAAAATGTGTTTATTTACAAAGCTAAATTTAAAAGTACTGGTACCGGGGACACAATTCATACATGCACAGCTGTATTAAAAAAAAACATATTTAAACATATCTCTGATATCAACTGATGTGTGCAGACAACTTATTTCAGTAATATACTTGTCTTATTTAAGGTGCCCTCAAAACAAACAGCAAACCCAATTAAAATATTGGTTTCTCAGGGTTAGTTAAATTTATGGCAGAGATGTCAGGATAGAAGTCATTTTTAATGACTTTTGTTTCTTTTTGATTTTTTAGATTCCAAACAGGAGCCCTGTTCCAAGCAGTGTCCTATTGTAAGGCATAGATGCACATCAAATATACACAGTAGATGACAAAATACACAGCTTGGACATGCTAAAAACAAGACACATCAAAGGATTTCATCAAAAGAGTAAAAGGAGAACAAATGAGTGGGATAATTTTTTAGCCATGACAAACAGGCAAGGGACTAATCACTGAAATCTGTAGAATACTGTAACACCTCAAGCAGGTAAAGACAACTAATTCAAGTTTAAGTTGGGCAAAAGACATGAACCGAGAGTTTAGTCAAAATGGCATCTAAATGGCTAACACTAGCTAAGTAGAAGATGCAATTCCAAGAAATGGTGAGATACCCCCTTACACAATGACAAATGTAAGTTTAAAAAACAGAAGTTAACAAATGGTGGAGAACATGTGGTGAGATTAGAACCCTCATACATTGTTGGTGAGACTGTGAACTTATGCAACCAGTGTGGAAAGTGACGTTCCCTCAAAAAACTGGGACTAGAAATCCAATCTATTCCCTCAAACAACTGAGAATAGAAATCAGCAGCCCATCTGCTGCATATATACCTTAAAGAAGTTAGAGCCATAATACCAACAGACATATACATATTCATATAGCAAGAGAAGCAACTTAAATGTCTATCAGTAGAAGAATGGACAAAGGAATTTTGGTATATACACACAATGGAATATTATGCAACACTAAAGTAAATGATAAAAACCACCCTTTGGCATAGATCACTCTGGAGAATATTATATTAAGTAAATTGGTGAGTGAGAGGAGGACACATATAGTATGACACTACTGTTATTTAAAAAAAAACAAAAAAACAAACTAGGGCATAGACTTTCATACCAAATGAAACAGAGTTCAAAGGTTCCCAAGTTGAGGAGGTCAAGGAGTGAAGCTAACACAATAAAGCAATAGGATTGGCAGCGACTAGCCTGATTGATGAGGAAGACAGTTACATACCCACAGGAGAGAGTAGTGAAACAGATTGCTAAATACAAAATGAATTGTCTGAAATGTAAACCATCACCTAATTCACAGTATGAAAAATTGTCAAAATGTAAATCATCTTATTTTTAATATATGTAAAAATGCTTTACCCCATTTACATAATTTTTAGTTGGCTATAAAATTATAGGATAACAATACATAATTTTGAAGACATTATTTTATGTTTTTTGGCATCTATTGTTATTAATGGAATTTTTTGTTTAATAAAAGAAAGTGGATGGAATAAAAAAAATTATACCAAAAAGAATTAATCAATATTCGACCATTTCAAGAGGTGATATGTGATCAAGAAGTAATATTATTGAAGTAAAAAGAACTCTAAGGCACTAGCAAGAAGTAAGTCCCCAGGAATTGATTGAATATTAATTGAAATGCTTAAGCAAATTGATGAACCATTAGAAGCATTCATTCATCTATACTAAGAACTATAGCTGACAGCTCCCAGGTGAACTCACTGGAAGAGATCCATATTTCTGACTTTTCTAAAGAATAGTGACCAAACAGAATACATAATGTATGCCACCTGAAAATAGAATTTTGCTGAAGATAATTTTAAAAAATGATTGCAGCAGTAAATTGACAGAGTTGACAGAAATCCAATCCAGATTCATATAATGAAATGGGATGAGGGATATAAATCCTGAAGTCAGGTGGATCTTCCCTGAAGAGAGAATGCCAGAAAGATGTCTACTTGTATTGTATTGGTTATGCAAATGAATTTGACTGTGTAAATCATAAATATGGATAACATTGTGAAAAGTGGGTATTCCGGGACACTTCAATGTGCTCAATATGAAACCTGTACATAGAGCAAGAGACTAAGAGAATACTGCATAGATTAAAGCCCACAAAAGTGTGCTTTGTGGTTGTATTCTTTCACCATCCTGAGTCCATCTGTATGTGGAGAAAAGAACCCAAGAAAAGAGACTAAGTAAAGAATGCAGCATCAGGATTGCAAAAGGGTTTATTGGCAGCTTACAATATGCAGATCCCACAACCTGCTTGCTGAAAAAGGAGGACTTGAATAACCTGCTGATGAAAATGAAAGGCTGTAATCTGAAGTATGTATTGCAACTCAGTGCAAAGAACACTAACGTCCTGGACAACTGGACTAACAGACAACTTTATTATAAATGAAGGAAGAAACCTTATGCTGCCAAGGATTCATTTTGCTTGAATCTGCAATCAATGCTCGCAGAAGCAGCAATCAAGAACTTAAATGATAAATTGTGTTGGAGAAATCTGCTGCAGAAGACCTTTTTAAAGTGTAAAACAGGAAGGATGTCACTTGGTAGCCTAAAGTGCCCCGGAAACAAGTCATGATATTTTTAGTAGTTTCATATGCATGTGCACCTTAGACACTGAATCAGGACCACCAAAGAAAAATGTATGTACTCAAATTATAGTGTTGATGCAAGCCGTGTATTTCCAGAAGAACAAACAAATTTGATTTGGAAGAATTACAGCCAGAATGCCCCTTAGGTGCAAGGATGATGAGACTTTGCCTCACATAACTCGGACATGTTAAGAGGAGCAACTGGTCCTTGGGAAAGATTGTCAAAGACAGGGGCTACAATATAACAATTGTGAGTATAGTGCAGGCCCAGGAAGTCTTTCACTCTATTGTAGCTAGGAGTAGAAACCTACTCGATGACACCTATCAACAACCACAACTGAAAGAGGACTCTCTATCCTTTGTTCCCAAGCACACAGGCAAAACAGAGTAACTACCTTCGAAAGATTTCAATATCTACTACAGCAATCATTCCTAAAATAGAATTGTAATGGAGTAAGCTGTCTGCCTGCCTATTATTCAGTGAACTAACACTAAACAAACCTAAAGTACTTTTCATAGGTCATGTTCATCATGATGCTTTGTTTCCAATTACCTTGCAAAATGTCCTCGTAATACAGAGTGACATAATTTTACAAGAGCCTCTGTGTAGTACAAACGATTACGGTACTCATTTGCCAAATAAAATTTCAAAGTTTCAAGTTCATTCAGAAGTACCTTAGTAGAAAGGCATGATGATCTATCCACTGCCCCCCACCAACAGAAAAAGCAACTCCAAATCAAGTCAGTCATCAAAACTTCTATGGAGTGAAAATTTACTCCAACGAGCATGGGATTACCTTGAGTCTGAGCCTGGGATTACCTTGACTCAATAGGAACTGGTCAAGCACTGACCCCTGGTTGTGTAAATTTTCAACATACTTGGTTAGACGCTATCATCCACCCAGCAACCTGTTAATGCACTCAGCTGTTAATTAAAAGATTGAAGATTTAAGTCCACCCATAAAAAAAACAAGCAATTTATTTCTGAAGAAAATTAGCCACTGACAACCCAGTGTGGGACAGTCTCCTCTGAGACCCAGGTGGTCACCAGGTGTCAGAATAACCGAATGGCAACTGTGCTGAGGTCATTGTCAATGAATTAATTTCATGTGGAGAAGATACAATTAACTTCAGATTTTTAAAATGCAAGAAAAAATTTGAGATTAAAATACACTTAGTGTATCATGGGTGTAAAGTGGTTATATGTTGGGTTCTGATCCTCTAGGTTAGCATTTGAAACCACCAGTCAATCTTCCAAGAGAAAGATGGGGCTTCCTACTCCGTTAGAGGTACAGTCTCTGAAACTCACAGGGGCAGCTCTGTCTGCCCTATAGGATCACTAGGAGTTGGCATCACCTTGATAGCAGAGAGTTTGGATTCTTTGAGTCTCAGAATTTCAGGGATCTAGTTAATACAGCTTCCAACTGGAAGAGAATATCACATAGGCAATATTTAAAACACCTAATCTTGATTAAGTATGAATTCTTTCAGTATTGTAATATATGTTACAAAAATATTAAACATTTTAATATCTATATAGTGCTTAGGAGCCCTGGTGGTTTAGTACTTACCATGGGCAGCTCACCCCAAGGTCAACAGCTCAAACACACCAGCTACTCTGAGAGAAAGAAGAGGATTTCTACTCCTATTAGAAGTTAGTCTCACAAGCCCACAGAGGCAGTTCAATCCTGTTCCCTTGGGTTGCCATACGTCAGAATTGACTTGATGCCAGTGGGTGTTTAGGTAGTGCCTAGAATAATTTACATTAGAATTGCAAATCCACCTTCCTGGCAATTGAGAGGGTTTACTGGGATAAAAGTAGCCTTTGGGGGTGTGGAAATAATATCTTGAAATGAAACTAGTAGGCAAGAAGAAAGAGGCTTTAAAGACAGGATAGGTCTTGCCCAGTCATGACTTCTTTAATTATTGATATATTTGTGCTGACCTTTGCCAGCTTGCTTTAAGTAATTTTCCCATCATGTTTGTATATTTTGTGTTCACTTTATTTATTTATAGACATAGACCTGGCAATTTTAGTGATTGGTTCACCGACAGTCACAAGAGAGACACACCAACATACACACACCATCAATTGAGCTTCTACTTTGTACCAGTAAGGATTTAAAACTGGAAGCCTCCACTAATTGGTTTAATGCTTCATAATCTATACATTAATCTTCCCAATTAAAAAATAAACACAGATATACTTCTGCAATAATGAATAGCTGGATGT
>NW_022103908.1:31080825-31083051 GCF_000313985.2 Echinops telfairi
CAGAAGACTTTAGCTGTGTAAGTGTACTCCATTGGAAACCAACAAAGAGCATGAAGAAAGTGCAAATCACCGTCATTCATGTAAGCATGTAAAAGCCCTGATTAATCCCTTAATCCATTCCATCCTAATAAAAATCATCAAACACTCCATGTTGAGCTACAATCATTAATTATTGATGTGCTTCTTTGTGATTTTAAATGGAAACAGTTAGCTTCTTAAATATTTGTAAGAGTATAAACAAATTGGCTTAAATATAGAGTCTTAAGGCTATTCTTTGGCTACTTAGGATAAATGGATTGTGGACTCAGAACATATATCACATTGTTAAGTCACAAATCCTAATTTTTGGCTGCTGTTTAAATATCCATTTGTGCTATTCACTCTAATATCCCACATGAGTAATGCATAATAGACACTACAAAATGAAAAGAACCTTCATAACAGGAGAGTGTTTGAATTCTGCCATCAAAAATCTCAATTATATCACAGCAGTACTTCATTATTACTAAAAAACCTGCTTTATCTGTTCAGAATTTACATGCATCATATTAAATTCTATTCATTAGTTATTATTTAGAAAATTATATGCCATATGAACTAGTAAAATGCGTTGTACCCTTAAATTGTCAAAATTATTATCAGCATATAATAAAAGGTCTATTCATGCAGTCAAGTATTTAGTCTAAGTTTTCAAATCATGCTGCTAAATGTGTGTGTATGTATGACTTAAATTACCCTGAAATACTGTTTATTTGTAAATGAGAATTACTTAGTCCAGTTAAAACTCCATAGAGCCAGATTATAATCTTGACATTGATAAATGAATAGAAACTGGATCAAAATTGTGTCTATAAACACAATTCTAATCTTGTTAATTTCCACAATGGTTGAAGAAGATATGGACAAGGGCCACGTTCAACCCTCTAGTTGATTTAATTTAACCATCAGAGTGATTATACTTCTGTCACTAATCCAATAGTCCACAACAATTTGACTTGAAATACTGTTCCTTTCATAACATTCTTCAGCATGATATTTTTAGCCTACAGACATAAGAGATAAAAAGCTAAGACTTATAATTAAACAGCTAATCATTACTGAAAATGATATTTATAATATCATAAACTAAAATGCAATGATCTGTGCCTAACATTCACTTCAAAACCCACTTAAGTTTTTAATTCTAAGTTTCCTTTTACATTAGCTCGATTTTTTAGGCATTATTATGTTTTTCAAAATCCTTTCCTGTACCTCTCTTTCCCTTAACTCTGGGTATCAGGGAATTTTGAAAAGTTCATGGAAAAGTTCTTTGATCTTTTAACTCTATTTGGAAGTCTCCCCGTATATCTTTCCATTTTAGGCACATCTCTTTCTATTTTTATGCTTAATTAGCTCCATAATTCAGGTAAACTATTCTCTTATTCATTTTCCCTTGTGTGGGGAATCTTTATTTTTCCTTTTCCTTTATTTAATGTGCCAGTTGTTTGTTAATTATGTTAATATTTTCTATGACACAAACTCTACTCTTGTTTATTCTAATGTTTACTTTTTCCTGTTTATTTCCATTAACCCAGGTGTTATTCAATTTTCAAATGTTTTAATCTGCCCCCTGATCTTCCATTTATTGATATCTAATTATCTAGTGTTATGAATTGAGTAGATACTTTGTATAATTGTGATGCTTTTAAACCTGTAGCCTTCCTTTGTGACTGGGCAGTCAGGTTTTTCAGAGGATTCATGTGCACAGAAAATGAATGTGGATTGCTTTTTCCTGGTGGGCTGTGCACACTACGTGCTTATCAGGCCCATGTGTTGAGATCTCTGTCATTTTTCAGGTTTTTTTCTATGTCATGTTCATCTTCAAAAATAGTGAATTAAAGTCTGTTGCTTTTATTATGGATTCACGTATTTTTTCTATCAGCTTTTTTAGTGATTGCTTCATGTATTTTGAGATTCTTTCATTGGCTGTGTGGATATTTATTATGGTTATGTCTCTCTGTTAAATTGACATATTATTCATTATATTATGCCCATCCGTCTTCCTTTTGCTATTTGTTTTTCCTTCTTGAAGTTTATTTGTGTTAGTCTGGGTAGACTAGAGAAACAAATCCATGGACACACATATGTGTATAAGAAAATTATTTATATACAAGAGCAATTGAGCATTGAGAAATCATCCCAGCCAATCCAGATCAAGTCCATAAATCCGATATTAGCCCATATGTC
>NW_022103908.1:31084331-31086405 GCF_000313985.2 Echinops telfairi
TTGTTTAAAAGGTTGTTGTTTTCCCTTTGAGATTTTCTACATGGACAATCTTGTTATCTGAACACAGAGAGTTTTATTTCTTCCCGATACCTCTAAACGTATTTCCTTTTCTATATTTATTGTATTGAATCGGTCTTCTACGCCAATAGAAGTGGAGCGAAGTAGTGTGCTTTCCTTATTCCTTAAGATAGCAATTCCTTATCTTAGGGTGAAACCATCTAGCTGTTTGTAGCTGCTGTTTTAAATTATAATCAAGTTGGCTCTGACACATGGTCACCGTATGCTACTAGACGAAATGTTACCTGGTCATTGATGCATCAGCTTCATTGTCTTGTATGTGTGAACACAGTCTTTGTGCCTATTATATTAATACATTATATTAAGCTCTCCCACCGCCCACCCCTTTTGTTCTTCAGTTGGGCTGCCTTCCATACAGCCTGCACCTCAAAACCACACACTGGGCTGTGAGTGATAGACCGGACTTTCTACTCCAGTAAAGAGTTACAGTCTCATAAAGCCACAGGGGCTCACCGTGAGTCAGCAATAACTTCATGGCAGTGAGGTGGGTTGGTTTGGTTCCTCTACCAAACAGGAATTGCTGTTCTTCTGTAAGTCTGTCTTTTCTTCTTCCTGTTCTTCCTCATTTATCCAGTTCTCTAATAAATTGAAAATAACATAGTTTGGGTCACCAAAGTAGATTATTTACTTTTTACAAATTTACATGTCTCTTGCAATAGATTTGCTAATGTAAGTATGATGTTAGCATTATGTTTTTTGTAGATATTTTTAATCAAATTGATGAAGTTTCCCTTACTTCCTGGTTTGCTGAGATATTTGTGATTTGTGTATCATTAAAGCAACCTGCTACTTACTGTAAGATCACGACCTTGAAAACTTTATAGGGTGATTCAACTCCGCAGACCTGCGATTGCATGTGTCCAAATTGATTATACTGATGCTAACAGTCACAACAATGAAATATTTTAACTAGACGCATTTATTTTCAATTTCTAATAAGGCAATTCTTTTCATTTATGTGCAGATCTGTTTTAATTTACTTTTCCTGAATTTAATACGAAAGCTCTACATGTCCCAACCCTTACAAAATATTTTAATTACATCTCTGATAATTTTGGAGTTCTTTTTTTTTGATGTATGCTACTTTACTTTTTCCCACCTCTAAGAGTACTTCAAAATCTTAGTGGCAAATATTCTATTCTTTTTCATTGTGTATTGCCATTAATTATTTGAAGCACTCTTTTATATACTTTCTATTCATTTTCAAAAAGTTTCTCCTGTTTCTGTTCAGTTTCATTCTAATTATTCAATGTTCTTATTGTCAAACTACTCCCTATTTACCCCCCTAAAAAGCAAACTCTTTGCCATTGAGTTGATGCGGACTTATAGTGACTCCAGAGCAGATATTAATATTGCCACTAAATTTTTATTTCATTTGTGACCCATATTTAGTTCAGCCAATTACCTTTTCATTAATTTTTAATGTGTCAGTTTTATATTCTTGTTTATTCTATATATCAACAATCATACATATCTCAATAGAAAATTTTAACACAATATTATGCATGTCACTAATCTAAATAACAATTTAAAACTGATAATGTACATGGCATATATCTTCCATCTTGTTTAATATATTAGATATTTTCCTTCAGTTTTATTTGGTAGTTTTTAAAATATTCTCAAAATCATACCTTCATCTAACCCATCAAAATTAGAATTTCATTGTTTTATTTTGTAGTATATTTTCTTCAATCAAATCGAATTCACATCACATTAAGTGTTTTGAGATAATAAAATATTTTTGTTTGTTTCTGTCTAAAAATATTTAAATTTAAAATTTGCATCATTATATAGCCTCGTCATAGATAAAATCTTATTCAAACCCTCATTATGTTGCAGGAATTAGACCAATATTAATACTGGTTGGAGGTGCAAACTTTTCCTTACCTCATTTTCTGAAGCTCAAATTCAATAGAGAACATGAGTATTTCAATCTTCAATTTATGAAATATATGGTACTTCTTTGATCAAGTTAACCTACATTTTATTGTCC
>NW_022103908.1:31087143-31088753 GCF_000313985.2 Echinops telfairi
ATGTCATGTTGCTCTGTGTTTTCTTTCTATAGGTTCCATAGAATACTTGTATTTAATCTTGATAATAAATTAGTCCTGAATGATTTCAAAATGACTTCTGGTAACACTGTTAACCTCAAGGTCAGTAGTTCAAACACACCAACAGCTCCTTAGTAGAAAGATGAGACTCTCTATTCTTGTAACGAGATCCAGCATTAGAAATCCAATATAGGGTCGTTATGTGTCCTAATCAACTAGACGGCAGTGGGTTTGGCTTTATAAACACTTTCAAAATTTTGTCATGCATTTAGTTTTGATATTTCAATATTGCTTTTAGTTGCACCATTTTCCAAGCCTGACTCACTGTAATTTTTTTTGACACTAGGAGTACAGGCTAGGTATTGGTGATATAATTATAATGCTAATACCTACACTAAATGCATTGCTGTATTACCGTCAGAAATAAAAGCATGTTGAAATGTGAAAATCCCTCATGCCTACATTATGTTATGATCTTTGATAACCTTTATTTTCAGATGGAAGTAGTTTACAATACAGTATCTGTATAATGAGCACCAATAAACAAGCTGCTGTGCCAAGGGCGAATGTAATTCCAAGCAATAAAATTCAATCTCTGACACGGTATCTTCTATTCTTCATTTCAGATTCATTACATATTATGGAGATCAATCTCTTTGACACAGTACAACTCTAAACACATTTATACCAAAATATGTACTCATTAGCATGTTTGAACTCCGTAGCTACAATAACAGGGTTCCCCCTTGCTTTGCTGTAGTACATAGGATTTGGAAAGCAGGCCTTGAGTATTCTGACAACCACATTATTCTAGAACCTATTTTTTCTCTCTCACTACAGATCCATGTATTGTGTACATTCTATATATACATATTATGTGTTGTAAAGAGAAAATATCACTGCTTATAAAACTTTTAAAAATGCAGACTAAGCAGTGCTTTCAAAAACGATCATTAACTAGACTATTTTGCAGTACTTAGTAACATTAATATAGTCACATTTTTCTTTACAACTCAATCATCATGTAATTAAATTATGACACACACGTACATTGTCTTCAAATCAATTTTGATAGGAACCTTATAGAACGGAGCGGACTTTCTCCTGAGCATTTTTCAAGCTGTAAGTCTTTATAGAAGCAGACAGCCCCTGTTTCTCCCGTACAAGTTGCCGATGGGTTTCAACCTTTGAGTTGAAGTCCGCTATCTCAGTTAGCAGCCATCCCACTAACCCTGATGCCAGATAGATACTAGATTACTGAACTTTTTACCAAAGGAATTGCTATTGAAAGCTTCTTAGGCAGGCCAACTATTAAAATTAACGATCTTCTGTCTAATTGCAATCACCAAGTTATGATCTATACTGTTTGACACCTCACACTACTTTTAATAATAAAAAGCAAATAGAATATAAAAAAAGAAAACTGGATTAGCATTGATAAAAATATCAACTATTAGCATATTTGATCTCCACAGCTAAAATGATAGGGCTTGCTCCTTGATTTTCAATATTGCACATATTTTGAAAAGCAGGCCTTCCATTGTCCCACGCAATTCAAACTACCCATGCCCCTTAATTTAGAGATTGATATT
>NW_022103908.1:31089786-31091220 GCF_000313985.2 Echinops telfairi
TGTCCTTTTGTGCTTGACATAACATTATTTCCTCCAGTTCTTCCCAGATGGTGATGTCCTTTGTGCATTCTTCACTGCTTTTTAGGGATGTGCAATACCCCGCTTTATGTATGTACTACAGTTTTTTAATCTATTCGTCTGTTGATGGAAATTTTGGTTGTTTCCAACTCCTTGCAATTGTGAACGGTGCTGCGATGAACACTGGAGCACAGGTGTCTGGCCGTGGTTTGTTTCTTATCTCTTCTGGGTATATGCCAGTAAGGGGATTGCTGGATCATATGGTAGCTCCATTTCCATCTGTTTTAGATATCGCCAAATCAATATCCGTAGTGGCTGTATATACCTATAGGTCCACCAGCAGTGGATGAGAGTTCCTATCTCTCTACAGCCCCTCCAACACTTGTTACTTTCTGATTTTTTGAATTTGGCTATCTTTGATGGTGTTAGGTAGTATCTCATAGTTGATTTAATTTGCAATTCTTTTATGGCTAGAGATCTGAAACATTTTCTTATATATTTATTGGCCATTTGGATTTCTGCCCTTGAGAATTTTCTGTTCAGGTCCTTTGCCTACCTCCTGATTGGAAAATTAGTTTTTTTCTTGTTGTAAATTAGCAGAGTATTTTAGATTTTAGTAATAAGACCTTTGTCTGATTTGTCATTGTTAAAGATGTTTTCCCACTCTAGGGTTTCTCTTATTACTCTCTTGGCAAATTCTTTTGATGTGCACAAATGTTTTATTGTTAGTATATCCCACTGGTCAATTTGTGCCTCCTCTGTGTTTGTGTCCTTCCCTATTTCTCATAGCCTATGTATTCCCTTTGTCAAAGTTCTCAGGTTTGTTCCAGTTCCCTCATTGATAGTCCTAATAGTTTGGAGTTTTACCTCTAGGTCTGTGATCTACCTTGAGTTTAATCTTGTGCATGGAGTGAGGTAAGGGTCTTGCTTAATTTTTCTGCAGATGTGTATCCATTTTTCTAGTAACACATATTGAAGAGGGTATCTGCTTCCCATTAGATATTTGTGGGCCCTTATTGAAAATCAGTTGTCTGTATACTGATGATTTTATTTCTGGGTTTTCAATCCTTTTCCCTTGGTATATATAGCTATCATTATACCAATAGCACACTGTTTTTACCACTGTGGCTGTATAGTAGGTGCTAAAGTAGGGTAAATCAACTTTAGCCTCCAAGTTTGTCCTTCTTTTTGAGGAGTTCTCTGCTTATTCTGGGTTTCTTCCCTCTTCCTATGAAGTTGGTAATCTGTTTTTCCAATTCTTTAAAGAAAGATGATGGTATTTGGATTGGGATTGCATTGTATAGTGCCTTGGGTAGAACTGACATCTTTACTATTTTGAGCTTTCTGATCCATGAGCATGGGATGTCCTTCCATTTGTTGAGGTCACCCTTGGTTTCTTTTAAATGTTGTTGTTGT
>NW_022103908.1:31092276-31093686 GCF_000313985.2 Echinops telfairi
ATATAGGAAATATAGGGCAGATAAACTCCTCAGGACCAATATTGAGAGTAGCCATACCAGGAGGGGAAAGGGAAGGTATGTGTGTGTGGAGAGAAGAAAAGCTGGTTGAGAAGAACTTTGTTTCAGAAACCAAATGTTAAGTTACCCCCACCCCCACCCCCACTCACTTTTCCCTTTTGACTTTGATGATTCCTATAAATGATGTGGTCCAGGGAGTGACCTGGTGGCTTTAGTTGACATCGCGGACAGTATGGTGGAGGTCCCGAGGATACTGGCATGATACTATGAAGGCAAATGCTATGGCATTTCAGAGACCCACTTTAAGTGAAGTGGAAGACATCCAAGGATACTGACTCCTACAGGAATATTTTGGAATTAAGCTTAGTCCTAGATCTGTAATACATAAGCTTTATTTCTATATAAAGTTTCAAACTCTAATTTCAATTTCCTAATCTTTAAAATGGGTTGGGGATGCCTATTTATATGTGTTCATGATTTCAATGAGGGCTAAACTTATTATAACTCCAGCTTTACTCAGATTCTATGCCAGGAGGAAACATACGTAGCTTCCACCCGATATACATCATAGACTCCAAAACCACAGCCATGAAATCCATTCTGACTTTTAGGGACCTTATGTAAGGTTTCTGAAGCTGGACATTTTTACAGGAACTAATAGGCTCACTTTTCTCCTGAGTGGGTTTGCATGATGTTCAAGCTTGAGGTTAGCAGCTCAATAATTATCCCACATTTCATAGAGCACCAACATGCACCACTAGAGATCCCCACACCCAATGAAACCCACTGCTGTCAGGGCCATTCTGGCTCAGAGTCACATGCAAACAGCATACTACTGCTCCATGGGGTTTCAGAAGCTGCAAACCTTCACGGAGGCAGACAGCCGAATCTTCCTCTCACAGAAGATTCAGACACTTAACTTGCAATAGACAGTCTAATTCTTAACCCACTTCAATACCAAAATCCCACTGCCTTTCATTAAATTCTCTATAGTGACCCTATGTAGGATTTTGGAGATAGAAACTACTTATATTGTGGTTAGAAATCCAATGTTTTAACACACCGGGCCACCAGGATTCCTTTGTAATATGAAAACCACCCACCCCCATCAAGATAATTCTGACTCATAGTCCTTCAAAGTAGGATTTCTGACTTTGTAAATCATTAGGAAAGTGAATAATCTTACGTTAACCCTGAAGAGCAGCGGTTACCTTGACATTAGCAGTCCAACACTTACCTGGAAGGGCCACCAGGGCTCCTTTTGCCCACCAAGCAGTTCTTTATATAATCCCCCAAACCAGTATTTAACTTTGCATTGAATAGAAAGGAGAAATTCTGAGTGCCAAAATTAGATTATTTTGAGGCAGACAGAGCTGTTGTTCCACCTGATTC
>NW_022103908.1:31094998-31099275 GCF_000313985.2 Echinops telfairi
AACAAAAAAGAAACATTGAGACATTTGAATTATTGTGCTGTTGAGGAATATTGAAATGATCACAGACTGCCAAAAGAACAAAGCAATCTATTTTGGAAGAAGTAAAGCTAAGACGCTTCTGAGAGGCCAGCATGTGCGCCATCTCATGTACTTTAGATGTGTTCTCTGGAAAGACTATTTCCTGGACAAGGACATCATGTTTGGTGAAGTGGAGGGGCATGGAAAAAGAGGAAGGCCCTCGGTAAGATACATTGGTACAGTGGCTGTATCATAACATAACAATTGTAAGGATGGCACAACACATAGCAGTGACTTTTTCTGTTCTACATAGGGTTGTGATGAGTCAGAACTGACTGGAGGCCCTCTAACAAGAACAGCAACAATAGATGGGTCAAGAAAGGACATTTCCATTAATCAATCAGGAGCCACAATATTCAATAATTTCAGAAATTTTAGCAAGGAAAATCAAAAGCACAAAAAGAGGAAAAATAAACACTTAGAGACAAGATCATAGACATGATATAGATCTATTTTACACTCCAAAATATTCTTTTAGAATTGGCCTCTGTTTTACCTACAGCACAAATAACTTAAAGTCAGTGAATTAAATTAATTTTCTCCAAGTTTAGGACACTGATTTCTTTGACTGTTGGCTCTGGGAGAAGTCCTGTATTTTTTCAACTTCTGCTGCTTGGTTCTTTGGTGTTATGTGGCTTGGCATCTATGTTTCCCTCTGTGTGCTGGCTTGCTTTTGTGACTAATCTGCTCACCTTATATCTAAGAGTGATTGATTTATGACACACTCTACACTTGCATAGACTTATTAACATACGAGAGACAACCCTGTTTCCAAATGGTTTGCATATCCCTGTATAATGGTAAAGAGCCATGCACTGAAGTATCCTGGGAGAAAACAATTCAATCCAAAGCAACCTCTCAATAGCTTTTGACTGTCCTGAATCACAGAATGTAAGAAATTTGGCACACTATACAATAATATCCAGTGAAAACCAATTTTTGGAGTCTTTTTTCTGAACTCCCATTGTGCTTTAACTATTATCTCTTTGCCCTTTTGACTTTCCATTGCTTTTGTTTTCTGTATTTGCCCAATAAGCTGCACAGAATTGCCAACCTGGTGAAGGAAAGATCCATGTTTAATTTGTCTTTATATTTTCTAGATAAACATCACCTTGCCTGTTGTTGTTGCTGTTAATACGTATCCTGGAGTTGGCTTGGATTTATAGTAATCTTAAGCATAATAGAATGATGGTCATGTCCCCATAATTGTTACTATGCTTAACCTATTATTGCAGTCGCTGAATTAAGTCTATTTCATTGAGGGTCTCCCCTTTTTTAATTGATCCTTTCATTTACCAAACATGATGGTTTATGCTTGCTATTGCCTCCTGATGACATGCCCCAAGTACGTCAGCTCTTCCCACATCATTCTGCCATCTAACATGTGTTTGGGCTGGAGCTCCCCCAGGACAGATTGGCTATCCAAGCTCCCTGAGCCATTGCTGCAATTAGAATGGTTTCCTGTTGTTGTCATCCTTGTTATTGCCCAGCCTTCACATGCAAATGAGAAGATTGCCTCGCATGCTGCCATCAAGGCTCATCAAGAGTTGACCAAGTGAATGAAGGATGAATATGTATGTTTTGAGGTGGATTGTTGACAACGAACCAGAAATATGAACTTTCTTGTCTCCAACCACATTTTCTTTACTTAATCTTGTTATTTTAATAAGAGCTTTTTGAAGGAAAAAAATACCACATTTAATGTGCACATTAAATTTAATGTACAATCAAATATATCTGTTGGGAATTATAGTAATTTATATTATTTTCTTTTTATCTGAGAGGAAGTCTAGTACATGTATGGAGGCGAAGCTGGAAGGCACCTTAGAATTGATGACGATGAGACTGTCTGCTACGCCTTGAATGTGTTATCTTGAGAGACCTGGTCATGATCAAAGACATCATGCTAAGAGGGTTAGTGAAAAAGAAGACCTTCCACAAGTTGTGTTGACGTGATGTGGTGATTGTGACAGTGTTCTCAAACATAACAATTGTGAGGATGGTGCTTGATCAGGACTGCTTAATTCTGTTGTACATCAGGTAGTTATGAGTTGGAACTGACTCTAGGGTACTTAACAAGAATTAACAACCTCTATTTAAATGTATAGGATGCCCTGGTGGTGTGGTGCATTGGCTGCTAATTTCAAGGTCAGTAGTTTAATGCCACCAGGTGCTTTATATTGTGTGTGGGGTGGGGGTGGGGGTCATGGCTTTCTGCTCTCTCTCAGTAGGCTACAGGTCAGTTATACCCTCTCCTATGAGAATACTACAATAAAGAAACAACTGCATGACAGTGAACTGACATGGTTTGGCACGTGAAAGGAAGCAGTCAAGATATGATTCTTTAGGGGATAAAATAGGGTAAAGAATGCATTTTCCATATGTTTGCCAAAAAAGTAAATATACAAAAATTGTAGAAAAAAATCCCATTATCTACTGGTTACATTTTTGCATGAAATATTAGTTACATTTTGAAGCCCCCTCATATTTTCTCTGTTGTTCTTAATTCCTTGGAAGTACAACATATACAATTAGCTAATAAAGTTTCTAAAAGTTTTGAATTATAGTAAGTGACTGCACTACAGAGGAGACTATATAATAATTCTCTTTTAAATGTCAGCTTAGTTACTGCTTATTATAGAAAAATAATGTTTAACAACAATTAGCTATTTTGGGGTGTGAGATTTATATGCACCAACCTGAATCTTGGGGAAAAAAGCAACATATGGTGTGAAATAAACCTGTGGGGAACTTTGGAAATTCATAGTTGAATTGAATTTTAAAATATCAATGCAAAATTATTAATAGCCCATACCTAAAATTTCAAGATTACATGCAGAAGTTGTATTCTAGGCTTTTAGGAAAACTGAAGTTTAATTCTGGGAAGGCGGGGCTGAGAATTTCACAATATCAAATGAAGAGCAAGGTCCTTGCTAAGAATTCTAAAGAAAGTGATGAAATCTATAACTCAGTCCAACAATATTTAAATTATATACAAACAGGAGAGAGTAGGGATCACTTTTGTTGATCATTTGCCTTTCCCTGACAATAGACACAAGAAATTCAAAGCGAAAATCATCTTATAGGAAACATGAATCAGATTTGAAGAGTAGTCATCTACCCAAAGTAACACGTTCTTATTGCTTCTCTAGCTACTACATGTGATAATGCCCGCTACCATTGAGTTGATTCCAAATCATAGTGACCCTGCCTGGAGTTACCAAAGCTGTAAGTTCTTACAGAAACAGATAACCTCCTCAGGTGGGTTTGAGGAGCCAACCTTGTGGGTAGCAGTAAAACATTGCCACCAGGGCTCCTAAGTTCGAGAAAACTTGATCCTGACACCTATAGACAAAATACACATCAAATAAATTCCAGGAAATCATATCTCTATTTCAATTTCAGTTGGAACTGTTTGGTCAAATGGCAAGTTTTATTGGAGCTAGCAACTGGGAATCAACTACTGCTCAATGTCTCTTGGTCCAGACTGCTACTAACTCAGGTTTATAAAGCAACAAACCATGAGTGCATGGGGTGACTTTCTGCATCTAATTACAACTGCACTTGCTGACTAAGGGGATGAACAGCTAGAGCACTTCCAACTGATATCCCTGAGGAATGTGATCAGCAGCTCACCAAAATTTTGAACCTGAGCGCTCTCGACAGGAAAACTATGGCACAAGTAGCAAGCTTAAGCAATGGAAAAATATAGAAGCAAGAGGCTAGCAAATGAGCCTTAGGGTACTTCAGGATGAGCCTTAGAATAGCCCCATATAATGAGAAAGTACCTCTAATGGTTTCGTTGTACTTATTAGGAATATGTGAATGTAAGTTATATTAGGTAAGTATTATATATCATGAGAAGTACTACCAGAAACAAAATAACAAAATTATTACTTATTTTTTGTGCCAAATACATAGTTCTTGTTCTACTATTATGCTTATTTTACACGAAGAAAGTCATGGTATTCTTTAAGAATTTCCAAAAGTGTGACTCAAATATGTTCAAGAGAATAAATGAGTAAAGCAAAGTGTACTGTGTCAAAAACAAAGGGAGAGTAAAGAGTTACTTGTAATTAAATAAAATCTATTTAACACATGATAGATATTATAAGTGTTTCTAATTGGATAATATAAATTATGGATACAATTAATGTAGTAGCTTGTCACTAAACTATTCAATAGAATATTTTGAGCAC
>NW_022103908.1:31099900-31102290 GCF_000313985.2 Echinops telfairi
TTTTCCTGACTTCACCCCGCCTCCTCCTTCTGAGATGGCCCATTCATAACAAGCAGGATGGCAAAACCGACCAATTCCCGTCTAGAATTCCAAGTTTTTACAGTCACAGACTGTTAAGTACTCACAATTGAATCATAATCCTTTCAGAAACTTGCAACATTTTTTCTTGCCCAGACTTGTCAGTAAAACAGAACATACATTCAATTTGCTTTGTAGCATTTGTGCTGAATTATTACCTTTGTGGTGAATTACAAAGATTATGGCTTAAAGAGCCATACTAAGTTATAACCTGTACCATAGAAGGATTCAAAAGTTCATGGAAAATTCAATTAAAATACCATGAAATGTCCTTTGAATTCCTTGAATAATATACATATATTATTAATTTCCAAATTTTGATATGTGATAAAGGAAATAAGACATATTCTAGTACCAAACTAATGTTTCCAAATAGGCCCCCAAAAGGCAAAGCGGTTGATGTGGGATATACATTTTGTAACCATTAGTTAGAAAGTAAGTGGATAGATAGGTTAGCAAGTGACATTTCTTATGTTGAGTGTATTTAGAATATAGCTAGACCAGGATTATTAGTTGGATACAACATTTAATTACAAAATTAAATTAATCATGCATGTCAAAATTTTTCCAATTAAAGGATGAAATCCTTATTTTGTCTTCTGATATCTTACAATTGACTAATAGGCTCATTTAAGAACAGGAAACTAAGCAATTTGCTGACAAAATCTCCAGTGAGTTTTCCTGTCAGTAGGAACAGTGGTCATATACCAAGTCATGAAGCTTTTTTCTAGTAGGTTAAGTGAACCAATTAGCACTTGCTATCAAATTCACCTGAAGAGAAATAGAAATAAAAGTTTTAACAAGCTGTAAATGTGTAAGATTGGGCTAAATGATAATTTTCCCTCCTAAAAGTATTTAGCCTCTAATGATCTTCCTCTGTTACTTTTATTTCGTTTTATTTTGCACCGTCTTATAACGTTTGTGGAATAGGGCAAATTTTTATTCACTCTGATATTTTCTACAAGGTAGAGTATAATAGACTCGATATGCCATACATTCCTGTCCCTTCTCTGCTTCTTCTCTCTCTCTAGGGTGGTAATGGAGAGGGAAAGGTCATTTCAGGCTTAACGTTGACGTCAGAAGGAGAAAATGAGCATGTGAATTCTGGCTTCATTCTCATCCTTCGTCTTCCCAGAGTTCTTTTCGCTGGGGGCCTGTGTTCTAAGGCTGAAGGTCAGAGTTGTTAAGCCATTTCTTGAAAATGCGAGGCCATGTTCTCCATACAGCTTTACCAATTAAAACAGTATTTTGTCTTCTTCATTCTGAACTATTTGCCTGGTTTCTCAATAAAATGATACTCATGCAGAAACATCATATGGCACTCCAGAGTCTCTTTGAGCACTCAACATTAGTTTCATTGGTCTGCAGGAAATAGGGGAAAATCATGAGACAAAACAAAAATAGAATGAAAAATGTTTTAATTGGAGATAAAAAACAGAGATGTAGGACTTGGACTTGGGTATATCTGGATTACAAAGGCTTAATTTGGACCACGTGGCTGGGCCTGCCTTATGCAAATATCTCATTAGCTGCTCTTGAGATGAATGGCTGTAAGTCTTAGACCACATGTGATAAACCTAGGATGAATTCCCTGTACCTTGTGCCAGCATCGTCCACTGGTGAGTACCTGCATTCACAAAGAAAAAGGCATATGTATGTGGATCCTAATGCAAAGTTGCAGGGTTCAACGAAATTTGGCTACCACTCTGGCCTCAGGCAAATGTGTTGCTATGTGACATTGAGTCGGATCGGACCCATCATGACCATGTGCACAGCAGAATGAAACACTGCCTGCTCTTGGATCATCCTCACAATTGCTCCGATGCTCAAGCTCACTGTTGCAGACAAGGTGTCGGTCCATCTCCTGGAAGGCCAGCCTCCTTTTTTTCTGCCTTGCCACTTTACCAAGCATGATGTCCCTCTGCAGGAACTGGTCTTTCCTGACAACATGTCCAACATACCTAAGACTAAATCTTGCCATCTTTGCCAAAATATGTAAGATGAAGTCAGAGTACTTGCCAGAGTGCCCTGGCCATCCTTCTTCCAAGACAGATTGGTTTGTCTTTTTAGCAGTGCATGGTACTCTCCACATTCTTCTACACAGGTTGCTGGGTAGCTTCATGTAAGTGGCAAATGGCCATGGCAAATAAATCCCCCGTCAGATTCTGGTCAGGTAAGATCCTCCAGCAGATGCTAACTTGGTAGCTTTGGAAAGTAAACCCTTTGTATCTAAATGTATGGGGTTAGCCATATTGCAGAGGATATAAAAATGCACATTTCTGCTGTTTGACATTGAAAAATCAGGCACAAGT
>NW_022103908.1:31102766-31104172 GCF_000313985.2 Echinops telfairi
CAGTACCAACTTTAGACCCAGAAATGTTTTCTCTACCGCAGCCCTGGAATTCCCGAGTTTCCTGGGTGGTGTACACAGTTCATGTGCTCAGTGGCTTGTAACTCCAAAAACTCATGGCTCAAGTCTGCTGCTAGGCCCCTCCCAAGACAAACTTGGCTATCTATTTCTTAAAAACCAGTGCTTGAAAACCTTATGTATCTTTTCTGATACACATGGAGTCTCCATTCGTAGATGTGGACTCAGTGGTGGCCTCTGACCAGATTCCCTATCCTCGGCCTCTTTGGGCTATCCTCAAAGAACAGTCAGGACCCTAAATGGTTTAGTTTCCCATGTTCAGGGTTGAGTGAGAACTATTCCTTGCATTCTTCTCTCTAAGGGAATATGAAAAAAAATGAAATAAGAAATAAAAAATGAACATTGTCTGTGTTCATTGCCATGCCAGCATGACTACGTTTCCCTAACTATTTCATGTATAGAAATTGAGACAAATAAAAAATGTGGAGTTGAATAAATAAAGATTCTGAGGGAATGAACATACTCACAGACTATGTATATTTAAACCAGAGGCACTCGACAATTTCTGATGAACTAATTTTACTCCACTCAGGCAAGGAGACTTCTTCTAAAACATAGGAGAAAAATTGAGGAATAATTTCACATTTTGTATTGCTGGAATTTTTATTTCGGATTTGAAGTCTAATCAGATATTTAATTTTAAAACTGACTTTTCCTTGATAATTTGATAGATCTAAAAATTCTCAACTTCAGGCTACTGTATGTTGTATCTCCCTGTTGTCGTTTAAAAGAGTCTTGTTAGTGTAATAGATACAGCACTGGGCTGCACACAATGCCATTGGTTCCAACCCCCCAGCTACTCCTCTGTAGAAAGATGATCTAACACTTTACAATCTTGGAAACACAAAGTAGCATTTCTACTCTGCCCTACAGGAATTCTGGGAGTCAGAATCAACTCAATGGAAGAGGGTTTGGCTGCCAATGTTGTTGACATTTAGTCCCATTTTTAAACTTCTAGTGATGGTATTCATGAAATACTGAATAAAAGTTAGGAATGTGTCTAAGATAAGAACCTTAAACACAAAATGATTTTAGAATTTACTCAAGAAACTCTGGTGGGCTGTGGACAGCTAACCACAAGGTCAGAGGTTCAAACTTGCCAGGTGCTCTGAAAAGAAACAGGCAGCTTTTTGTGACTGTAAAGATTTACAGTCTAGGAAAGTAAATACAGGGTCACGAGGAGTTAGAGTCAAATGCAGGACAGTGGACTTAATTGTGTCAAGTAAGCACTTGTGTTAGTATGGGTTGACTAGAGAGACTAATCTAGAGATACTCACAAATGTGTAAAAGAGATCTTTATATCAGAGCAATTGTGTTAGGAAAACATACCA
>NW_022103908.1:31105682-31110687 GCF_000313985.2 Echinops telfairi
ATTTATCCATACTTTCAGGGCCATTTTGCCAAAGTGGCATAGTGGTTATACATTGGACTGCTAATCAAAAGGTCAGCAGTTCAAATCCACTAGCCACTCCTCAGGAAAACTATGAGGCTTCTACTTGTATAAAGGCCTGCACTCTTGGAAACTCACAGGGGCAGTTATTCCCTGCCATATAGGGTTGTTACAAGTCAGAATCAACTAGATGGCAGTGAGTTCAAGGGTTTTTGTGTTTTTTTAATTTTTAATTTTTGAGGTGCTATATGTCAGATTCAACTTGACAGCAATGGATTTAGTTTTTGTGTTTGATCTTTGATTTCTTTGCTTTGTAAATTTTGATATGTACAACCCATTATTCTTGAGTCTCATTTTCTACTTGGGATGGGAAAAACCTTCAGTGGAAACCCTTTTAAAATGATTAGACAATGGCGAATGAACTGATAATATTATAGAGTGATTAGTTTCTACCTTTAAGGTACTTAATGAAGCTTGAGCTAATCTTGCTATTGTCTCTATGTCTATTTTTACTTTTATTACATAATTATCTAATTTCATATGAGTTATTATCATAAATATCCAGACTATGTTCATGACATAATTTTCTTCCAATGTCATTATTACATATTTAGTCTCCATCATTAGCCATGAAAGAAGTTCTAGAAAGAATATTAATGATAATTCTTGTCAATTTACATTTACTTAGTTTTTAAGTATTTGAAAATTATGTTAATAATATAATTATCTAGTGAATGAGTTACCTAAAGAAGGGAAGTTAGAGTTTAATGTTTTTTTCCTTCAAATATAGCCCAAAGTGTGCACATAGGAAAAATATGAGCACAAAGAGCCTAGTTATTGAATGTTATTTAAATCACCAATCTACCCCCTTTTTAAAGTAAGGTACTTTGTTCATTTACTCATAACTGAAAATCATGTTGAACATAACTAAGTGATAATCATACTGTGGTAATTTTATCATTTTTTTTTACATAAGCAAGTTCAATAAAGATGCAAATTTAAAAAAGATAATTCTAAGAGCGTGTAGTGTGGTAAGTCTTTCTTTTTTTATTTTTGGTTTTTTACTCTGTTTCTCTCACATTATCATGTGATGAAAATCTTAGTATCTCAAATGCATATTCATTTTGGAATAAAAGTGCTTGAATTAAGCAATGCTGAAATATTTTATAGACCTGAACTGCTGACACTGGATATAATTTCCTATGAACTATTAGAATAACATCGCCATTGTCTTTTACTTTATTTATTCACAAAGATCCAAACTGGTAAATTGTGACTTATATTTCTAAATGTTGCTATGTGGAGAGTTAAGCTGATTAAAAGACAGGCATAGTTAGAAAAAGTGAATTTAGGTGAATTTCAAACTCAGTGTGTCAATTTTTTCTAAATCAAAATTTAAAACAAAACAAAACAGATTGACGGTGCCTAGCTATCAAAAGATATAGCATCTGGGGTCTTAAAGGCTTGAAGGTAAACAAGAGGCCATCTAGCTCAGAAGCAACAAAGCTCACAGTGAAGAAGCACACCAGCCTGTGTGATCACAAGGTGTTGAAGGGATCAATTAGCGGACACCAAAGAACAAAAACCATCATTGTGTGCTCACCTTCCCCATATAAATGCTGAAGACAAATGTGTGCATAAGTAAGTGTGGTGAAGAAGGCTGATGATGCCCGGCTATTGAGAGATATAGCATCTAGGATCTTAAAGGCTTGAAGGTAAACAAGCTGCCATCTAGCCCGGAAGCAACTAAGCCCACATGGAAAAGCACACCAGCATGTGTGATCACGAGGGGTTGAAGGAACCAGGTATCAAGCACCAAAGGGGAAAAAAAACATATCGTGAATGAGGGGGAGTGCGTGATGGGGATCCACTGTCCATCTGTAGACAATTGGACATCCATGCAGAGGAGTAGTGGGGTGGAGATGCGTAACTCAGGGTGCAGTGTAGCACTGATGAAAATCACAACTTTCCTCTAGTTCTTAAACGCTTCCTCCCCACCCCCACTACCATGATTCCAATTCTACCTTTCAAACCTGGTTAGACCAGAGGATGCACAGCAGTGCAGATAGGAACTGGAAACACAAGAATCCAGGACAGATGAACCCCTCAGGACCAGTGGTGAGAGTGGTGATACCGGGAGGGAGGAAGGAAAGGGATTAGAAAGGGGGAACCGATTACAAGGATCCACATATAACCTCCTCCCTGGGGGATGTACAACAGAAAAGTGGGTGAAGGGAGACTTCGGGCAGGGTACAATATGATAAAATAATAATTTATAAATTATCAAGGGTTCACAAGGGAGGGGGGAGCAGGGAGGGAGGGAGAGGAAAGAAAAATGAGGAGCTGATTCCATGAGCCCAAGTGGAAAGTGAGTGCTTTGAGAATGATGAGGGCAACGAATGTATAAGTGTGCTTTACACAATTTATGCATATGTGGATTGTGATAAGAGTTGTATGAGCCCCAATAAAAAAGTAAACAGCTTGACTCTCAACCTAGCAGAAAAGAAACAGTCCAATGTTTAAATGCAAAAATGATGGTTGCATATTATCATGCAAAGAGGCCATTTCTTCCACAATCCTTGACACTGAACAGATATTCAATGACAGTTAATGAATACTTTTAAAAGAATAAATAAATGAACACATTGAATTGGTATTATATTAAGAAAAAGAAGTCTAAGGATAAAATAACTGGAAGTATTTGCCAAGGTAGTAAATGATTGAGTCTATTAGATATATAAAAGTATATAGATTAATTTTAAAACATTTTTAAATTAATTCAGCAGGAATGAGCTTACTGAGAATCAGATTTAAGCAAATGTTTTGCTGTAATGAATTGATATCAGTGATGCACCATCTGTTTCTGTAAATCAATGAGTAAAACAGTAACACCACACTAGGTACAGACACCAAATCAAAATGAAAATATGTCTACAGTTAATTTTAAAACTATTAAGACAACAATGAAAGATTTTTCTCCATTAAATTATAAAAATGAATGATGAGTAATGTGTGGAACAATGGGGCCTACTCATATATTGGTGGGAACAGCATAATTGGACATAGGTTTTGGAAGCAATTTCACAAGACATATAGTTTTTAAATTATCTAGTTTAGTCCCACTTCTATTAAAAAGCTATCAACAATTAATATTCAAATATTTCAGCCATAGTTGATGTTCAAATATACTTTCCATAGAGCCAAAAAATATATCAGGATGTGGATTTTTTTGAAATAGTATCCCACTACTGTGTATATTTTGGTATAATTTCAGCAGAGAGGAGAGCAAGAAAAAGAAAATAATGAGAACAATATATTCTAAGCTATCAGTGCAACTACTAGTAATTTACTTTCTAAAGTGGAATGTAACTATTCCATGAACTTTAAGCTTTTAAATTGTTACCGTGATCATTAAACACACATTATTTGCACTCCATAACAAATATATAACCACATACATAATTTTGACTTAATTTTTGTCTTTAGATATTTTTTAAATAATATAAAATGAGATTACAGGTGTTAGTATTCCTCTATTTTCCATAAGCAAATCACATTAAATAGACTGAAGTAGCAATTTTTAGTTTCTTTAAATGTGTCAAACTTTAGAAAAGATCAAAATGGATATCAAAACAGACTTTGAAAAGTACTCTTAATGGTGAGAGTAACTAAAACAAATGGAAGAAGTGATGAAGTCAAAGAGCTGAACAGGAAATTTCCAAGGGCAGCTCAAGAAGGCACAGTCACAGATTATACTGAAACGTGCAAAGACCTTGAGTTAGGAAACAAAAAGGGAAGAACAAGGTCAGCAAATCTTAAATGGAAAGAACTCAAGAAAAAATTCAAGTCAAGTTGAAACATTGAAAGATTCTATGGGCAAAATATTGAATGACTTATGAAGCATCAACAAAAAGTCACCATGCTATAAAGAACTAGCCAACATTCCACCATTGCAGGAAGCAGCACCTGAGTAAGATGCAACAGTGCTACAGGAAGATGTTCCGGCTGCACTGAAAGCATGAACTAGAAAGAAGGCTCCAAGAATTGATGGAATCCCAATTGCAATATTCCCACAAGCTGATGAAGCCCTGGACACACTCACTTGTCTGTGTCAGGAAATGGGAGAGACAGCTATGTGGCTGGCAGACTGGAAGGGATCCATATTTGTCTCCTTGTATGCACCTGAAACTTGGACATGGAGCAAGGAAACCTGAAGGAGAATTGATGCACTGGAATCGGGGTGCTGGAGAGCATGGAAAGTGCCACGGACTGCTAAAAGGAGAAATTGATTGGTCTCAGAAGACGTACAGTTGGAGTGCTTCTTGGAGACACGGGTGGCTGGACTTCATCTCGCAGAAGTTGGACATGTTTGCAGAAGAGACCAGTCCTGGGAAAAGGCCAACATTCTTGGTCAAGTACAGGGTAAATGAGGAAGACCTTCAATGAGATGTATTGACATAGTGGCTGCAACAATGGACCCAAGTATGGGAACACATTTGAGGAAGGTGCAAGCCTGGACAATGTTTCATTCTGTTGGGAATTGGATCACTATGGGTCACAACTGATTTGTGGAACCTAATGACAGCAATACGAAGTATGAGAAATTGTGTCATAATAATTTCTTTCACAATAATTGACACCAGACTAGTCACAAGGAGTTAAAGATTAATGATGTCCCCAAAGTGCAACTCTTCTTAGATGCTATTCTACTTAATGTTTCCCCTACTCTTCCCATCTTAATATTCCCTCGGGTCCCTAGGTACTGAATTTCACTGTAATGTGCCACAGTAACTCGTGTAACTTTCAGGAAGCATCTCAAATGTTGGTGGGTGCTATTCAGTCCAAAACCCTAAGGCCAGGCACCCAAACCAAACAACAACAACTCACTGCCACCAAGTCGATGCCCAATCATTGTGGCCGTACAGGAAAGGGTTAAGCAGTCCCTGTGAGTTTCTGACGCTGTAACAGCCAACAAGAGTAGAAAGCC
>NW_022103908.1:31111897-31113721 GCF_000313985.2 Echinops telfairi
CCAGGGTTCTTTTCTGTTATGTTAAAGGCTTGCATTGATATTCATACCTCCTCAGGTGAGCAAGAAAATATCTGACTTAAAGCAAATAAATGGAAAGAAATGTACACAAATTTTCATAACATGTATACATTTTGTGTATACTTCTTATAGTAATATTTGTCACTACAGAGACTGGAGAAGGTATAACCTTACTGGAATATGCAGTATGCAGTAATTCCTCATCATGTAACTTAAAATTTAAATATGATAATAAATGATAGATATTTAATACAGAACACAGTACAAAGAGACCAACAAATACATAAATATGCACCTATAATAAATATATAGTATGCAATGTTTGTATATTCACATTTATTATTTATGAGAGAGATTTGAAACATTTGTGGAAAATTCCCATTACCACTTTTAAGAGTTTTATTGAAATACAATTCACATGACATTTATTTCAATCATTGAATGATGTTAAATAGTTTGTGCAATCATTGCCACAATCAATTTAGGACATTTTCGTCTTTCTTGTAGTCATTGTTGTTAGCTCCTATTTTCCCATGCAACTCCTCTGCCATGCCCTCAGGAAACTATTAATCCAATTACTATCTATATAGATTCACCTATTCTGGATTTCATATAAAGGAAAATATACCACAGAATACCAAACAAGGCCAACAATAATGAAAAATAAAACAGAGACAAACCTCAATAAAAAATCAGAAAATATTAAAAGCTGAAACAAATATACAGTGGGTCAAATGGGAGACCAGATGACAAGGTGTTACATTTTAGCTTAAGTATATCGGCGGCAGTCCGTCTACAATTCACTCTGTGTAGCAAGGTCTTTCACATCCTTGGTCCATAACCAGAAGGAATTTGTTACAGGTTTAATCCGACTGGGGACCCTGGAAATAGATTGGGGCCTTTCATTGTCATCTATAGCTTTTTGGTAAACCAGGTTTTGGAATTTAAACTATAATACCAGTCTTTCCTCCACATTTGGATTCTATTATTGACAATTTTTGGAGAATATAGGCGGGTGTGTTCATTTCATGTGGAGTTAACTGACTTCTGACTTGGATGACTGTTTGTTTTAATACAAGCCTTGGAGACACAGACAGTACTCTTTCTGATAGTCTGGAACCATCTGATGTCTTCATTACACTCTGTTATAACACCCATGTCTTCAGTGATTTCTTCATGAGGGCAGGTTTTGAGAAAGGCCATGCCATAAGAACTAATTATTGTTAGATTAGGGCAACGATTGAGTGCAAGCTCAAAACCCATTCATGTATTTATATATGTACCTGATTCACTTCAGAGATCTTATTATTTTATTAAAGAATAATACAAATTATCCCCATGGGGGAAATGGTAATACTATTGATGGTATCAATTTATCAATGGTATAAAATGAAAACACTGTCAAGAAAAAGGAAAGTCCTCTTATACAGGTGTAGAATAATTTTTTAAAATAGAAAAACATGAATTTTTTATTTGTACAGATTTCTTAAGTGGTTGGAGAGTATTTACAGAAACCAGGAGGGTTGGAAATAGCATGAAACTTTTAATCATACTGATTCACAAAGGCAGAATTTGTTTGCTAGATTAAGACATATCATAAAAGTCCATTACCTTTTAATTAAGCCCGTAAATATTATGTGTTGTTGTTAGGTGCTTCGCATAGCCAATGACGCACAGGAACTCTGAGCACCCAGAAGGGATCGCTGCCCCGTCCTTAGCTTCCTCACAGTTATTCTGTTGTTGACGTCACTGTTGCTGTCAATCCACCTAAAGGTGCACCTGCCTCTTTTTCTCTGACTTTACCAA
>NW_022103908.1:31116092-31117277 GCF_000313985.2 Echinops telfairi
GGGAAAAAAAATAACTTGGGAAACAAATAAATGAGATTAAGAAAGACATAAAATGGCAAATATATAGGGGGTGTATCCGATACGTTATCATTTGACTACATTACTTTAATGAGCTATTCGGAAGCATTCAGTAGAGATGCCATAATTAAAACATGTAGATCATACCAAGCATAAACATATGAAAATATTTTTCTTGATTTAGAATGCCTTGAGAATTAGATCTTATTTTTTTAAAAAATAATACATGAATGCATATTTTAGCAAGGAGAGTACCTGTATCTTACTTCTGATATTTTGAGATTCAAATCCAAATCATTTTATGTTTTACTAGTTGATGAGAACACTTCATTTTTCAAGACAAGTGTGTTATGACAGGAGGTGAAAACTACACGAAAGGTTGGGATGAGGTAGTGGTAAATATTTAAACATATAGAGATAATTATGAAGATGAAAAATCAATTTGGTTGGAGAGAAAGCAAAAAATCCGTTAAAAGACAAGAAGTTGTATGACTAGAGAGAGAAGTTTTTATTCTACATAGGAACATAAACACAAACTTCAATGTTAATGCTGAAATGATAACTTGGATCATCAAACTGTCATGGAAAGAGACGTACATTAGAGCTTAGATTCTAATCACTCTATTTGCAGAAGGCTATGGGGAAAAAAGAGAAAATTACAAACAATTTATAAACAAATATATAACAATTATAAAATGTGCCAACAATTTTGTGAGCAATTAAATAATAGTAAAAAGACAATTACCAAAAACTCCATGAGGATATTGAACTCAGCTCCTAAAAGAATGTAAACTAAAGAAACCAACAGCATCACAAAACAAAACAAAATTATGGCAATAAATTCATGCCTATCAATAATTAAATTAAATATAAATGGATTAAATAATAAGAAAAACATAAGGACTCATTTCCCCGCTTCGGAGAAAGAAGCCACAGAATATTTTATGTATACCTTCTAAGTATATTTAAATATTGAAAGCTGAAATAAAGGAAGCAGAATATTTTTGGAGATACAGCCCCCACAAATGGGGTTCTCCGGCCTGAGGGCACTGTAAATGTGACTGCAGAGGAACTACTTTCTTGAAGAGGAATTGTGACAGTCACCTAATCTGGTGTCAATTGAAGGATTAAGAGTGTAGGGGTGGAGTCTAGGCTGTCAATCTGTAG
>NW_022103908.1:31118670-31119642 GCF_000313985.2 Echinops telfairi
TGTGTGGACATGGCCTTCTCCTGGGAAATCTGGTACTTCCTCCTTGGAGGTGGAAGACACTGCTCTCTCTCTGCCACTCCCTAGAGACACTGCAGAAGGAAAGCCACATGGACGCAACCAGACCTGGGAAGCTAGAGAAGCCACAGAAAAACTCCTGCCAGCACTGAGATGCTTACAACACCACTGGACTCAAAGAGTTTCTACCCACTGGCTTGTGATCATCCTGCATTTGACTTCATTGCATGTGTTTCATGAGTTTGAAGAGGACCTTATAGATTGGTATCAGACATATGGGCTAATATCAGACTTATGACCTTGGACTGGACTGAGTTGGGATATTTTCTCAATGTTCAATTGCTCTTGTATATAAACCTCTACCTTATATACATATACATGTTTATGGATTTGTTTCTCTAGTCTACCCAGACTGACACAAGAATCAACCACAATAACACATGAGTCTGGTGAAGGTTGTGGGAATGAAGCCTTGGGGATCTTCATTTACCAATGGCCATGACTCAAGGTAAAGAGAAATAGCTACAAAAATCTTCTAATTATTGGAACTTTGAATGTATGAAGTAAGAATTTAGGAAAATTGGAAGTGGTCAAAATAAAATGTAATGCAGGAAGATTGGTTTCCTGGGCATTAATGAACTGAAATGGACCAGTGTTGGCCATTTTGAGTCAGAAAATTATATGATTTACCACGCTGGGAATACCACAATCAAAAGGAATGACCTGGCATTCATTGTCAGAAAGAATCTTGCAAATTCCAAGCTATCTGTATTTCGATTAGATCTCTTCAAATTCAAGGAACCCCAATCAACACAGTTATTATTGAAATGTATGTACCAACCACAAATGTTAGCAATGAAGAAATTAAACAATTCTACCAATGACTTCAGTTGGAAATTGATCAAACATGCACTCCAAATGCATTGGTAGTTATTGGTTATTGGAATGCAAAAGTTG
>NW_022103908.1:31129554-31130734 GCF_000313985.2 Echinops telfairi
CTGCCTTCCCCTCTACCATGTCTCTCCCACCCTCACTGCAAACCATCGGTCTGTTATTTTATCTAATCTAGATAGACATGCAGAGGCAATAAAAGCACAAAAACAAGGCAGAGCAAAACAACAACAACAAAAGAAAAACAAAAACAAACAAACAACAACAACAAAAAAAACAAACACAAAAACAAAAAGAGAGAAAAGCTTGTAAATAGTTCAAGGACTGTTTGTTGGCCTTTAGGAGTGTTTTCAGGTCAAGTCTGATGGGGTGCCAAGCCCTGGTCCCAGAGTCTATTTTTGGTATTCCCTGGAGACTTCATTGCTCTGTTCCCCTTTGCTGTTCTGCTGCATGACCTTAGTGTTTTGCTTTGGTGTGGTGGGATCAGATTGGGTTATATTCCCACACTGTGTCTCCAGCGTTGTCCCCTGTAGGGCTATGGGTCAGTGAGGAATGTTGTATCTTACAGTGGTGCCGGCCATATGGTCTTCTCTGTGGGTTGTCTGCTCTGAAAGGGAATATCATCCTCATGGCTTTGTGGGCCAAGTTGTGCTCCACTCTCTCCCCTCCCCCTTCATTTGCTCCCGTGTGCTCTGATCAGACATGTTCCTCTCCCTGGGTGCTGGCCTCTGAAATAAATGTTTCCAGGGGGAGGGGCAGGTGTCCATGTAGTTGGGATTGGGGCCAGCCCCTCAGACCTCTCCATTGGTTCCCTGCTTCATGCCAGCATGTTACATTCACATCTTGCAGCACTGGGTTGAAGTCTGGCTCCTCTTTCCCTGTGGAGATATATACAATACATTCTCCTTGGGTGGGTTAGTACCCTGTTCCCCTGTTACCCATCTCCCCCACTTTTTAATTGGCTACCATATGTATCCCTGGATTTGGTCTGGCCTCTGCCATACTACCTAGTCCTCACCCCAGGTATCTTTGTATACAGTAGCTTTTTCCTTATGCCCCTTTTGCATTTTTTTTTAGGCTTCCCTCAGTAGACTCATATTGTAGTTGTCGTTTTGTGCTTGGCTTGCTTTGCTTAACATGATTTTGTCCAGTTCTTCTCATGCGGCAATGTGTTTCATATGTTCATTACTGCTTTTTAGCGATGCATAGTACTCCATTATATGTATGTACCACAGTTTTTAAATCCACTTGTCAGTTGATGGAAATTTGGGTTGTTTCCAACTCCTT
>NW_022103908.1:31132189-31134755 GCF_000313985.2 Echinops telfairi
TGAATATGCTATATGCCAATGTGGCATTCCTTTTGCCAGGGAGGTATTAAATTTTATTTTATTCTTCAAATACAGGTAAAGTTAAAAAATCAATTCAAATTTAATTTGTTATGAAATATACTTCATTATCTTTGACTTATATCCTTCGCATAGCTTCTTGATGAAATGAAACCCCCATTTAAATTTCAATGTTATACAATATACTGTCTCACTCTAAGAGCTAATGCACATATGGTGTTCTTTCAGTTCAACCTGATTAATCCATTCACTCATATTTTCCAAATCAGATTAATGTCTAACCTGTTGGAAAATGTGGTTAATATTTATTCTATTAAGTATCCAAAATGAAGCAATGATCATGTTGATGTATCAGTTAAGGGAGCTAAACTCACAAAGTGTACCTGTCAATAATACTTAACTGTCATCTTATGACTTATTATAAATTAAATATAAGCCATTAGGAGAAGAGTTTTTTTTAAAGGTCGCACCTAAGTATTGTTTTCCCATTATCTAGGAAAAAATCAACAATGACCTTAACAGTTTTCTTTAAATAAATATGTATACATAATCAGAGACAATTAATTGCACTAGTTTATCTATATTTTAAATGAAAGTTCCAGGTAAAACTGCTTCTATACTCCTGGCATTTATTTTTAGGAAGCCTAGATGCATTCTCTAACAATAGCATTTCCATGCTAAAATACCTATTTAGTGTATTTTGCAATACATATATTATCATCTATTTTATACAGAATATGCACTCTTCATTATGATAACATAAATACAACAAAATATTTTACTAAAGCTCAAGAATAGTATGCACGCATAATACAATGCTATTTGAAATACTGAACTATATTAAACTGTTTTCTGAATTACATTAAAAAAGAAACAAGTATTTCTCTATTGATAAACAATACATTAAGATTATTTCAACACATAAAAATGCAACGTTCCCTGTTGAGGTATATATTTTCCAAATCTTTTCATAACTATTATTTCCTAATAAAAAATATTCAGCAACCAAATAGTTCAACTATGCACTTTAAGGTAAAAGAAATGAGAAAAGAATGATTTATTTTTTTCATAACAGTGTAGATTAGTTTGATAGTGTTACTGTAGCGAAAACACCACCGGTTGATAACTTTAAAGAACAGAAATGTATTTGCTCACAGTTCAGGAGGCTAGAAGCCCTTATTCTGGTCTTGGGTCTAAGGGGCAATTCTTAATTGTCATCAGCCTCAACAGTTCCTCAGAATTCCTTGGTGAGCTTTAATATTCTTTGGCATCTGCCTTCCCCTTGCATATGTTTCTGTGTCTAGTCTGGTCTTTCTTTATAACTCAGAAGTGTTTATAAATCAGAAGCGATTTAAAAATCAGAAGTGATAAAGTATTGGACCCATCTTTCTCTTATATGTCCTCAATAAAATAATAAATAAAATACCTATTTCCAAACAAGTTCTTATTTATAAGTAACAAGAAAACCAAACTGATACTCATTAAGTGGATTCTGACTCATAGTGATCATATGGACACAATAGAAATGAGCCTACAGGTTTCTGAGACTATAAATCTTTAGAGGAGCAGAGAGCCTCCTCTTTCTCCTGCAGAGCAGCCTAGTTGCTTCGAACTTCTGACCTTCCAATTTGTAACTCAATATATCAACCATTACATCACCAAGGATTTACTTATAGGTACAGGAGTTGGAATTTCAACACTGACTCTGGGGTTGATACAATCCGAAAACAATGAATTTCTATGTATAGAAAATAATAAACCAAGTATCATAATAAAGTTCAGTAAGAGAGGACAAAATGAGGATGAAATCAGTTAAGGAGCTAGTTTCAATGTTAGCTCTAAGCATTCATACAAATAAGCTACTGTTAATGAAAACAGAAGACTAAAAGTAATACAATAGTTCCTTCCCAAAACTGTGTTTGATAGTTAAGGTTTTGTTTCAACTCAGCTGGGCCAGGTTTCTCAGGGTTTTGACACTTACCAAGTGCCATCTACTAGGACTTGACTTAACACAACGTATTCCAAGCCAATCAGTGGCAAGCCTCCACAATAGGATGACTTTATTTTGTTAAGAAAGCAGTATCCTTATTCAAGTCTCACCCCTAATACAAGTTAAGGGAAGTTTCTTTGGGCATGTGGCCTTCTTCCAATATGAAAAACAAAGCAAAAGTAAACACTTGGCTATTTGCTGATACTAGATAATGTGCTTGTCTCATTGACTTCTTGTACTTTATACTTGGACCAATGGCCTGCCATAGTGCTTGCTGATCCTAGGAGTCATCCGAAGCCTGTCATCTGGCTTGCCTACCTTGGATTCATTCAACACTGCAACCACAAGGATGACTTGTTAACTGGATCCATGTACCTTTGGCATCATACCAGGGTGGTCTTCTGTCAACCTTTGGTTTGTCAACTCTCACAGCTACAAGTCAGGAGAAGCCTCCGCTAAGCATCTGATCCATGGACATGGAATCTGCCTGGATTTGGATTATCCAACTATTTTTTGTTGTTGTTATACATTTCTCCAAATGTGTGTATATATATATAT
>NW_022103908.1:31134945-31137035 GCF_000313985.2 Echinops telfairi
AAAAATGCTGAGACTCTACTGAATACACTGATGATGACACAATCGGCTAACAAGCATCGTTGTCTCTTCTGAAAGAAACAGCACCATGTAAAGTTATAGAGAAAAGTCTACAATTTCTCTGAGAAACCCAGCATAGAATGCTCTCCATGTGTCACAGATGAGGAGTTTCTGCTCGCTACAGCATGGCTGCTAGCAGAATGAAAAAAAACAAACAAAACCCAGAGTGTATCAGCTCAGAAGGCATTAGTCCACCTCAGTGGTTCTCAACATGTGGGTCACAACCCCTTTGGGAGTTGAACAACCCTTTCAAAAGGGTAGCCCAAATCATAACAGTAGCAAAGTTACAGTGATGAAGTAGCAACGAAAATAATTTTATGGTTGGGGGTGGTGGTCACCACACATGAGGAACTGCCTGAAAGGGTCACAGCATTAGGAAGGTTGAGAACCACTGATCTAAATCCTACAAAAATGTCTTTGTCTGGGGAATCAGATGATACCGTGCAGACAAAGTAGTATTTTATCATTGATAAGAGATACTATGTAAAATAAGGCTTAATAAAATGTCATTCATAAGCAATAAGGGACACTAAACATAAATGAGGAATTTCACCATTAATATTAGTGGGAGATAGCAAGAAATATCACACAGTTTTTTTTAAGGCCAAAAATATGAAAAGTTTTTCTTAAATTATATTTGCTCATTGATGTCTATGAAAATCTTACAGAACACTGTGCGTTCCTATTATAAATGTCCGTAGTTAAATTTCCAAACTGGCAGGGTAGTGAGGATGGTTTGTAGTCTATAACCCCCTTACATTTCATCTTAAATATGATCTTTTAAAATATATGAGATATTTATTTAAATAAGTACATGAAGAAATTGAACAAGTAGTATTTTTAGTATACTTAATACTTCATGTTTGATTTTTAACTAAAATATAGGAAAAAATAATGAAGTAACAAAAATAGAGTTAGAGTATCCTATCTTACGTATCATATATCCATTCGCAATGTCCTTAGCCCTACTGCAAGGAAGACCTACTACAAAATTGTGACTTTAGGGAAAGTCACAATGAATTCCAAAAAGCAAAGTATAGATTTCCAAGAATATTTTAATCAAGTGCAACTAAACTAGAAACACATCACAAAAATGCAAAGCCATAAAGGACAATATGCCTGTATGTGTTAATATGAATTAATATTTTATACAAAGAATCATATGGAAGAGTTGAAATAAAATTTTAATATATATGGCAGAGAAGAGTTAATCCTGAAATAAAAACAGTCACTGTAAATGAAATAGCAAAGTCAAGCAATCTAGTAAAAAATATCTAAAGTATATGTAAAACCAAACTACAGTAACACATATAAGGAGCCAAGAAATATCTAAATATCAGGTCAATCCCCAAAATAATTTTAAAAACCAATAGAATCAAATTAAAAGAGGATTTAAAAATCATTTTATTGGAGAAAAATAAAAAGGATTATAATATTAATTCCTGGAAAAAATACAGGAATATAGGCAGTCTCATGTTATCTATTGGAATTCAAACTGCAAAGATATGTTTGTAAATATAATAGTTTTATCTATCAGAATAAAAAATATCTATCAAAAATAACCTCCACTCTTCTGTCATGTTATTTTACCATGTTGCCTTGAAAGTTGCTAAGATTCTAGAACTCATGTCTCTGACATTTCAAATACCAGGAGGTTCACCCATGAGACACAGTAGAGAGAAAGGGCTGGTGATCTTCTGGTGAAAACTACCCAATAAATAACCTGTGGATCACAATAGGATATTGACTAATTTAGTGATGGATTATAAACCACCTGGGTTAGAAGGAACTTAGAATTCAGGGCTGTCATAACAATGAGCTTGGTCATAAAGATATTGCAGGACCTGACCCTATTTCATTGTAAAATGTGAATTCCCTTGAAGTCCATGATTACACTTAGAGGACTCCATCCCATAAAAAGAATACTAAATGTTAGGATGTGAATAAGCATACATATGACATAAATAATAGTCCAATAAGACTATGGCGTATTTTAAGACTCAATAACAAGAGAAGAATTAAAAAAACATTTT
>NW_022103908.1:31137425-31142757 GCF_000313985.2 Echinops telfairi
CTGTAAGTCAGGATTGACTTGCTGGCAGTGAATGAGTGTTTCATATATGTATTTACATGTGCTGCAGGAGCCCTTGTGGCATAGTGGTGATGAGTTGGACTGTGATCAGCACAGTCCGCCATTCAAAACCACCAGCCATTCTGCAGAAGAAAGATGAGATTTTCTACTCCTGTAAAGAATTACAGTCCTGGAAACGCACTGGAACAGTTTTTCTCGGTTCAGTAGGTTGGCCATGAGTTGGAATCAACTCGATGGTAGTGAATTGGGTTTTGGTTATATATGCTGCAAATATAGCCACCAAAATAAGAGGGCATCCAAGGAATAAAGCAAGGAGAACGAACTTCTTAGCCCTACCAAGCACCTGGAGATAATGAGTGGAGGTTGGGTATGATCAAGATAGTATTTTAGCTCTCATAGATTTAATTTTCTTCAGCTTCAACTTGAACTCAGATAGGAACAATTGAGGGTTAGTTCCACAACCCATTCCTGGCCTCATTTTAGTTGTTGATATTGACCTTCTCTGGTGTCTCTTCTCACAGGGGTAGTCCTGTGATTTATGTTTTCCATTTGGTAAGATCCAAGTATGGAATCTCTCTTTATGTTGTTGAAAAGCTATCCACAATGAAGAAATCATTATTTTAAAGTTTTCTACCATATGTCATACAGCTTCATTTCTCTCATCAAGGCCATATGTTCCAAGTATTTTTTCTTTCACTTTTTTGCATTCCAGTTCAGTCCTGAGACATGGCTGGTTTAAGTTTTCTGCTCATAGATTTGTTGAACTTTTGGCTTATAATTTAAATGTTCTCATCCATAAGCTTACTCTCCTGCTAACTGTGATGATCAATTTATACCTTACACATCATGTAAGTGACAAAGAGTCCTGTCATATTCTATGTTTTCATGAATGTTACTTATGTTTCCATTATAGAAATAGGAAGCAAAAAATTATAAAAAATAAAAAACAGCTGAATTTATCAATCATTTTATTAATCCATACTTATCACAATGTTAATTTTAGCACAATGCCAATAATTTTTAAAAACTGCATAAATACTTCTGTCTGCTGACATGAGAACTAAACTTTGACAAAGTTTCTGTCTATTGTATGAGGCAGTGTGGTCAAATTTAGCAAAAATTTATTTTTTTTGAATATTGTAAGCCCATTTAAAGTCAAAATAATTCATGATATGAACATAAGGGGTCCAAGTGGCACTATCAACCCCTCCAAATTAATACTTTAATATTAATAATTATATTGTGAAAATTATAACTTATGTGCCATCTTTCCACTGACTTCCTTAGGGCAATGTACACACATACATACACACATCAAACAGAGGATAGAGAAAAAGACAGAGACAGAGAAAGAGAGAAAGGATGGAAGGAAGAAATGATCTCTGTCTCTCTCTCTCTCTCTCTCTCTCACACACACACACACACACACACACTCACATACAAATAAATGTACTGGAGAAAGCACAACAAAACAAAACCCTGTCCTTAGCAGACATTTTCCATTCAACTGGTAAAAGTAGATTTTGTCTGTTTACTAAAGCTAAACTAAGGCCTGTTTCAAAGATGCAACATAAGAAAAAATGTACCATCTTTCTTGCCCTACTCCAGGCAGATAACCCACTCAGCCAAGCAGTAAGGAAGAGCTTATTTGTGCAGCATGGAACAAAGATGATTCAGTGAGAGTCAATGTGTGGAAAAGTGCCTCCTCCTTGTCTTTTTTTCCTAATGTCAACACAAGTCAAATCTCTCAGCGACACATGTGTTGCTTGGATAGGTTATAGGGCCATTCTATATTAAGCAAGTGGTTTCGAAGCTTTACTAATTAAGGTGAGCTTTACTAATTAAGGTGATGTGGTTCACTGAGAGTTGAGTAGAAACATATTCAAAGTTTCTAGGAGCTTAAAACTGGTTTTGTTCTCCCCTTTGGTTTCCTATATATGACTATGCATAGTGTCTTAATCTACTCTCTTTCAAGTATACTCATAGTCTGTATAAGGATACAATCTCATGACCATTAGACATTCTTCAAGTGTGGAATTGAGTCTGTCCCTAGGGATCAAATTGCAACCAAGCACTAGACATATAAAACGATTAATAACAACAGGGAGGCATGTGTGCCTCCATACAATCAGCCATAGGGTAGCATTTCCCTCAAAGTTCAGAATGCAGAAAGGTGCAGGGAAAAAGCACGAATGGAAGCAGAGAGCCCAGGAAGGAAATAGTAAGAGTGCCATTATATTGCCAACTATACATTCTGGCAAAACTACAAAGATTGTCATTATTTTCTGGCATATTTTATATTGAAATTAGTATATTGAGTCATACAAGATGGCATGACTAAGGCCCTTCACAGGATTGCTGAGACTCAATCTTCATGGTACCCATCAACCTTGTCATCAGTAGAGTAAAACCTAACTCCTAGCACCATCAAGATTCCAGCAATTCCAGGCCACAGGCAGAAAATATATATCATAAGTAAAGTCTGACTTGAAATTAACTTTTAATTTACATTTCTTTTGGAGACCAAACCAAAAATTCACTGTGATCAAGTTGATTCTGACGCATAGTAACACTCTATGAGAGGGTAAAACTGCCCCTTTGGGCTTCAGATGCTGTAACTCTTTACAGGAATAGACAGCCTCATCTTCCTCTGGCAGAGCAGCTGGTAGTTTTGAACTGATGATTTTGTGGTTAGCAGCAATTCACAGTAATTGTTCAGCATTGAACTCCATAGATAGTTGTCTCACTAAAATGTATATTCTTTTGTCCTATAGGACATGGGCAATGTGACTAAGGAAAAGCCAATAAAAATCCTTAATTCTTTGATCTGTACTCACTGAAAAAACCCACTGCCATTGAGTGGAGGCTGACTCATAGTGGCCTTGTAGGACATAGTAGAACTGCCTCTGTAGGTTTCTGAGATTGTAACTCTTTAAAGAGCCCAGTCTTTCTCCCAAAGAGTGACTGGGGGTATCAAAGTGTTGAGTTAACAGATCAAAAAACTAACGAGTAGCCATTACACCACCAGAGCTACTTCACCGCTAATAAGAGTATCTAATAGGATTTTTCTCTATTTCATTTCCGTAATGTGTTGGATTTTCAGTTCTCACTCATGCTCAGTTAGACTGTCTGTATTTCTAATCGCTTCTTTAATAGACGATGTTGACTATGATATTTCCTCTAGAGCAGTGATTTTCAACCTGTGGGTCGCGATGCCTTTGAGGTCAAATGACCCTTTCACAGAGGTCGCCAGATGCATAACAGTAGCAAAATTACAGTTATGAAGTAGCAATGAAAATAATTTTATGGTTGGGTTGTCACCACAACATGAGGAACTGTGTGAAAGGGTTGCGGCATTAGGAAGGGTGAGAATAAGTGCTCTAGAGCAAGGCGAAGAAATAAGGCCAGTCACTAAACAGATACAAAGTAAATAAAAAGATTGTGTCCCGTATAAATGGTTAGTTCAAACACTTAGCAAGAGGAAGCTTTGTAGGGCCAAGTAGAAGACAAACTTGTAACAGTCTTGCTGATATTAATTGTCAGTGAGAAGCAGAGTTATAGAAACAAAGTAAATGAAATCATTCTCAGAATTGAGAATTCCAAGGTAACAGTAAAAGGACAAATCCATTTTTAAAGTTATCCTTAATAGTATATTCATGTGTAAAAGTCAAATGTGAAACAAAATTGTATATTTGCTGCTTTTTTTTAAAGGTTAGAGTTGTTGAACTTTCTTTTGGGATGATTATAATTTGAAATGAGCAAGTGGAAAAACATTTCATTTTCTGAACTCCTCTGGAACATGCAGACTCACAATTCAATAGAAACAGCGTGGAAGAATGTGTTCCTGCTCTTGTGTCCAGTTGATCGGTGCCACTCACGGCTGTGAACCATCTCATTTTTAAAAACACACTGGAAACTTGCTCATCTTAATTCCATTTAATCATGTGAGATTTATTTCTGACTTTAATTCTATATTTTATTTAGTTTCTTCTCTGAGATATTATTTAAAAAGTGAATTTTGTTCACTTGTTATTTCGTGTTGCAATGGGGTAATTTTCAATTTTCATCACCAATCAGGGGGTATGTGCACTTGTGTTTTTATTTTTTTCTTCTCATTTTATATCCTTTGCACTGTTCTTAGTTTGTAATCTCAAAAGCTCCCATTTGCACATATGTTGTTTGTGATGCAGAAGGGTGTCTCTAACTTGGCCCTTACATTGAACAGGTTTATGCAATCTGAAAATTGAAGAAATCCTAATGTACCTTATCCACTTGTTTTACCAAGATGAATTTCTACGCTTTGCCAGATTTTCAAAGATAGAAGTATATTTCTGAAACACAATTACTATAAATGTCATTTTTGGAAGAGAATTTTAAGAGGGTGTACAAAATTTTACTTATTTTAAAGATGAGGAAACGGACCTAAATCCTTTCCTTGTGAAATCTTTTTTGTTGTAAGCTAAACTTTATAGACATGCTTCTCGGTTCAAATAGATTTTTATTTGTTACTTTAATGGGGTCATATAAATGTATGTTTGTTGTGCCCAAAACAGAGTCACTTCTGAGCTATGTAAAAGAATAAATTAGATACACACTTGGTACAAGATGAGAAAATCAAATGTCATGTGAGGATCTTCAAGAACCCAGGAAGGCCAGTGCTTTGCAAGGAGAGAATACATATATCCTTAATCTGAAATGGTAGTCTCCTGGCTGTGAGATAATGCATTGTTGGCTTTTAAAGCCAACTCCTTGTGTTCTTCATTATAGCACTGTTAGGTAACTAAGGCAGGCCCTTTCTGAATTCTTAAATATGGGCATTGAAAATGAGCAGGTCTTTTTGGAATGCAATATAATTCCTTCTGAAATACCAAGCTATACTATAATAAAAATGTAAAAATAGATAAAAATATTGAACTTGTTTCAACTGTATCAGTTTGGCATGAAGTTGAATACACGCATTGGTTTAAATTTAATTGTATAAATATTGAATAGTGTGGGATTCTTGCCAAAATCTGCATCCTTATACAGACTATGAGTATACTTGAAAGAGAGTAGATTAAGACACTATGCATAGTCATATATTATATATATATATATATATATATAAATTTTTGGAAAGAGTAGTACTGTAACAACCAAACTTTTCTTGGGACAAAATGGAGTAGCTCTTCCTTCATGCAATCAGACAGAGAGCACTAGTAGAGAGCTTGATACATCTCCACTATATGAAGAGGGGCACAGTAGATATGTGTCTGACTTTCACTTAGAAAAACTAGAGACAGAGAACAAGACAGATGGGAACTAGGAGTATATG
>NW_022103908.1:31143797-31145487 GCF_000313985.2 Echinops telfairi
GTAGGAATGAAGGAGCAGATTGGCTTGTTTCAGTCAGCATTTTTAGAAGATTTATGTAACTTACCTCATTTTAAATTTTGCATGGGTGCCTGCAGCAGCATTTTTCTGAAAACACTATCTTGAATTCTGAGGCATGCACTATAAACCAGTCCATATCCCTTTTGAACAGCTCATAGAGTTCACTCTTCAACCATTACCCTTATAAGTTTTCACATTCCTTGGCCACATCCCAATTGTTCCAGGATTGAGCACAAAACAACTATGAACAACCGCAAATGCTCTGAGCCTATAAAATTATTCCAAATACACAATCACTAGGGAGTCCAGGAGATATAGCTAATGCTATGCTTCTTGACATAGATGGCCTATCTTTGATAATTCCCACTTGTTGCTATATTTCCCCTAGATGCAACCCCCATTCTCTCTTGCCTGAGACATGAATATAAAAAGCTAGATACTTTTCATGCCTCCTAATATCTCCCCCCCCCACATCACATTTGACTTACCATTCTATGCATTTGTTAGAACAATGCCTCGAACCCCATTTGCTATCCTACTGAAGAATTACATGCAAAAAAAAAAAAAGGATTTTCATGTATCTGGTCAGATTCCACACTGCATTCTATGGGACACACAATTCCTTTAGTGGTCTCCTTTCCACATCAAGTTTACAAGTATTAGGAATAACAGAGGAAAGCTCTCTCAAACCCATTGCCCAACTGCCAAAGTTGTTCTACATAGAAAGCTAGAAATTGGGAGAAATATATGTCCATGGTTTCATTCTTCAAATGCTAGACGGAAAGTTCCACATGTCTGAAAACTATAGGCTCTATAGTATAGAGTCACCTTTTCCCCCACTCCACCTTTCATTCTCAGAATAAGACAAAACATCAGTTTAATTTCAATGAGTCACAATATAACACATTCCCATTATCACTTTTTATTTATAATTTTCTCACTGGAAGCATATAGATTGCAAGATTTACATCCTCCACCCCACCCCCAAGTTTTAGATTGTTGTGCTGTTATAACAGAGATACCCCAAATGGGTGGTTTTGTGAAATACCTTTATTTTCTCACAATTTAGAAGGCTAAAATCTGCATGTAGGGCACTGCCTCCAAGGGAAGCCTTCTTTCTTCTGGCTCTGGGGGAAGGGATTCATGTCTCAACAGATGTCCTTTCCAAAGGCTGCTCTTCCCTGATTACATGTTCTAAGTAGATGAGACACTTTTTTTTTTTTTTTGCTTCTAAAGAACATTCTGACTTCTTCCAGAGTTAAGTTGGTAATCCATGATATTTTCAATATTTTTCACCAGCACCATAATTCAAGTGCATCAATTTTCTTCAGTCTTCTTTATTTAATGTCCAACTTTCACATTGAAAATACCATGACATGAGTCAGGTGCATGTTCGTCTTCAAATTGGCACCCATTCTCTTCAACACCTTAAAGAGGTCTTGTGCAGTAGATTTACCCAATACCATACTTCATTTGCTCTCTTGACTACTTCTTCCATGAACATTGATTGTGGATTCAGGCAAAATGGATTTCTCCAATCTTTTATTTGTTTACTCATCTGTTACCTATTGGTCTAGTTATCACTATTTGGCTTTTCTTTACGTTGAGTTGTAATTCATATTGAAGGCTATAGTCTTTGACCTTCATCCTTAAATCCTTCTCATTTTCAGCA
>NW_022103908.1:31146245-31147252 GCF_000313985.2 Echinops telfairi
GGATGCCTTCCACGTGCTTGGTACCCACCATGCTCGGGTTTCTACATGACACGCATCCCCTTGATTCCTGACTGCCAACCTAAATGCTGGCCCCATTGTTTTCTTGACCCCAATTCTCAGTGTATTTTCCTCGGCTTCTCAAAATCCAATAAATGTTTCTCTTGGCTAGCTTGCATGAAAGTTTTTATTAGACAGTGTTTGGCAAAGCTCAAAATAGTTCCTAAGATAGAAATATCGGAATTTACAATTCCACAGCGATGAAAACAAATCAAAATAATATTACATTGTCCTTTAACATCCATTGCAATAATTTTTTTACATCAGCCCACCAGGACAAACTGTTTTCCTAAGTAAATCTTGACTACTAAGCACATTATTAGAAATAAAGAAGAAATCTTCGGAAATTTTTAATTGCAGCACTATGTTGCACATACAGATATGATTCAATTTATCTATTTTCTTAGATTCTAAGAAAAATGGGCTAAAATACTTCCTTAATTAAAGGTGCTTTTATTAGTATTGGAAACCACTATCTCTAAAAATATGGGCTAATTTTTCTCAAATTTGATGAATGTCTTTGGTCCTTTGTTATATCTATTTGTTTAACGAGTCTGCAAAATGGAACAGCGTACTATATATGAGCTTGTTGAAACTTATAATAACTTGGTGGAGGTTGGTGCTGCTGTTGATAGGTACCATCTAGTCAGCTCCACTGCATAAAAATCCTGTTCACAGCAGAAGAGACCTTCCCTATCCGGGATCTTCCTCACAATCATCATGCTGGCGGTCATTTTACAGCCACGATGTCAGACCTCCTCCTTGAGGGTCTTCCTCCTTTCACTTTAGCGAGAGGGATATTGAAATACCAGAGGCATAGTTCCCAGCATCACAGAAACACACAAGTCACAACAATATTCTAAACTGACAGATGAGCAGTAGAACTTGTTTAATGGTGATATTTTTATTTATGTATGCACTAAATTTTGTTTTAACTTTGCCTTAAGTGT
>NW_022103908.1:31149017-31163443 GCF_000313985.2 Echinops telfairi
AACCTTCACACTGATGTTGGCTTTTTATGCATTCTGTTGCAAAATATAGCAATGTAGCTTACTGTTGTTATATTAAGACTGTTACCCATGCTACACCATGCTTCACGACAAATTTTCATTTATTTCTGATTTAGAAATAAATATTTCACAATATATAATTACATATTGTTTTTGTGATTAGTCACAATGCTTTCATTATGTTCAACTTGTAACAATGAAAATACACCCTGCATATCAGACATTTACAGTATGATTCATAACAGTAGCAAAATTGTGTTAAGAAGTAGCAACAGAAATAATTTTATGGCTTGGGGTCCCCACAACATGAGGCACTATATTAAAGGGTCGTGGCATTCGGAAGGTTGAGAACCACTGCTCTATAGGGTCTCTCATGCTATACATCTTTGTAGGAGCAGATTGCCTCAGCTTTGTCATGTGGAGTGGCGAGAGGGTTTTAATCATGTGTTAAGCATCACGACCCTTACACAACAATATATCTATTTGTAACATATAATGCTAATCTGCTATCTAATATGAATAAGTGTGTATCTATGGTTCTCACGTTTAAGTACACTTTTACTTCCCACAATAGCATTCTCATACCTACTTTGTCATAATTTCATTATATTTTCATAATAGCTATTGATTTATTAAAAGCTTTATATAAAAGTATTTATGGCATGATTCATGTCAAATTTATCTTTGGTTAGAGTATACTATATATGGAAACTACCACTTGGTTATCAGTTTGTTTTACTTTAGTGGCTTATGTGTTTTTGTGATGCTGGAAGCTATGTCACTGGTATTTAAAATGCCAAAAAGGCCATTTAAAGTGAACTAGTTTTAGTAGAGCTTCCAGACTAAGAGGAGCCTATGAAAAAATAAAAAGAAATACGATGTCCACAGGGAAAGAAATCAGCCTCTGGAAACCTTATGCAAAGCATGGAAACACAGTCAAATACTGAATACCGAATGAAAAGAAGAATAACACCGTCAGAGACGGTGCTAGGTAGCTAGACAGCCCCTGAGGTCAGAAGACGCTCAAATCTAACTGGCAAACAGCTGCATTCCCCAAGCCAAGTCAACCGGAATTATGGGAATGGAGTAAGACTTGTGGGAGTAAAGCCTTCAGGACCTTCATTTGCTGATGGGGCACCACTCAAAGTAAGAAGAAACTGATGCAACAATCTACTAACAATCAAAACATGGAATAGATGAAGTACAAAACTCAAACTCACTGCCATTGAGTATATGCCAACTAATAGCAACCCAATAGAAGGATAAAACTGCCCCTGTGAGATTCCAGAGGCAAAGCCAGAAAGCTCCTTATAGGCAAAGATGTCAAGCCTTCGCCTCACATACTTTTGACATGTCAGGAAGAGCAGTCCATGTAGACATGCACCATGCTTGATAAAGTAGAGGATGACGTAACAGAAGGAGGTCCTCCACCAGATGCATGGACGCAGTAGTTGCCAGCCTGGGCACGAACGTAAGAACAGTTGTGAGGACGGCAGGCAGTGTTGATTTCTGTTGCACACAGGGCTGCTCTGAATCGGGACAGACTCAAAGGCACAAAGCAACAACAGCATCAGTAATTTTTAAAGAAATAACCAAAAAAGGAAAATAAAAGCAAACAAATATGTTCTTGTGATGTTCGTTGTTGCCCAGTTTATTACAATTCATGGTGACACCAGATGTTGGGGAGTAAAACTCCTTCCGGGGCACTTGGGGGCTGTAACTAGACCTTTATTTTGGTGGAACCACAGGGGAAGTTTGAAGCTCTGACCTTTAGGTTCAAAGTCAACAAAAATGTTTTGCAACACCAAGAAACTGAAACAAAATACATATCTATATGTTTATATAAATTATACAATTCAAAATTTGAGAAATTCAAACATTCTGTGGAAAAATTCTACTATCTTTACATTTAATTTTCTATGGAACTTTTGAAATATTTCAGTGACTAATGGAAAGTGCCACCTAATATATGTTTGAATAAATCAGGAATTCAGCTACTAGCATACATAGACAAGGAGAAAAAGCCAATACTTCTGGATAATTTCCCTATCCCTTTGCATCGACCTCTTATTGTCTAATTCAAAGTAAATGGCAAGAAGGTCAGCTACAGAGAGCCTTTTTATTTTTATTTTTCTTCATTGTTTTCATTTCACGATCCTTAGATTAGGCAGCTGTGATTGAGCTGATAGTTATTCTGTAAGCCTTTTCTATTATCATCAGTGTCTTCAGAGCTTAACCCTCTTTTACCACAATTGCTTCCCTATAATTTAAAATTTGACAGTCTATCTATGTAAGTGATACATCAGCATTGATTATGTGGATAATACACTTGGGTTTGTTCTTTCTACCAGTTTGGCCCTGGAACCCTATGAACAAGATGTCAAGTAAAAGAGACTAAGAAGAATTGAAAACTACATTGTGACATCTAATATTGCCAATGTATGCTTTCCCTAGCACCTTGAAAACAACTTAAAATATGTATGTGTGCTATTAAACAAAAGTTGCTTATTTCTCATAAAATAAAAAAGGCACCTTATTATTATCATCATGTTTTCGAATTATTGTTCTTACCCCTGTCAGCTTCTACTCCACTAAGCTTCAGCAGGTAACCAGTGCAGATTCCATGTTTGTACCGAAGACTGTCTATCACAGCTTGATGTGAATTCTAAGGTAAGACTAGACAGAGTTGGAAAGAGAATTCTAGTGAAAATCAAATCTCATGGTATAAAAAGAAGAGGAAAATCGAAGTATTCACATTTATTTTGGAGAAAGCATTAACATCAGGGAAGCAGAGTTAGGACACACAGCGACTGCAGGTTCCTGAGGTGAAGTTGTCAACTGTAGTAGTGAGCAGGGGTAGGGCTGAAGAGTTAAGTCTCGGGCAGGTACAGGCTATAAAGTAAATAGCTGGTACACTTTATTGAAGGTCTTCCTGGGCATATTATCCCAGTAACTGAAATAATCAGTCATGTCAGAACATATTGTTCCCTGGACCAAATTGCCACATTATCCTTACTGCACATTATAGAAATGGAAGATACTTATAATTATAATCATCCATTTAAAAGTGTAAAAGCCCAATTTCTGAAGCATAAACACAGACATTGTAATACTTTCTAAAGCAGGCTTTGTATAGAAACCATTAAAAAACAGCAAATAATGCTTCTGATGAACACTGAAATTCTATCTCTTCAAATAGCTAATACACATCCTTTAGATAACTGTACCATAATTTTAGCTCAAAATTCAAGTCAAGCTCATTATTATTTTACCTTATGCATTATGAACACTACATGAAAACTATAATTGTACCTTCTTTGCCGTCAGTGATGCAAACTGGTCAATAATGTAGTCAAACGAAACTTTTTTTTTTCCAGTTTCTACTCTTTTTCCATCCAGCAGAGCAGTATGAGACCAGGTGTCTTAACCCTTGAAAGTTCTCCAGTATTAAAGCATTAGCTTTCTTTTCTGAATGATCTCTGACAACTGGTGATGGGAATTGGGGAAATTAATAGAAAGGCTCAGGAGGGCCATGTTTCAAGTGGTGCCCAGGCAGACCCTGTATAACTTGTATCTGCTTATGGAAATAACTACTGCCTTCTGACATCCAAATTTGCATCAAAGGAGATATGTGTTTTTGCTATAAACTTTCCTCATGATGCACTGTTAGCTGTCACCATCTTTAAAGTGACAGCTACTAACAGCCAGGGGCTTTCAGGAGATGGAAGTTTACTACAGTGTTTCTCATCTCTGCTGCTTCTGAGGGAACAAAAGGATAAGTAACATAGAGCACTTCCACTTGGTGCATGTTGAGCCAATGTCTTTAACTTAGTACTGATTAATTTTGTAATTATTCTCTGACAACAGGAGAGACTAAAATTATTTACAGGAATAAATGCACAATCATGGTTTCACAGCATGTTTATAAAATATGGCATGCTCTATTGAGGTGAGAAATTTCAAATAGCCTTTTATTTTTTTAAAGAAATAGGAAACAAAACTGGAAAGCATGGGCAAAGACTGTCAGAAACAATTGGATTATGTTCAGAATCTACTTTTAAAATACAAATCTTGATATGATTTCCACTTTTTAAAATTCAATAGAAGGCTTTGTAGCTTTTAGTATAATCACATTGTTTTTAACTTTCTAGATGGGTTTTGTACAGGTTTTAGGTACACACTAAGTGTACCTGAGATGCTTTCCAAACAGAGACATTGGCTTCACACTACAGTCAGGAAAAGTGGCATCTCTCTTCAATTCAGTTTTGAAGGACAAACTAGTCTGAATAGAAGAGTTTAGCACGGTCAAAGATAAATTAAATATCAACAAAGCTCACAAATTTAGCAGAAGTTACTACAGCTCCGAAAGAGTTAAAGTGGTTCTTCATCAGCAGATTAATGGAAAAACAAATGGATCCATATTTACAACAGAATATTTTATAATAAAGAATAATGATAAATTCATAAAACAACTTGTCATATATATGACTCTGTAGGGTATTATACTGAGTGAAATAAGTCAATCACAAGAGGATAAATATTATATGGTCCCATGATTATAAAAAATGAAAAAATACACATACAGAAATCATGGTTATTTTATGGTAATCAGAGATGGGAGAAAGAGAGAAGAGAAATCCCAAACTAGATAGTGCCCAAGGCTTCACTGTGGTGAAGCGCATGACAATAGACAAGGGGAAGTTAGTAAGTAATCAGGCAAAGGAAGACACAGATGTTCACAGAAGAAAAGACTATAGTCTATAGTGAGAGACAGAACATATATGTTTGCATTGACAGTAATAACAAACAATAATTTGTGAGTACATACATAGGTAAATATGCATCCTAAATAGGTGTGGGGAAACAAATGGGGGTACACCTTTATACATATGTAGGTATGACCATGGATACTTCTGCATGCACATTTGTATATCCTGCATGCATGCTAAAATATATAAACTAAACCTATAGTGGGCACAGTTAAAGAAACTACTTGGGAGACCAAAACCCATTGGCAGAGAATCTCATCAGCCTGAGCTGCTGGCAGATCCCCTGTAGCTGCACAAAAGAGTCTCAGACAGTTTTCCATCAGGCAGAGATGATTGTAATCTTGATAGTGTTGGACCAAACTTGACAATTGGCCAGTTGACATCCCTTTAGACCCGACCTGAATATGTTCTGGGTGCAAGTATCCCTAACGTGTGTCATCACAGAAATTTCTTCTCTGGCTTTTTGAATGTTGATGAGGTTCTTTTGTCTCTTACTGAGGGGTGTCTTTTGTATTTTCATCTTTATATTATTATTATTATTATTATTTTATCCTTACCACCTTATTTAGATTTTATTTTTTATTGTTTCTGTTGGGTTTTCCAGTTTGTGAGGCACAGGAGGAGTGAATGCATAGAGATAATTACTAGAACAGAGGTTTATAGGGGATGAAGAGATGGGGGGGTGGATGATAGGGAGGGAAAAGGGATTTGGAGAGTAAACAATTAAAGTGAGTGGGTAGGAGGAGCACTAGAACTGATTGTGATTGTACAACTCATTTTAAAGGAGATTTAACCATGGGGGGAGTGATCTGGATTGATGGGGTGATTATTGTGCAATTCTTCTTGGTATGATTGAACTATTGAATTGCATGAGATGTAAATTATATGCCAATAAAACTGTTGAAAATGAAAAAGAATCTACTTGGATATCAGGACTGAACCACTATACTTGAAGGATAATGACCATAGTCTCAGAGGATATCTACAGCAATTGACCAAATACTGTTCATGAATATAACATTCTGCATCCTTGTTGGGTGATAGCACCTGAGTTCTTAGAGGTTTACAAACATCCAGGAAAAGATGCAACCATGATTCACTTCCTGCTTGGAGCAAAGCAAAATGAAGAAAACCAAAGATTTAATGGAAGCAATTGATCCAAAGTACTTATGGCCCGCAAGAATCAGAGCTTTGCTTAATGTGACCTACCTGGTGTTCAGCTAGCTACCACTATTGATCCACTCTGATGCAGACCATGGTAGATGATCCCAGATCAGATGGGGAAAAATATATAGAACAATATTAAAGTCAATTAAGAAAGAAGACCTACATTTATTGGTCTGAAAGACACTGGAAGCACCCCAGGAGCTTTAGTCTTAAGACAAATGTATAAGTTGAAACTGAAGACACTCTCAGAAGCCACTTTTAACCAATTAATAGTCCAATAAAATAAGTAAGTCCCTAGAAAGGATATGCTCCTTATAAACTGCCTATTTGAAACCATAATAGCAACACTTGCTCAAAATCAGACTCAAAGATGAGAAGGCAAGAAAGGAAAAGGAAACTAGATGAACATAAATGAGAATCTCAGGATGGCAAAGTGAACACATTGGTATTGTAAGCAATATCACAGAATTTTTGTTTGAATTATTGATTAGTGAATTAATATCCTATGGAAACTTTAACCTAAAATACAATGAAATGTTCAAAGCAAAAAAAAACAAAAAAACTATCTACTGAGACATGAAGCACATCTCAATAAATTTCAAATAACTTGGATCCCTTGGTATATGCAGACTGACCACAAGGTAATTCAACTAGAAGTCAATACAGGAGAAATAAAAACAACACTAAACTGTTTGGAAATTGAGTAACGTATCTTCATGAGGTAGTTAGTTCATTGTGCCAACCTGGCCAATAAACACATGTGGGGCTAATTGAGGGTGGAGACATAGATGGCTCGGTGAGCCTCGCCTTTCTAATTCTCAGGTCTCTTGCTTTGTGATGGTCGCACCAGGGTGCAGCTGCCTTAGCCAGTTTCCTGCTTCAGCTGGCAAGGCTAACTTCTTGCAAGACATCCCCAAGTTGAAGCCGCATGGACCTACCTGGATGTAAACCTAGGTGCTGGAGCAGGCATGTGGAGACCCCTGCCAGCACTGAGATGCTTACACATTCGTTGGCTTGCCTTTCCTCCTGCAGTTGGCATCATTGCGTGTTTATGAGATGGAGGAGGACTTTGTGGATTGGTGTCAGACATATGGGTTAATATTGGACTTGTGGGCTTGGTCAGCTCTGGGTTGGGATGTTTTCTTGATGTGCACTTACCCTTTATATAGAACTCTCTCTTATATATATGCGTTTCTGTAGATTTGTTTCTCTAAAGTACCCAGAATAGCACACTACAAATATGCATTTGAGGAAGAAATTTCAATTCAAACTCAAATAGTGATATTGAATTATGACAAAATGCACTATAATAAAATCTGAGTATGATGGTTAATTTGATGTGGCCACTTGACTAGTGATTGGTCAAGGATTACTCTACTTGCAATTGTAAAGGAGCTGTGAAGTAAATCAGGTTCCTCAAATGAATAGGTCGCTTTCTGTGATGTGTGTTATCCTCAACCCAGCAGCTGAGGGCCTTAAGAACAAAAAAAGCTTCCATAGGTGATTCTCTGCATCCAGACTATAATCAGATTGCCAGATACTCTTATCTTCGCTCCTAATGATGTAGGACACAAGGCTGTAGAAATCTCCAAACTGGTCTACGGATATTGGGAATCCCAGCATACAACTGTATGAGTGAATTCCTTGAAGAAAATCTCTTTCCTTCTTTCTGTTTTAGAAAACTCAGTAAAGTACACTGACTACAATGGTGTGGAATGCAGCTAAATCAATCTTTAAGACAAATTGCAAATAATAGGGAAAAAAGAATAAAAAGCAATACTATAAACTTTGCATATCAAAGCTAGTAACAAAAATAATAAATGAAACCCAAAAGATTTAAAAGATAAAATACAATAAAGACTACAGTTATGAATGAAATTGAAAATGCATATAAAGTCATTGAAATAAACATTGGTTCCTTAAAAATAATAATATAAAAGGAAAACAAACAAATAAACAAAACTCACTGCTGCTGTATAGGACAGAGTAGAACAAACCCTGTAGGTTTGTAGTAATATAAATCTTTACAGGAGTCGAAAGTCTCATCTTTCTCCTATACAATGGCTGGTGATTTTTCACTGCTAGCTTTGCGGTTAACAGCCCAACTGAAAAGCCATTATGCCACTCTGGCTTCAATGCAAGTTCAGGAGACCCAACATTTATTTTAGCACTCATATAGTCAAACGTTTTTACAAAGTAGGTAGACAACTTCAGTCCGGCTGCTTTCACTTTTTTCCTATTGAATTCAGGTTTAGTATGTCATCAAAAGTTATTCCTAGGACATCCTTCGAAACTATTACATAACTCATTCCTTATTCAAGCTTAGTACAACATTCTATTAGGGGTTAATGTACACATTTTGTATCTGAAATAAAAGATGGAAAGAAACTTTACCTTAATCTGTTTTTTGCCACTGGACTGAGTATTACAGGAGCCTTGTAGATCAGACATTTTATATCCTTATAATTTATACTTAGGAGATAAGAATTAACATTAGCATTTTTAATCTTCCAAGACTACAAATCTCTAAGGTTTTGCATTTTTTTGTTTTCTTTTTTGATTTATTTTTGGTTTACAAACCAGCTGATCTTTTCTTAAATACATTTATTTGTTTTGAAACATCTTGTTAAATGCTGCCACTAACAATTAACATACATTACTAACTTTCTTTTCCCAATTTCTTCCAATAGAGCCTCAGGCTCTATAGGCATATGGGCTGCTTCCCAAGTTATCTTAGTTTTACCAATGATTTTTTATCTATGTCGCATATAACAGTTTCCAGAGATGGCAGTGCCTCATTAAATAAAACCAATTGTAATATTAGTCGAGGTATTTAAGGTAGTAACTAATACAACAAATAACACCTACAGTATCAGTGGTTTGCCATCCTGCTTAGGTTTGCGGATTAAAGTTTCAATTGTGGTTATTGGGGAGATGGAGGAAGAATTACTATACTCAATGTAGTCAATGGGGAAGACAACCTGGCAAAGAATTAGCTATTGTTAATGTATAACTTACAGTCATTATCTTCAATGAACTTCTTTCGAAATCACTCAGGATTTCTCAATGACTGAGTAAATAAGAGAGAGTGGGGAATCACATTGAAGGACAAATTGGAAGTAACATACTTCATTTCTGTTTACATTTCATTGCCAAGAGTGCAGCCACTAGTCACACCAAATATAAAGGAGCTGGCAATGCGCAGCAATGATCCTCTGTCATGGGAAGGGGTATGTAACAGAAGGGGTACGCAGAGTATAAATCTTTGCTTGCAAACTGGTATCCCCCTCCCCTTGAAGACCAAATCCCTATTTACCTGGAATTGCCAGAAGTTCCTGATCTTTTCCAAAAATTTCATGATATTTGCACTTCTGAAAAGTAACATGAAATAACTGGAGGCAATCTACCAATCTCAGGTGAACGCTGTATGGTCTTGTGGGGCCTGACTAGCGGCCAGACACATTGGCCTGAACGCTTTCCATGTCATAAAGCAAGGGAGATAAAAGCAGGTGAAAGAAGTCACACAAGATAAAATATAAACAAAAACACATTGTTTAGAGGTAAAACTAGCTCTAATTCTGAAATCAGAATGGAATTCTATCGTAAGACTTCAAAGGAGGCTCTCACAGTAGTATACCCCCAATGTGGGCTTACAGCCAAAGAGTAATGCATTGCAAATACTTTAATAGAAATACTGCCTGCAGATGACCTGATGTGATTCAGTGGGATATATTTAACTATCTAGATTTGAGGTGAAGAATTATCAGGAATTCTTCAGACATTTAATTTATTTTAGTTGAATGTTATTAGTGGCAGCGAGGGTGAGCCGCTAACCTTGGGATAGAAATGAGGTGGATACAACCCATTTTAACATCTTCTGGTGAAAGTCAGATATTCTAAATCAGACACTGCCTAAACCGTAAAATCTTTCTAGTTGTACAGGAAATTTGACTAAGGAAATGCCATATTTATAGCAATTATTTTCCAATTTACCATTCTCATCTACCCCCAAGTAAATAAGAGCCCAATGGTTTCTGCCAGGGAAGCTGGCAGTCCACATATTAGCTTGCAAACAAAAATATCATAGTGCACGTCATCAAAGACCCAAAACTTGATTGTCTCTACTGAGCTTTGACTGTGTTAGCCCATTGATATTTCTAGTCCATGGAGTCATGGAAATGCAATATATTTTAAAACACCAACAGTTTAGAAATAACCCTGCATTTAGCAATAATAACTTCATGGTTTTATATTGGTAAACTATTTAAAAGAATTGGTTGCAAAATATAACACTTATCACTAATGGAGTTTATTTTCTTTGAAGTAGTTTTTCATTTTGTTCATTATATAATAGAGAACATATATTTTCAAAGTGATGTTGTAGTCCATTTATTTTATACAATTAGAAATCAGATAGTGGTAAATGGTGGAAGGGAAACCATGTTACCACAATAATATATATACATGAACATATATTAAAGTATATATATGAGCATTTATGAAAGTATATATATGGAGCTTCAGAAAGTTGATGGAAATATTCCATTGTCTTATAATTCAATTATTCTATGAGTGTTTGAATATATGTATATAAATAAATATATAGAATATATCTATGTATAAAGTATAAAACAATAGAAACTATTGAGAAGTTAGGTAAGTGAGCTGACATATAAGAAAAGCAAAAAACCTTGGAGAGAGACAGAAAATAGATTCTGTTTTGCATTTTTGGGTTCTTTTTTATCATGTAGCTTTTTAATCTTGATTTTGGTTTTCCTAAAAAAATTGAGATCAAGTTATATATGATACTCAACATTGATATTTAGTTCTTACGGTTTAGCCTATTAATGATGCTTCTTCATTAAGTCAGAGAGCATGACAAGGTCAATAAAAACTGCCAGTGACTTTATTTTGTTTCTAATAGATTTCTTCACTAGATGGCAGAGAATAGAAATTGTCAATAGCACACAACTCTGATAAAACCCTGCACAGGCTTTTGTTAGAACCCTGGTCTGAGAAGTCTTTGCACATTATCAAGAAAGAAGGGATATATAGTAATAGAGACATATATTCGTATATTCCTTTTGTGTTTGTATTTATTTATTAAACAAAAATATTATTTACTTAAATGTTAACAAATTGCATACAGTATGATCTGACTGGGGATCTATATGTGCAAGAATCACCTCTTACTTAGGCTTACAGAGTAGCCATTTAACTAAACTTGGTGTTTATTGCTTATCTCTGGATATTAGTTTTCCATGAAAGCTGGAATAATTTTTATTTTTAAATAAATCATTGTGTTGGAAACCTCCATCAAGTCTCCTAAAATTTTTCAGCATAATCAAATGAAAATATAAACTGCCAACTATGGCAAGCACAGATAATACAGCCCTTTCTCTTCCTCTGAGATTCTCAGATCACTCTTGACACATTGCTCTGGTGAGGCTAACCTTCTTTGCGGATGGTTGAGTTTTTCAAGTACCTTTGCAAGACCTTTACAGGTGCAGCTCCTTCTGTCTGGAGCTCTTTCCCCACAGATCCTTGCATTGCTCAATCCATCACTTGATTCTTATTTTAGCTTTAGTATCAACAGTCTCGTTGATGTTTCTTCCTGGCTACTCTCCAAAATAATAAACAATATCTTGTTTCCAAGTTAGTTTTCCTTTTTATTCAGGGCACCAATGCCTAACTAAAGTTATGTATTTATTTATCCTTTTCTGTCTCTTTAGAATTAGCTTTCCATGAGTAAATGAGGGTAAAGGCACATTGGCAGTTTGACTCTTTGAAAAGTGTGTGATTTCTGCATATCTGTCAGGCTTTTGGACAAATTACTTGACTAGTAGTGAAATGGCTGCGGCAGGCCTTGAGTCAAATCCCACTCTGGAAACTCTATAGGACTGAGTAGACCTGCTCTGAAGAGTTTTAGCCAAATGGAAAAAAAGGTAGGAATTATAAAATACAAAACTTTTTAAATGAACTTTCCTATATTACTTAAATATAGGAACTTTCCTATATTACTTAACTTTTATAATAGGATATAATTTAGAAAGACAAGATATTTTTAGAAAGCAAACTATCCATATTCTCACATTGACTTTCTAAACAGAGGTATTAAATTATATTCTTACTAGCATTTCTGAGATGGATCATTCACTACCTCTCTGCTTACTTAAGTAACATTATTTTATAAACATGTGACAAATTACTTAATGAGTATATTTCATTGGTTTAACTTAAACTCATTGGTTAGTAGGGTCTACTATTTTCCTTACATATATATTTAAGCTTTTGTAAATATAATATCCAAATGGCTTATTAACAAGGTGCCATATAATACACAGGACATTGAGGTGGCATATAAGATGTGCCATATTTTCTACTTATTGAGTTTCTTAAATATATTTTTAAATGTACATTTATTATTTGGAAATAAGAAAATAATAAGGAAGAATAGGCAATAAGATCTATTTTTGATAGATATACATGCAACCCTCTGTTAACATACGGACCAAAAATACAGTTTTGCAAGATGTGTGCTTGACTGTAAATTATGATTTGTGAGATGATAAACAGTAACTCTTACCAAAATGAAGAAAATGTTTTATGTACTTGCACCATTTTGATCTATCCAACCATTCCAAATGACATGTGACGACTGAGCCCATTGTGGCAGTCAGTGTGTCCGTCCAAATTGTCACAAATGTTCCTCTGTTTGCCACCCCCTCGAATTACGACTATGAAATCCTTTTCCAGATTCAGAGACTCATAAATGTGCCATAGCTGGAGGCATGGCCACAGGTGATTGAATTATGCTGGATCCTTACCTACATCTTCTTCCCTATACATCTAAATGTACATGTTGTTAACAAAGCTGTAAAAATGCAACTGAGAAACGTGAAAAGAAACTTGCTTTCTTTAGATGAGGCCTTGCCTTCTCTTCACTATTCGTCAAATGTCCATCAGCCTGCATTTCATTGAGGGCCATCTAAGTCAACCCCTACAATCCAGGAGAGTTCCCCTTACTTAGATCCATATGAGAATATGTGGAGTCCACCCTTACTTAGATCCTTGATTTAATCAGTCACATGAGTAGAATCAAGTTTGTCATCAACATGTTCCAAGGTTTAGGATATGGACATAATTGGGGGCCATTTTATAATTCATTGCAGTTATAATGCATTATCTTTTATTAATTGTTGGATTTATTTTTAATTTTTGTAAATTTTTTCCCTTTTGTCCATGAGGAATATAGGCCTTTGCTCATAATGTCATTTTTTTGTATAAAGTAATAGTAGTTTCATAGCATGGGTTATGAATTATTTTCCCCTCTTTGTTATTTTATAAGGGTGTATGTTTAACTGATGTATTTTCTTCCTTAAGTCATTAATTTATGCTTCGTGAAACCATCTTGACCTGCAATTTTCTTTGTAGGAAAGTTTTACTATTAATTAAAATTTTAAAAGAAGTATTATATTAGTCAATTATTTATTCCTAAGTCAAATGTGCTAGTGTTTGAGTTTCAGAGAGATTTGTATTTTTCCCCATGTCACTTACATTATCCAGTTTATACATACAGATCTAGTAATTTTTTTATCTTTCTATTCTTTATTTATGAAGAGTTTTGTGAAAAGTGCCACTTTTACTATGTTCTAAAAGTTATTTTCTTAATTTGTGACTCTTTGGGGTTTATATTAATATATTTAACTGTAACAGTGTAATTCAACATAATATGTCATTCATCTATATTATCAGAATAGAAGTATATTTTCTGAAATTAAAAATGCCTATTCTATTATACTATATTGTACCAAAGTTACTTCTACTGTGAAATTAAAAAATAAGAATTATAAAATAAAATAGTCTGTACCTAGCCCCTCTTTGTTACTTAAATTTATGAAAATGAATGCCATTTATTAATTTTATTTATATACTTTAAACATCACACAATATTATTATTAGTTTCCTATAATCACTCAATTGTATTTCAAGGAGTTTTGTTGTTTATTTTTATTTTCTCTGTAAGGATATATTCAGAATCACAGTAACTTAGCATTCCTAGTATCTTTGAATAATTTCTTATTAATTTTATGTGAAAATTAGGTGTTAACTGAAATGTCACCTACATCAAATTAAGCTTTTTTTGCCCTGTATCTATAGTATTCAGTTAAGTATTTCCTTATAAACTGTTTTTTGAATCTTCAATTTAATATTTGTACAGTATATCTAAGTGTTTTTATTCAAACACTATCTTTAAAATGACCCATTGAAGCAGTAAATTCTAGCATATAGATTTTTAATAATTAACAAATAATGCATTTTATGTCGTTTTTATATACTGAAATATTTTGGGACAGTGAATAAAATTGAATCGCATTGCCACTTTTGAGTTAATGAATGTGCAAAAAAAACGTGATATTTCTACTTTCAAAATCAATTACAAAATCCTATGATTAGCACAATTTGTGCTAA
>NW_022103908.1:31163808-31167046 GCF_000313985.2 Echinops telfairi
TTATTAACTACTTTTTATGTTCTTTCTGTTAACTCTAATACTGTTCTGTTCTGTGTTAGTTTTAGTTGATTGATATTTCTCCTTTTATGACTGATTTATATGGTTTTCTTTCTACCTTTTTGCATGTCTGGTAGTTTTTACTGAATTCCAGAAACTGTTAATTTAAATCTATTGTTTGCTGACTATTATAGCATTTCTAAAAACATTTTGTGATTTTTATCTCGGATACAGTTATTTGTAAACAAGATGAGTTAAGAGGATCTTAATTTTATGAATTGCCATTTGGAATTTGAGTTGTCTTATCTACGTTTATTATTTCCCAAAACCGAGACAAAACCTTCCTGTGTAGATTACTCAAGACCTTATTAATCGTCAGCGTGCCCAGTAGAAACAGGCCCTGGCTGAGAGATTAGCGCTGCTGCCCTCCGTTGAAGCAGTTCTTTCCTGGAGCCAGGCGGTTTGCTCATATGCATTTGCTGACCTCTACTCACTCTGGTGCTTACAAATTGTACTACTCACCTCAAGGTCAGCAGTTTGAAACTACTAGCCATTCCACTGGATAAAGATGAGGTTTTCTGCTTCCATAAAGATGTGTAGCCTCAGAAAACCAAGAATTTTTCTACTCTGTCCTATACAGTGGTTCTGAGTCAGTCAGCTTGATGGCACAGAACATTTGCTTGTTTTTTAGTGAGCTATTCAAATATTCAATGTACTCTCTCTACAGGGCTTGAGACTTCTCTCTGTGCCCGTGCTGGACCCTTTCCTGGGAAACTGAGCTGTCTTGATCAGCCTCTTGGGTTGATCAACAATCCCATCACCTTCATGTCTGCAGTACACTGGGGTCCATCGTTGTTTACACTGTCTATCTATCCGGTTGTACGAGGGGAGTGGGGATAGGAGTAGGCATGTGTCTACAAAAGCAGAACTGCTTGTTTTCTCTCTCTCAAGAATCCCAAACTTTTGTTGCCTGGTGTGCCACGTATTAGCCACGCTGAAGGGTGACCTTCTTGCTAGGTCCCTTTGGTCAATTGCACAGCATCTGGTTACTGTGATAGCTAGATTTCCTCCCTATAATCCCTACTTTATCCAAATCACAATATATACTTGCCTATCTTTGTTTGTAAGAAACTATAGTTTATACATCTGATACTTTATTTTTCTAAAAGTTGAACTTATAAGGTAAGCTCTTTAGAAATATTAACCTCTCCCAAACGATAAAACAGTAAATAGACATACAATAATACAAACAGACAATCTGATAAAAAAACAGGAAAGGATATTAATAGACACTCCATAAAAAAATTAAAAAGACATTTAGACATCTGAAAAACTCATAAAGAAATGTTCATGATCATTAGCCATTAGGCAGATGTAAATCAAAACTATAATGGGATACCACCTCAACCCTAGAAAAAAATTTTTTTAATCCTGCACTGCATCACTGCACTGATAAAGCATGATAGCATTTTTATGATGTCAAAATAAAATATAGGCTTGCACACATAAAGCAGCGTTCTTTGATGGCTATAAAGGATGGGGAATGATGGAGGGAAAACCACTTATTAGTAGACATGTCAATTTTGGTGACAGTACAGGTAATATACATTATAAGAAAGTCAGTGTAACATGAATCAGGCAAATGAAGATACTGAGAGGTATGTAAGAATACAGGATAGTTATAGTAAATTGTAACATCTGCAATTGTGTAATAACATTGATCTAAAATTAAAACCCATTGTCATCCAGTGGATTCTGACTCACAGCAATCCTATGGGACAGAGTAGAATCACCACACATAGGATTTTCAGGGCTGGAAATCCTTATAGAAGCAGACTGCCACAGTTTTCTCCCATAGGGCCGCAAGTGTGCTTGAACGGCCAACGTTTTGAATAGCAGTCACAGGGCTAAAGGCTCACATAAACCGCTGCTTGCTCTAGCCTGCTAATAGAAGAGTTAATGGTGTCCAGTTACCCCTATTGATGATTCTCACCAGGGACACAATAAAAGGTGCTGGTTGGAATGGGAGAAAAATGTAGAAGAAAGACAATTTTATTTTTTTTAAAGACCTGGCTCAATTGACTGAAAGAGAGTGGAGAAATTCTGAGACTTCTAACCTGGAACTGAAGCCACTCGGCATGTCACCTTTCAGCTAAATAATAGATTGGCCTATTAAATAAACAATAATGTGTATGAGGCATCTACTCCTTAGAACAATCAACTATACTTGCGCCTGCAGGCAGCATCTGGCTAAAAGTAAATATGAGTAGGTGAAGAGGTCAGGGAAAGAAACAAACAAAAATATGCAACTACAGTGAAAATGGAACATTGTTAGGACTCATTAACTTGTTTCTTGGTAAGTTATACAAAACATTTACTAGTTTCACAGAACATTAAGCTCAATCGTGTAATGCACACAAAAAAGCACATAATTGTTTGAGTTACCTTAGTCTTGAGTTAGATTTATTGATTTATGTGGATCAAATGGTAATCACTTTTGGGCTCCTTATGCTGATTAATAGAATGGATTTTTTTAAATTTTATATTGTAACACTAGTCATGCTAAAATCAGTGAAAAACGCTGAAACAACCTTGCATTTGAGGTATAGTTTTACATGATATCTTATGTATTTCTAGGTCAATTCTAAGATTTGTTCTTGTTTACAATGGATTATCAATTTAGCATTTGCTCATTCTTAAGAAGTTCTGCTGCCCAGACTTGCTCTATTAAATAGTTAACAACAGAATAAGCATTTGGAAACTTAAAAAAAAACAAAAAAAACAAAGTACATGGAGTAAAATTATGTAGAATAATTATACCAAACATTGCTGTTCAAGAAAGTGCCGGCAGGAAACCCTGTGGTTTCTCATACGGTAAATGGGCTTGCTGCATCTCAATTGGATCTCACTGGTACTGACACCTGAGGGTGAAATGAGAAATATTGAACAATATTTCAAACCAACTGTTAAAGCATTCATAGTTTGAAATCAATTTATTCCAAGGACATTGGTAAATAATATAAGTGTAAAATATGTGTTTGAGAGTGAGAGTAGATTGACTAGCATACCCCTGGATATACTATAATAGACTTCAGTCATCTGTCTAATGGCAAGCCCAGATCAGTTAGAATATCATTGTAGTGAACAGACAGGTGGGGTAAATAGAGATCTAGTGAGTTCCATTGAACCATCATTGGTGAAATCAGTGATCCCTTTGGACTTTTATACTATTATACTTCAG
>NW_022103908.1:31168378-31170207 GCF_000313985.2 Echinops telfairi
AAGGATTTCATTTCACTTGGACTGACAGGCAAAGCCCATGGGAGCAATGGTCATGATTCTAATTTAAAAAAAATGCATTGGGGAAATCTGCTGCAAAAGGTAATTTTAAATGATTAAAAAGCAGATGTCACTTCAAAGCTTAAGTTGACCCTGACCCAAAACTATGTTATTTCCAAATGTCTCCAATACTTACCAAACAAGAGAGGAAGATCGTCAATGAGATCAATTAACAAAGCAGGTGCAGCGATGGCCTCCAACACATGGAGGATTGTGAGGGTGTCATAAAGTCAGGCCATGTTCTGTCCTGTTGGATGGATAGTTGCTATGAGGTGAACTGGCACTAAACAACAATAACAATAGATGAGCACACCTGTATATTGATGGGCCTCTGGAGAGACTCCAACCTCCAATTGTTTGTCAGCAACAAAGCAAGTTTACTCCTAAGGTTACTCTGAATCAAATTGATTGGATGGCAATGGCCTTGAGCTTGGGACCTTAGTTGTGCAGGGGGAAATTCAGCTGCTAGCTAAAAAGTAACCAATTCAAATCAACTGTGCGTTCCTTGGTAGACATACATTGCAGTCCACTTCGATAAATATTTCCATCTCTCAAACTTTATGGGGAAGTTTACAGGTAGCTATGACAATGGGATGCGGTAATAAATTCCATAGCAACTAACAAAAACAAAAATACGGTGTTACCACAAGTTTCAAACTTTACTTCTCTTAACACTAAAACCACTTTCTCAATTTCTAACTATCCTGCTACTAAGCATATGAGGGAATTGAGTAAAAGGAATAAATGAGTCACTTTCTTGAACACATATATATAAAAATATGGAGACATCATGATTGTTCTTGAACTTTCTGATTGCAGGTGCACTCATTAATTTTTTGTAAATCTGGTCTTTGGGTTTAAGGTATCCTATTGTTAAGTTTCTGGATTGGTTTACCTCAGTTCTTGCTTCTCAACTCTAAAAGAATTCACACAGCGGAAACACTTTTGTAAATCCAAGCAACTTTCATGTGGAAAAGTGAAATTTTGGGTAACACACTCTCAAAGTGCATGCTATCCCTATAAAGTGTGCCAGGCCTCATGGCGCGGGGGGTTCAGTTTCACGACAGAAAATGGTTGCTTCACATGGAAGGAACATGTGGTAGTTAGATAATGTCATGTCAATTTGTTAAATAGGTTATAGGGGTAGAGTCTGGCCTGTCAATCAGGTCATAGTCAATGAGGCCTCTGTGTGGGCCTTACCTTCTCCTGAGGATTCTGGGAGCTCTTGTCTTCCTCACTGGAGGCCAGACGCACTTTGTCTGCTTCATATCTCTGATGACAAGCCACATGGAATTATGCTGATGCAGCCAGAGCCCTGGAGTTGGAGGAGCCACATGGAGACCCACACCGGTGCTTAGATGCTTCCACCACCACTGGATCCACAAGACTTTCTGCCCACTGGCCTGTGATCTTCCAGCATTCAGCATCATTGCATGGCTGCATGAGTCTAAAGAGGAATTTATGGACTAGAGTAAACATATGTGGTAATATCGGACTTATGGACTTGATCTGGACCAGGCTAAAACATTTTCTAAGTATGCAACTACTCTTTGATATAAAGTTCTCTCTTAAACACATATAGCTGTCTATGAATTTGTTTCTCTAGTCAACCCAGACTGTGTCTATGAATTTGTTTCTCTGGTCAACCCAGACTGACACAGACTACCAGACCAGGAATGTGGAAGCAGCATGCGGAGCCAAGAGCAGAACCAAAAGAACTAAGAGAATGTGAGCTTGAGAGAGCCACAGGTGCTTAAGCGCTGCTTCTACAG
>NW_022103908.1:31174206-31206647 GCF_000313985.2 Echinops telfairi
AACTTGTCTCTCAGTTTGTTGTACTGTGGTGGTGTGTGTGTTGCTATGATGCTGGAAGTGACATCACTGCTGCTTCAAAGGGCAGTAGGATCACCCAAAGTGAATAGGTTTGAGCAGAGCATCTACATCAAGAACAGACTAGAAAGAAAGACTTGGCTGCCCACTTTGAAGGAAGTAGCCCCAAACCATATGCATCCAATGGAAACATTGTCAGATACTTACGGACTACTGGATGCAAGGGAGGCAGTCAGAGGCAGTGCCAGAAAAGGGTCCTCTCCGGTCCCAGAACTCAAAATGTAACTGAGGAGGAGCTGCTTTCTCAAAGTGACGTCAACATGGTGACATGGAGGGCATGAATGAAGTAAAGCCTAAGAAAAGGGAGTCTTAAGGATCTTCATGTGCTGATGGGACATGATTCAAGGGAAGAAGAAATAGCTGCAAACATCAACTAATGATTGAAACTTGGAATGTGCAAGGAATTAATCTAGGAAAATTGGAAAATGCCAAAAATTAAATACATCATGATTGATATTCCAGGCATAAGTGAGCTAAAATGGACTAGTGTTGGCCATTTTGAATCAGAAAATCATATTTTTTACACTGCTGAGAATGACACAATCAAGAGGAATGGTGTTGCATTCATAGTCAAAATAGACGTTTTACGATCAATTTTGACGTACACTGCTGTGATACAATATTTTTTCTCTGCCTTCAAGGATATCAAATCAATACAGCTATTATTCAAATGTACACACCAACCACTTAAGCTAGCAATGAAGAGATTGAAAAATTATGTTAGGTTTCTGGGATGGTTTAACCTGGTTCTTGCTTCCCAATCTTCCTACCTTTCAATTCTACCAATGACTTCCATCTGAAATTTATTAAACATCCAATCAAGATACATTGATAATTATTAGAAATTAGAATAGAAAACCTGGAAACAAAGTTGAAGGAAAACATGAACTTAGTGATAGAAAGAAGAGTGGGGATCACATGATCAGATTTTGCAAGACATTTATTTGTTCATAACATGTTTTTTCAACTAAACAAATGACAATTACACAATAGCCTTCTCTAGTGGGAATATATAGAAATCAAATTGACTACATCTATGGGAAGAGCTGTTGGAGAAGCTCAATATTAGTAGTGAAACCAGGCCAGGGGCTAGCTGTGGACATACCTTCAATCGCCCATATGTAAAGTTCAGGTTGAAGCTGAAGAAAATTAAAACATGTACACTGGAGCCAAAATACAGTCTATCCTGCCTGAACTTCTAAAACAATGTTAGAACAGATCTTCTGCATTGAACACTAATGACAGAAGACCTGATTGGCTGTGGGAAACCACCAAGAACATCATGAAGACCAAAAAAAGGTCATTAAAATATAGGAAAGAAAGAAAACATTCAAGTGATGTTACAAGAGGCTCTGAAATTTGCTCTGAATCTTAGAGTAACTAAAGCAAATAGAAAAAGACGATGAAGTCGAAGAGTTGAGTAGAAAACATCACAGAGCAGCTCAAGAAGAAAAAGTACAATATTAATTTGTATATAAATCTATGCCTAATAATAATTTGTAAAATTATTAGACATATGCATAGATTCGGGTATAAGGGAAAGAGAGATACTTCTTGTGTTTTATAGATATTCCCAATGGATTTCATTTCCACAGACATTTCTGGGTTCTGCATTTGCTGCTGCCCCTATCAAGCCTGACGTCCTTTTCCAGGGGCTCGTCTCTGCTGACAACATGTCCAAAGGCCCTGAGATGTTAACTCACCATCCTTGCCTCAATGAACAGTCTGCCTGTACTGCTCCCTACTTCCCGGACAGATTTGTTTGTTCTTTTGGAATCCAACAGGGCTTTCAGTGTTCTTTGAGAGGACTGTTGTTCAAAGGCATCCCTTGTTCTTCAGTCTTCTTTAGTCACTGTTCAACTTTCACAGGCATGTAAGGTGATTTAAAATACCATGACTTGGATCAGGCACACCTTAGTAATATATTTGCTTTTTAGCATTTGAAAGAGGTCTTGTGTAGCAGATTTGTCCAATTCACTGCAACTTTTGATCCCTGACCTCTGTGTGAACATTGATTGCTAACCCAAGCAAGACTTTATCCTTGACAACTGCAATCCTCTCTGTTTATCATGATGTAACCTATTGTTCCTATTGTGAGGATTTTTTATTTTCTCTTTTACAATGCGTTGAAAAGGTTTCATTCTAAAGGCTTTAATCCTTGACTTTCCTTGGTGAGTCCTCTGCACTGTCAGCAAGCAAGGTTGTGTTATCTGCATATTGCAAATTGTTAAAAAGCCTTTCTCTAATTCTGATTCCTACATCGAGCTTTTCTGATTATTTACCTAGCATACAGATTAAATAAGCATAGTAACAAGGTATCAGCTGAGACATACATTTCCTAAAACACACACCATGCAGTATTCCGTGGTTCTGTTGACACAACTCTCTCTTGTTCCATGTATAGGTTTTGTATGAGGCCAATGAAGTGTTCTGAATTCATATTCTTCTCAAGACTCTCAATAATTTGTCATGTTCCTCACACCCAAATGCCTTTACATGGTTAGTAAAATACAAGTACGTAAATATATTTTTGATCTTCTCTGCTTTCAGCCAAGATTAATCTAAAATTAGCAATGACTAGACCTGTGGACTTCTGTAGATGAAATGTACAGAAATCAAATTTACTACATCCATGGGAATAAAAATGGAGAAGCTCAATATCAACAGCTAAAATCAGACCAAGGTCAAATTGTGGAAAAGACCATCAATTGTTCATATTGCAGTTTAGGTGGAAGCTGTAGAAAATTAAAACAAGTCAGTGAGAGCCAAATAAGACCTTTAGTGAATGTCACCTGATTTTTGAGAGCATCTCAAGAACAAGTTTGATATTCACTTTTATGCAACTCAAAATATGCCTAAAATTGGCTTACATTACCTATATTCAGCCACTAATGTAAAATGCATTTCCATATCAAATTTGATAAAAAGAATATTTTCCCTCATTTGGAGATTTTACTTCTTTATGATCAAAATATAGGTATAATGACCACTTTCAATTCCCTAATAGAACATATAGAAGGAAATTACAACTTCCCCTTGAAACTAATTAAAAAATGTGTAAGAAAGGCCACCTTTTTAACTGCTCTTAGATTTTAGAGATAAACAGTAATTTTCCGACAATAGAAAGGAAGTGCTATTCTCAGAAATAGATCATTTGGATACTCTTGACGAGATCATTCAGTCCCTAATTGTTCTGACTTTGGGACATGGGAGAATGGTTCAGGAGTGAATTGCTTTGAAATATCAGTATTTAAATAGAATATTTTAAAATATAATATTCTTTAATAGTAACTTCACACAATATGTAAGATATATTATAGAATATATAACATGTAACAAAATATATAATGTATATTAAAAGCATTCATATAATATTTTGAAAATATCCCCTTAATTCAATAAATCTTTGACTACTTTCTCTCTCTCACTGCCATTGAGTCGCTGTGGACTCAAAGCAGCCCTAGACGACTGGGTAGAACTGCCCTCGTGGGTTTCTGAGATGGTAACTCATCACAGAAGCAAAAAGTCCCATCTTTCTCCCACAGAGCAGCTGGGGGTTTCCAACAGCTGACTTTGCAGTTAGTACTCCAATGAAATCCAACCTCTACACCAGAAGGCTCCTAAATTTCTTCATTATTTTATCATAAAAGGTAAGAAAACATTCAATATAAATTACATATTATTTTAATAGTTCACATAAAATATCCATTAGTCAAATAAATCATTCCAGAACTTTCTAGTTATCTCCATCCCTATGTAGAAGTTATGACTCATGGTTTACAGAAGCAGTATTAGATATTTCACATCAGATGCCCTAATATTTTTAATATATGACTTAATTTCTTCCACTATGTTGGAAGATTTAGAAAATTAGCTATTCTATCTCTTCAAACGTATGACAGTCTTTGGATGCACATCTGCGTGGTTCTGAACCAACTAATTTTGGTTAGGAGTCTAGCACTAACCATTTGCAGAATAATGTCTGTTCTTTATTTGTGTGTATCTTCTAGTGCACAAAGTTTTAGAGAAATGCAACAGGTGCTGAATAAAAATACATCATAAAACAACATGATCATAAACCTATATTTCCAGAAAGTTTAAGAAAGGGTAGAAATCAATGAACAAATAAACCTAGAATTTGCCTAACAGATCCTAGACCCCCAAGATACAAATGATACAGATAGTGCCAATTGATACTACTATTTGAAGTGATTTAATGTAAATTAATGAAACTAAGATATACTTCTAAGCTCTCAAATTACCAAGACTATGTTATTATGGGCAAATAAACTGTTTAAATGTGTTGATATGGATTACCTGTGAGATATATACAGCTAAAATCTACAACGAAATTGAGATTGTTAAATTGTGACTAAATTGAGATTGTTAAATTCACCAAGGTGGCCAATATATAAAACTGTTCCCGCCAATTATATCTTGAATTAGGTGACATAGGAATGTCTATGTTCTGTTCTAAAACTAAGCACATATATTCAAAGACAATAAGAAAGTATGTTGCATTTAGTGAAATCAGACTAGAAGTCTAAAAAACCTGTAATGTACTTTCCCTCACTATTTATTATCCCCTCATTATATGCCAATTTTATTAGAGAAACTAAAAGTGCTCACTTACGACCAGACAATTAATTCTTTCAACCCTTATTTCATAAGGGAGGTAGCAAAACACACACACAAAACAAACAAACAAAAAACCCTACAGTGTTATTAACATTTTGAAGAGAAAACTTCAAATCATATAGATCAAAAATCAGGTCCAAGAACTCTAGAAAGGCCTTATTTTTTTCATTATTTTCTGGTTACAGGATACAACAATATTTGATAGAGCTATGAGAGAAGTGGAGAAGAATTTTAGAAAATAGTATATAATTAACAATTGGAAGTGTGGGTACACTACAGAAGTATATTTTAATTTTTCTGCTATAAGAAAACTGTTCTAAGATACAATATAATATGATGGACTTGAAAAATATTTTCCTAAATGAAGTAAGGACAGCTACAAAAGAAGTATTGTATTTCTCATTTATATGGAATATTTAGAATAGACAAGCACATGCAGATAGAAACCAAATTAATGGTTATTGTGGACTAGGGGCACAAGAATGAGGAGTTGCTTACTGGGACAGAGTTCCTGTTTAAGATGATGAAAAGGTTTAGGAAATCAGTAGTGGTTATTTTTGCACAATACAGTGAGTGTGATGATAGTGCCACTGTATTGTACACTTGAAGAATGATAAAATAGTAAATTTTATGACATATGAATTTCCACAAAAACAAAATTGACTCGTAATGTTAGGATAGCGAAGTATGAGACTAATATAACCATAAAGGTCCAAACTACGAAGATAAAGTATGGCATGGAGGTGCGGTGGAAGGTAGACATCAGCTCATTCCTAAATGCAGGAGTCCCAGAGTCTGCAAGTCTGGGCTCAGCTAGGGTGTGCAGCGCACTTTCCCACCAATGGTCAGCAGGGTGCTGTCCATGGTATAGGTGCTCCCCAAAAGGGAAACTTTGCTTGTTTTTTCTAATCCTTGTCTCCATTAAGCCAGAGACACCTCTCTAACAGCCCATGAATCATCTTGACTGAGACCAATTCTGGCATGTTCTCAGGTACCTGCAGTGCTCATTCTGGCTGTACTATATCCCACAGTGTGGGCAGATGGCTCCAGAAAATTGACTAATGCAGACAGCAGTGGTCTTTTCGACATGTTGTGAATGGGTGATTCTTCATACCAAAAATAGTGCTTTTTTTCTTCTCCAAACCTATGTGTGAGTTCTGATCAAGTGTTCATAGAAGGATAACATCTCACTTTTCTCAGAAATCCTGCTTCTTTTCTGAAATCGTGACAACTTTTGCCGAGACAAGGGAAGGGAATAAAAGCCAAAATGAAATAACTTTTGAGCACTATATCCTCAGGGTAAAATAAACTAGGTAAACAAGGGCCCAGGGAGTAATTGCAAGTTAAGAAGCTGAGTTTGTATTCATGTGCTGTCCTGGGTCAAAGGATGATAACTTTCCTACTTAAAAAGCAAATAAACTAGACAAATATTTTCCCTATAGAAAAATGAGTCCTGAAAAACTAAACTGAGCTGTTTGGTTCCCTACCTTGAAAGTGTATTATCAGCAGCAATATAATCGACACAAATTAAATTTGACAGGTAGATTAAAGAATGCTTAGAAACGCTCGCGTCTGCTTTCATAGAGTGTACAGGGGTGTGCATACAATCACAATAGAATATTCTCTAAACTGCATTGCATTTACTTCTTTAATCTATAGAATTCACTGTGGGACAAGGAGATTAAGGAATGTCACATCTAGACAGACATGTTATGGGACAAGTGGAGCTATATAGTTAGAGATACTCATGAGACAAGGTGGGAATAGAAAATGAGGTTAAGGATTGTATTATTTCAAAGTAAACTCTCCTGAAGGAGTCTATGAAGTCAGAGAGAACAAAAGAACAAAATTTAATATTAAAAACCTGCTTAATTGCTTATTTGATTTTAGGGAAATAACTTATGCATGTATTCTCAAGTAAGGGAATGATATAATTTCTCTTATTTCAAATTTGAAAACATTATATTTTAATTGAAATGCTTTCCAGAATAATTTAAGGAATTTCAAATGGCAATGGCATGACTCATAATCAGACAGAATAAATTATATGATTTAAAAGTAAGAACATTATTCATAGACATAGCATGGAGTGTAATTTAAATAACAGTTACAGAATAATTACCCATGTAATGTGCCCTGAAAAGTCTACAGCAGTGTATGGAAAAGGTGTATCCTGTAATATATATTGTCAAAATTAAGTAAAATTGTTTAAGTAATATAGTTTTGCATTACTACATGGGAGACATCTGAAATTTTCATCATCTATTTGCAAGAATGAAGTACTGCTAATGTGATCACAAATAATCTGTTGGGTCAATAAAAAAGAGGAACCCATTTTTCTGATTATCAGAATTTAGGAATAAGTGATTCTTAAGTAACATTTACTTCCACATTTCTAATTCAATAAACTTTGGGATGATAAAAGCAGTGAGCTATAGGAGCCTTTTGAAATAATAAAATATATAAACATTTGGAAGCAGTCAGGGCTACAATAATTATTTATAAACTCTCTATCCAGACAATTCTCAGCTAACCTCAAGAATTCTATCTGGTCATCATCACTGTGTTTCTTAATCTGAAATCTATAATTATAATTATCTTCAGCATAAATTTCCTATATCCAAACCCAAATTGAATACACTACCACCAAGTCAATTCCCACTCATAACAACCTTGTCTCATTTACTATCGTTTGGATTTGCGGTGACACTATAGGGCAGGGTAGACCTATCCCTGAGGGTTTCCAACATTGTCCCCCTTTACACGTGTAGAAAACATGGTACTGAGAAAGAAACGTGTGGAAATCTCCTCCACAAGGATTCCCGCTCACTCGCTGCCACTGAGTCAATGCCTACTCATAGCAACCCTATGGGAAAGCGTAGAACTGCCCCTGTAAGTTTCTGAGACTGTTAACCATTGACAACAAAGCCTCATAGTTCTCCCCCTAGCAGATTGCAGTTTAGAACTGCTGACCTTGAACATCTGAGCCTAACTCACACCCACTATGCCACCAGGGCTCTTTCTAAAAGGACTACAGCTAAGAAGATCCTGTGAAGTAATTCCACTGTACAATACATGAAATCTCCATGAGTCCTAACCTACTTGTAGGTGGGATATGTATATTTATTTGTTATCAACATTTCCAATAGTTAATACTCATGTTGGTAGTTTATTAATATTTTACTGTTATAAATAATGCAGCTATAAAAATTGTTTCACTTATCATTTCATTCTTGAGTATAGATCAAGAAAGAGCTTATTGAGGAATACCAGTAAGTTTAATTTGTAAAGATTTTTTTCCAAAGTAGCTGTCCCATACTATATGCATACCAATGTTGTTTATGCTTTCTATCATTTTCAGTAATTTTTGTTTAGTATTAATGAAGATTTTACTATTTAGACAAATGGATCAGAAATTGAGAATTTTAAGGCATCAGCAGGTGATTGCTTAGAGAGCTGCGTCCTTCAGAAATGGAGTTCTTAAATACCTGTAATAATTTCTACATGTTGTTGTTGCTAGGTGCTGTCCCGTTGGCTGTGCCTTATAGAGCCCTTGTATATAACAGAATGAGATACTTCCTGGTCATACACCATCCTCACAATCATTATCTTTGAGTCCCTCGTTGCAGCCACTGCCTCAATACATCTCCTTGACAGGCTTCTTCATTTTCACTGATCCTCTACCAAGAATATTGTCCTTTTTCAGATACCGATCTCTAACATGTCTGAGGGATATGAAAAAAAAGTCTAGGCATCCTCACTTAAAAGGAGTATATTAGTTGTTGTAATTTCAAGATAGGCTTATTTGTTCCTCTCTAGGTCCATGATACTTTCAAATTTCTTGGACAGCACCATAATTCTAATATATCAATTATCCTTTGATCTTCCTTATTCACTATCTTGCTTTTGTATGCATCTAAGGTGATTGAAAACACCACGATTTGGGTCAGGTGCTCCTTAGTCCGCAAAGTCCTATCTTTGCTATTTAATCCTTCAGAGAGGTCTTGCCCTTCCTGACAACTGCAAACTTGTCTTTGCTTAACATAATGCTTCTTGTTGAACCACTTGTGAGAATTTGGGCATTGTTGACATAGAATCGCAATCCATATTGAAGGCTGCCATCTTTAGCTTTCTCAACAAATTCTTCAAGACCTCCTTGCTTGTGCTAACAAGGCTGTTTCATCTGTGCATTAAAGGTTGTTAAAGAGCCTTCTTCAACTCTGATGCTGTGTCACAATATGCAATGCAGCGTCTCAGGTCACTTGCTCAGCATACAGATTGACTAAATTTGATGAAAGGATAGAAGTCTGAAGCACATCTTTCCTGGGTTTAATTCATTCATTAACCCCTTGTTTAATTCTAATGATTGCCTCTTAATCTATGAGAGGCTACCCCAAAAAACCCAAAAAACAAAACACTTGGAATTGCGATGGGAGAAGTGGAGCTTTCTTACTATGCTTTTTTTACAATTAGGTGAGCATCAAGCAACACACTCTGGTCACAATGAATTTCTTCATAAAAGCAGTTTTGCTCGAACCTGACTTTTTTTTTTTATGGCCGATTAAGGGAACAGTGTGCAATGGTGAAATGTTGTTTCCTGCTCAGAAAAAATGCCCAGAAAATGTTGTGATGTTGAACACAGCTTAAAAGGGCAGTGATAGGAAAAACTCATGAATACAACTGGTTTTCTCATTTCAAAAAAGGTGAAATGTCAATTGATGACAAACCTCATTCTGGATGTCTATCATCTTCCTGAATGGATGAAACTGTAAACTTGTATTGCATTTCAGTTTGTTCATCCAGGTCAGACTGTTAATCAAGCTTTCTATTTAGAGGTTCTAAAAAGATAGCATAACAGTGTGTGACGAAAAAGAGGTGATTTGTGGCAGATGGGGGATTGACTTTGCAACCATGACAATGCACCTGTTCACGCAGCCATCTCAGTATGCCAGTTTTGGGCAAAAAAAAATCAGCATGCCTTTCTTGCCTCACTCACTTTACTTACCTGACCTCGCTCCATGCGCCTTCCTTCTGTTTCTGCGAATAAAGAGGGACATGAAAGGACAGAGATTTGACAAAGTAGAAGAGATGAAGAAAAATGAGGAAGGTGCTGTCAGCCATCCAACAGGTGAGTTTGAGAAATGTTTCCAAGAATGGCATCACAGATTTGACAAGTTATTAAGTGTAATGGAGGTACTTTGAAGGTGATAACGTTGTTTGGATAACTTTGGAATAAAATTCCGCTTTTCTTGTTTTACAGGGGGTTACCTCTCTTAAATAAACTGGATATGCAAATTCTGGGAGAACACTATTAAATGTCTGGAATTCACATGATTCAAAAGAGTTTGTACATAATAGTTTGTTATGATTCACACAATAAAAATGTGTATATATAGTCAATAACACATAAGTAAACTCTCATGTTCTCTGCTTTCAGTCATGATCTATCTGACTACAAGAGTAACCCTCATTACTTGTCCTCTTCTGAATCCTGCTTGAATCCCCACAACTCTCTGTCAATATATTGCTTTAAACTATTTTTGAATGATTTTCAACAGCATTTTAGTTGCATATAATGTTTTCAATAATTTTCACATTATTTTGGGTCATGTTTCTTTAGAATGGGCAAAAATTTGGATGGAACCCCTACAGTTGGATGACTAAGTAGCTGTCTTACCATTTTTCTTAGCATAGACTGGGAATGCTGAGCCTGCTGCATGAGCTTGTCAAAATGTCTCCATTGCAATTTTAGGCATCCATCTAGCCCTGCTTTCAGGTAATGGCTTCAGTACTGCTTAGAATTCGATCTTCAATACTACTCATTGTTTTATTGAAGTTCTTGATCATATGTTACCTCTTGAAATGGTTGTACCTGGCTACTCTACTTTCAAATGAGTTTGAAAGCCTTTCTTTGCTATCTACTTTGGTCTTTTTAAAAATATATATTTTTACTGATACTTTGCTTTGGTCATGAATGATATTCTTGATGTCTTCCCACAAGTCTTCTTCCACTAGTGTTCAATTTGTCATATCTGCTTTTGAGATGTCCTCTAAATTTAGGTGGAATATACTCAGCTCTTATGTTGACTCTTGTGAACTTTTACAAAATCTTCTTCAACTTCAACCTGAATTTACATGTAAGCCTTTGATGGTTTGTTCCACAGTCAATCCATCTTCTTGTTTTGGCTGATTATATTGAGTTTCTCCATCATCTGTTCCCACAAACATAGTCAATTTGAATCCTGTATAGTCCATCTGGTAATATCCACATGTATGGTTGCTGGTTACATTGTTGAAGAGAGATATTTGCAATGAAGTAGCTGTTGGTCATTCAGATTTCTTTCAGACATTTTTCAGGTGTTTTTTCCCCCCCTATCACTAAGGCCATAATATTGATGTTTCCTCTTTGTTACCAACTTTCCAATTTCAATGGCAATATTATCAATGCATCATAATAGCATGTTTGATTAATTTCAGATGAGGAAGTTGGTAGAATTCATCAACATCTTCATCAATAGCTTTGATGGTTGGCTTGTAAATTTGAATAATAGTTAAATTAACAGGATTTCTGTGTAGGCCTACACATAATATTCCATCACAAACAGCAGAGTAATTCAAGATGTGTTGTTGGATGCCATCGAGTTCCTTAGCAACCCTATGCTAAACAGAATGAAAAACTTCACGCTCTTCCACAACCTTCACAATTGTTCCTATGCCTGAGCCCATTGATGCAGCCACTTTGTCAATACATCTGATGGATGACTTTTTCCTCTTTTTACAGCCCTTACACTTTACCAAACATGAAGTCCTTCTCCAGGGACTGGTCTTTCCTGACCTGTATGTCCAAACTATGTAAGCAAAGTCTTGCCATCCAGGCTTATGCTCTGGTTTTACTTCTTCCAATACAGTTCAAAATTCTTCTCCAACACCACAATTCAAATGCAGGACTTCATGAAAAATATTGCAATATTTTATTTCTTTTGAGTTTGTCATTCCAAGCATAGTAAACCATATGAGTGTCCAATTAAAAATGACCAATACCAGTCAATTTCAGCTCACTGGTGCATTGCACACTGATCTTAAAATGTTCCATTTCATTTTTTGATACCTTCCCATGTTTCTTATTCATGTTTTGTGCATTCCATATTCTGATTATTAATTTATTCTCATTTTGAGTCATACTGAATCATCATGGTTGTTTATTCTCATTTTGAGTTGTACTCCATCAATAAATGAAGATCATTAGTATTATTTCTCTGGAGAACATTAAAACGCTCAGTCATAATATCTGAAATATTTGATAGGTTACAAGTTTGTGTAGTATATTTGGATATACAGCAAATCTGTGAAAGCCAGAACTTGCATAAGGCTGAAACTTGTCAGAAAAAGAAAGCTCAAATATTTTCCACTAAAATGCACAATAGAAAATGGATAAGGCTGTAAACTCTCAAAAGTAGAAACCATGCAAGAATGTACAGTCATCCTTTTTCTATTGCTCATTTTAGTGGGAAATAGTTGGGTTGTCCTTCTCTGACCATTTTCTGGCTTACATAGATTTGGCAGTACGTACTTCACAAACTGTAATGAACCAAAATTTAAGATATTACTTTGAATATCATAATTCCAACTAAATTCTAGCTTTCTACTGTTCCTCTGTATTTTAAATTACCATGGCACTTAAAATAATTCTCAGAACTAATAAGAAGCGTTATTATATCCATTTTACCCCAAGGAAACAGAATTCCAAACAAGTTAAATTAGTTTCAATATAACAGCATATTTAGTTCATTACACACATCAAAGTCTATAAATATCACTACAGATAGAAAAGTAGATATTCATCAGCTAATTTATATATTTTGATAAGCATATATTTATCAAAACAGTTATAAGTATTTTTCTGCTGATTTATTTTAAATAGGATTAGTTATAAAACTGGTTGCAAATTTTTTTTAGTGTCTTTCGTACAAGGGTAAGTCAAAGAGCATTGATACAAATCATAAAAACAATTAGTAAATAAAAATACCCAAATATGAAGTTATTGTTTTTCAATTCACCCTGCAGCTAGCTCTACCCTTTAAAGACGGCGGTGCTTTCATCCCTCTAACCCTTCTCCAATGCATTCGGTACCCAAGATGTGTCATGCCAAGCACAGTTGTAGCATTCTTGAGACATTCAAACCATACTCTTCAAAATTCTTTGAGTTTGGGCATCAAAAAGACGTCTGAATGAGAAAGATGGGACTTGATGTTAGATGGGGTAAGGTTACCTACCCAATGACATTATTTTCCCTTTTATTTTTTAAAATAAATTTGTATGGTAAACAGATGGGGGGGGGGCTTATAATCATGATTAACTTTTTTCAAAAAAATAATATTTCAATGACATATAATTCATATATCATATAGTTCAATCATTTAGGCACGTTAAAACATTCTGCAATCATCACTGCAGTTAATTTTAGAACATTTTCTTCCCTCTTGGAGTATTATTAGCTGACCCATCTCGCCCCAACCTCCCCTGCTTTCACACTAAGAAGCTCTTTATTGAGTTATTATTTTCATAGATTTACCTATCCTGGATTTCAGGATAAAGAAATAGAGCTTGGATCTCAGGACAAAGAAACACATACAAAAGAAATACATGTAAAGAAAAAACATACAAAAATCCACATGGAGACACTGCAAATGGAGTTTGGGCTTTCACTGTTTTCCATATTTTTGTGTAAACTGAGTGCTCAGAATTTAAGCTTCAATACTATTCCCACCTCTTTTCTTAGATTTTATTATTTACAATCCTTGGATCACAATAGGCAGCACGTTTCTTCCATATGGACTTAGGTGACACCTCACTTAGATTATTGCTTATTTGAAGACAAGCTTTAAAGACTCGAGGCATTATTATTTGTAATAGCTGGCACCATTTGATTTCTCCACCTCACTTTGCTATAGCCTGGTATCTTTACTGATTTCTTCATGAGGGCATTTGTCAAGTAGGGCCACCTTGCAAGAACTAACTGTTCTTAGGTTAGAGCTACAATTAACTGTGAGTTCAAAACTCTTGCATATATCCATGGTTTATATATGCCCCTGGTCCTGTTTAGAGCCACACCCACTGAACTATTTGTACAACAGGCCCCACTGTCCTTGAAGAAGGAGCAAGCGCATTGTTCTAGTGGGAACTTTTCCCTCAGTAGATGGTTGTGCACAAGTTCCCTCAGTCATATAATTGTCTTAGTCTCATTTGATTGCTTCCAAAAAACAAACAAACCCTGATGGCTTCCAAGGCTATCTGCTGGATGTATTTAATTCCAGGCAGAGAGGTCAGCTCAGAAGGCGATGGCCACTGTTCCTGGGAGTTCAGAGGAGTGATCTTGACCGATTTTCTTGGAGGACACATGATGACCACGGGTGCTTTTTGTAGAGAAGTTTTAAGAAAAGTGAAAACTATATTGGTTAGAAAAAGGTCAGTAAAGTTGGTTTTTTGAGGTTTTACCCTTTGGGAAATGGATCACTATACCTTTCTTTTAAGGCAACATTTCATTTGAATCGCTTAGGGACTCCTGAGAAAGTTTAGCGATTCAATAATGTTTTTTGAAATACTTCATTTAATGCTTGCAATCAATATATATCTTTTCCTCTGCTGTAGGCCTCTATATGCATTGCATCTGTTTTTAATACCCAAACAGGCAGGTTATAACTCTGCCTCAACCTTTATTTCATGCTTATGTGGAGCTTCAAGGTCAGTGAAAAGTGAGATATTATGCCATTTGATGTTTTCTCAAGCATTTTTACATCCCTACACATGTGTGTCTCTTTAAAGCTCCTTGAAATTTATCAGATTATTTCAAAATCCCCTTATAGACATCTGATTTCCAACCCCCATGTAATTTATTGAGGATTTTTTCCAATAATGTTTAGACAGCTCTTGTTTGTCCCAGCTGGTATTGTTACCTTTGAAAGCAGTGATATTAAAGAATTTCCATTGTGTGTGTGTGGTTTTTTTTTAATGTCCTTGGCAAAGGACTTTGCTCACCTATGAAGTTCCAAGGTCAAATAAATACAAATCCTGTGAATGCGACCTTTCTAAAACACTGCCAGGCAACTCAAATAGGAAAGAAGCTCAAGTGTTTACCCGACTAGGGAACTACAAACAGTTTGTGTCCTACAGAGGGTTCTCAGCTATTTATTTGTACAAATACCATGTTCCTGGGTTATTGGGTTTTGTGGATACAATGGTGTGTGAGGAGATGGACTAGGGCAAGGAAAACGCCATCAAACTTGATGTTATTATCTAGATTCAGATGTTTTGCTTGAATAAATAATATATAGATTTTAGCAAATCTTTAGTTAATTTTTGAGTTCTAAAAGATTATGGTTCCAATGTTATCATTTTTTCAATGGAAACACAAAAAACAAGAGATGTTTATTTCACTATCCTTGAAAGGCTTGATGTCTGTATTTTGACTGCATGGCGTGGTGAATTATTTAATATGACTATTCTAGCTAAAGTCTCTAACTCCCACCACATGACTTTGTCTTGCTTGCTTCTGGTAAGCAGAAGGGGAAGATACTGACAGAATTCCCTGCACGGCCATCCTGCTGCCCATCTTATGAGCCCTCTGAGAAGCAGGAGGAGGGGTCCCATTACCAGCAAGAACCAGGAGTGGAGTGCAAACTTGGGGCCCAAGATTCCTGCACAGTGAACCTCTTGGATCCAGAAGACAGCTGTACCATCAGAGGAGCAGCAGCAGAGCCAGGACCTTGAGCATAGAACAGAGTGATGGACTTACCAACCCACAGAGCAAGTAATGCTGGGTGCTTTGGAGCAGGAGAATGACATATGTGTTGTGCCTCTGGGAATGTGATTGAGGGACTCTGGGCTTGCTGACTCCTGGAAGTGCAGCTGAGTACCTGTGAACCAAGGGTCCCTGACATGGGGTACTTCTGGGACAAGGGATTCAGGGCCCTGGGTTTGCTGAGTCATGGAGCTGGAGCTCAGTGCTTTTAGGCTGAGTCTCCCAGTGTGAAGGTGCGCATCCTTTGCCATTTATGAGCAAACCTGGAGGAACTTTATAACATGTCCTGATAAGCGACTATCCTAAGCGTATTTCTCTGCCATTGCAACTTTTTAACTTCACTACTCAACCCTGTAATCATGAATTTTGTCCGTGACTTCACTGTAGCTATAGTAATGGATATTAGGACTCAGAGAAGTAAAATAGAAACACAATTAAGACAGCATATTGACTTTTATAATTGAAATTAACCTTACGGATATGTTTACTGTATCACATTTATATGGACAAAATGCCAGTAAAATAGGTTGGGGCAGCTGAAAATAGGAATGCATATAGAGAGTTGACTAATGATGCTTGAGAAAGGCGTGGTATTATGGAAACAGCATGAACATTTGTGTTACACGGTCTTTGCTTCACATTCCAGTTATCAATACCAAAACTTCTAATATTTTTTACATAATTGATGTACATTAGTTTTCACCATTGTAAAATATGGTTAATAATATATTTCAAAATATTATTGCAAATATTAAATAATATATAGCAGAATTACAATTAATTATACTTTAGTCTAATGTTTTTAACAAATTATAAATATTAATATTGGGATGACAGAGCATTTGGGCATTGGAATATTAAAGAGATTCTAATTTCTGTAACTATATTCCCTGTTTCCTGGATATAGAAGAGTTTGACTCATAGCAGAAGGCTTAAGCATAAGTAGAATAAAGCAAGGATTAAAGTCTTTAATTTATTTAATAAATTCTTATGAGTCACATATCTCATCTATAAAATGCATTAAATATATGGATATCAAAATATGCTTCATCTACTACAAATTAAAACATTAAATAAGAACCTAAAGGATTTTGTAGCCTTGCAACTTCAAAGACAGCAAACTGACTTATTCTGACATTTCCAATCTGGGCTTTTCTGAATCTGCGTATGGATACTTTGATATTGACATGACTTGTCTAGAAGCTGGACTTCAAAGAGAACGCAATGCCATTAGCAAAAGAACAATAATTTTTAAACTTCATTGCCCCGATCGTAAGCTCAGATAAATTTTAAACTCATCTTGAATAGGAAGAAAATGTGTTTTTAAGACTATTTCCCCCCTCTCTGTTCCTAAATAAAGATTGAAGGAAGACTTCAAAGAATCAGTCACAAACGGCATCATAAGTGTGTGGAAGGTGTGATTTCTAAGACCCCCATTCAGCCTTCAGGGATACATATAGATCCATCTTCAAATAGAGACAGGACTGCTTTAGATCTAGCCATTTCTTAAAAGTAAAAGTAGACCTTCAAAGTCAGGATATAGAAAATAAAATTTAAAGCATCAGTACCACTACACAAACTATCACTATTGATTTGAATTGTGTTCCATTTATGAAACATACCTTTAGAGTAGCATCATTTGCACTATCTGGTTCCCCTGAAAGAAAAAACCCTACTATGTTGAGAATCTAACCTGTGTTTCAATTAATGACCTAGTGAAGGCTAGAAAATTTGTTGAATCCTTATTGTTTCCAAATTATCAATCTCAGGCAAAGGGAGTAAAGAAAAAGTGGGATAAATCCCACAAGACAGATGAAAAGAAGAAGTTAAATTCCAACTTATTAAAACACCTCTTTGTTACATGGCATTTTTGTTTTCTTAATCTCTGAAAACATTCACATATAAATTATTTAACAGTCTCTATTTGGGACTCCCTCATTAATAATGAAATATAAGCTGTAAGTTATTGGATTTTAGGGAGGTCCCACGTCTAATTTTCATTGGTTTTATTTCTTTCTTTCATTTACTTCCTTTAAATAAGGACTTTTCTACTATAAACCAGCTTTTGTGTCACATGGGTACCTGACCCAATTTTGACCATTTGTTGTTCAATACATAAAAAGAATTAATCACCTATGTTTTACTCAAATGCTCCAAATTATTTAATTTTATTTTAAGTTCACTTTATAAAACAAATATTCTAAGAAGGAAAACACATCTTGTATCTCTGCTTTCTGCTTAGTGAATCTGTATCAATTCTGTAAATGAATATCTGTATTCAAATATATAACTTTCCATAACTATTACTTCCTTTCAACTTCTGTGAAGGACAATAAAAGGTTCACTTATGTTAATACATGAATTCTAAAATTAGTGACAGACCCACGCACTGAACAATATGCCGTAGAATTATTCAACACTCTATCTCCAATTTCCTCGTGACCATGGCTGTATCATCAACGCCATCAATCTTATTTGAAAAGTATTTGCCAGAAAAAAAAACACAACTAGTGAAATGGGGGAGCTTTACTGTAGATGCACAGACTAAAAAAACTATAATGATCAGTGATTACATGCATATTTGTGGAACAGGATTATAGGAAATATAGCTATTAAAATATAGCAAAACTGGTAGGCTGAATTTATAGAAGGCATATAGGCAATGTGGTTAATGATCTAGATGTTTTTTAATAAAAAAGGTATTGTAGTGTGGTGTTCTGTCTCAAACAATATTCGCTACCTTTTTTGTTAGGATTTGGTAATCCATTGCAAAGGCTTTACAAAACTCATAGACTGTGATTTAATAAGGGTTTAATAAGGAAATCAATAGGTTGCTATGCACCTGAGAAATGTTCAAGTCACATTTGCTCATCAGGACAAGCTCCGAAGGCTTTCAGATCTGCTAACAAATGCCCAAAGGGTCTGCCCTCAACTGTAAGCCACAACTTGAAGTCATTCAGTCACAAACCAAGTTCCTGGAATTAAGTGCCCAGAGGCAATCCACTCCAGTAAGCCTCAGGACTGAAGGCACTAAGCTCTAACAACTGGGGTCAGCAAACCCAACTTTGCCAATTAAGTGTCCAGAGGCAATGCCCCTCCACGAGCCAGCCTCCTGTCTCAAAATGCTCAGCTTTACTTGCTGCCTGTGCTGTGAAGTTCACCACTCTGTCTCATGCTCTGGCTCCTGGTACTGCTGCTGCTGCCCCTCTGCCCTTCAACTGCCTCTGGATTCAGGAGGTTCACTGCACCAGAGGATACACTCCACTCCAGGCTCCACTAGTAGTAAGTAGTAAAATCCCCCTCTCCTGCTTCCCAGAGGACTTATTTTACACCCAGTAGGATGGCAAGCCAATATAATGTATATACTCATGTATAAGCCGAGTTTTTCAGCACATTTTTAATGCAGTTTTGTGGTAAAATTAGGTGCCTCCGTTGATATTTGGGTTGGCTTATACTCGAGTATGTACGGTATCCAATTTGCAATTACTCAGAGGTAAATCCTATCAGTGTTTTCTCCCTTCTTACCCAGACTCTTAACAGGAGTTTGAGACTGACTAGAAGGCTAATTTCTGATGCGTGGATTTGGAACGTGCCTGCTTTTACAACTGTGCGATCCATTCTTTAGATATAAACTTCTCTGGATACACACATATAAACTTTACTGCTTTTGCTTTCTGAGAGAACACAGCCCAAAACAGGAGCTCCCCCTTTTTTAGTTTTGTCTATCGGTGATCGTTATCTCCTTCTTCAGCTTTTCACTTTAAGTGCTGTGTCAGTTGGGGAATAGAAACTACAGACAGTATGGAAAAGGAGATTTAATTATAGGAATTAGGTGGCATACAAATGTAGAAGAAGCTAAAGAAATAAGCCAGAAGAGGAAGTCAGAGGGTTAGAGGAGGCACTTCTCACCTGCCCCTCTGAAGCACTCATCAGGAGGAGATCAAACCAGAGCTTGCATCTAGGATGGCAAGCATATCCAGCGGCTAAACTAGGATTGAGAACTGAAAATTGTAGCCACTGTGAAGCTAACATCTCTGTGGTTTACAGCCAAATATCTTGTTCTGGTTATTTCAGAAAGAAATCTAGATATGGTGTGAAGTAGAGCTAAAACATGCTATAAATCTAGTAGCATCTGTCTGTGCCTCTTTCACCCGTTGTATTGAACCATGACAGCTTTTAGAAACTAATAGCTGTTGCTTCAAATCTGCCTTCCAAATCTTGCCAAGTTTCTCCACTGACTAACCCTCCCTTGGAAGTGAAGGGCTTATTGGGAATGGGAGTTTCTGGCTTCAGTAGGTTGACAGAAACATTGAGCACCAAGGCAAACCATGTATTGAATGCAGAACTCACTGTATTCCATTGGTAACTTTCATGACCATTTGAAATTACCTTTATATTATTAATTTAATGTTTTCATGAAGGTAAATAACTCTTCAGCTTTGTCATCAGATAAACACTCATACATGACAAAGTGTCTGACCTATTGTAGGGGCTTTAATTTAATGTAATTTGAATTGATTAATAAGGAATATATATAGTCATGAAAGAATGAATCAGTTAATAAAAGAAATCACACAAACACATACAGTTTCAGAATGTTTGTGGTAAAGTCTATTTTTTCATGTACTTTTTGAAATATGTACATATTTAAAAATATGTATATACTGTATCACTTGTAGTAGTGTGGGCTAAGCATTTGGCTGATAGCCTCAAGGATAACAGATCAAACACATACATTTATGAGATGAAGATGAGGCAATCTACGCTCCTAAAGAATTAAAATCTCTGATATCACAAGGAACAATTCTACTCTGTCCTGTTTGGGATTGGTGTGAGCAAAATGCTTACAGTGAAGCTTGAATTTCTACCTTCAGCACCAATGGTTCTGAAGAAGTTCAAAAGGAGGTTGAAGATGGAAGAATTTCAAGCTTCCCTGAAATCATTAGCCCAAAACAAAGCAGAAATTCATGGAATACCAACTGAAATGTTCAAACAAGTTAATCAGGCACTGAAAGCACATGTTCATCTATGCCAGGAACATAGGGAGACAGCTTTTCGGCCAACTGACTGAAAGAGATCCATATTTGTACCCATTCCAGAGAAAGCTGACCCGATAGAATGCTCAAACTATAGAAAATTAACAGTGATAACACATGAAAATAAAATTTTGCTTAAGATTATCCAACAACAGTTGCAGCAGTACATGGACATGGAGCTGTGAGAAGTTCCGGCCACATTCAGAAGAGGACGAGGAACGAGGGATATTATTGCTGATGTGAGGTGGACCTTAGCTGAAAGTAGAGAATACCAAAAAGATGTTTTTTGCCAAAGCATTAGACTAGCGGTTCTCAGAGGTTGCCCAATTCATAACAGTAGCAAAATTACAGTTATGAAGTAGCAAGAAAAGGAATTTTATGGTTGGTGGAGAGGGGGGGGACCACAACATGAGGAACTGTGTGAAAGGGTCACGGCATTAGGAAAGTTGAGAACCATTGCATTAGACTATATGAATCATAACAAAGGATCTTGAGAAGAATGGGAATTACAGAACACTTCACTGTACTCAGGTGGAATGCACACATGCATTAAGAGGCAGTTGTGGGTGCATGACAAAGAACTACTGCATGTTTTACAGTCAGGAAAGGTGTGCATCAGGGTTGTATCATCTGAACATACAGAGTCAATCTGTATGCTGAGCAAATAATCAGGGAAACGGATTATATGAAGAAGAATGTGGCATCAGGATTGGAAGAAGCCTATTAATAACTTGAGATGTGTTGGTAACACAACCTTACTTGCTGAAAGTGAAGAGCCATTGACAAAGAAGATAAGGGATGGAAGCCTTCAGTATGGTCTACAACTCAATGAAAGAAGACCCAAATCCTCACAACTGGACCAATAAGCAACATCAGGACAAAGGGAGAAAAGGTTGAAATTGTCAAGGGTTTTGTCTTGCTTGGCTTCACCACCAGTACTCCTGAAAGCAGCAGTCCAGAAATCAAAAGACATGTTGCATCGAGTAGATCTGCTGCTCAAGACCTCTTCAGGGTATTGAAGAGCAAGGATGTTACTTTGCAGACTAAGGTGTGCCTGACCCAAGCCATGGGATTTTCCATGCTTTGTATGTCGGCAACTGAATAAGGAAGAGCCAAGAAGAGAATCAATGCATTTCAATTGCAGTGCTGAGTAAAATTGTTGAGAGTACCAAGAACTGCTAAAAGGTCAAACTGATCTGTCTTGGAAGAAGTATGGCCAGAGTGCTCCTTAGAATTAAGGAGGGAAAAGTTTTGACATATATACTAGGATCTACTGGTGGGAGAGACCAGTTCCTAGAGAAGGACTTCATACTTGATTCAGTGGAGGAGAAATGAAAAAGAGGAAAGCTCTGAAGAGGATGGATTGACCTAGTGGTTGCACCAGTGTAGCACAGGACCATTGGGAGGGTGGAGCATTTTGTTCTGCTGTGCAGATTCCATATAGGTCAGAACTAGCTGGAACCTAAAAACAATAAGAAAACAATAAGCAAGACTAGATTGGATGGCTCTGTGTGTGTGTGTGTGTGTGCCTGATGGCTTTGTAGAATAAGCATTATCTCTCAGTGTTCATACTGTGGTTTATTGTGTGTTACTGTGATGCTGAAAACTATGTAAATGGTATTTGAAATTTCAACAAAGCCACCCCATGTGAAGCGGTATTAGCAGGATTTCCAGACTAAGAACCTATTACTAAGAAGGAATAGGCAGTTCACTTCAGAAAAGCAATGTCAGAGATAGTGATAGAAGATGGGCCCTGTGGCCTGAAAATATTGAGTTGACTAAAATGACATGGATGTTTGGTTGAGTAAAAGCTTGAGGACCTTCATCTGCTAATGGAATATCACTAAAAATGAGACGAAACAATTGCAACACCAATTGGTAACTGGAACTTGGAAAGTATAAAGTATGAATCTAAGAAATTTGGAATCTTCAAAAATTAAATAGAATGCATAAAGTTTCATATCTTGGGCATTACTGAGCTGAAATGAACTGGTATTTGGACATTTTGAATCAGGCAGTTATATAGTCTAGTATGCCAAAAATGACATATTCAAGAGAAATGGTGTTGCATTTATTACCAAAAAGGGCATGTCAAGATCTATCTGGAAGTTCAGTGCTGTTTGTGATATTTATCCTTATAATATTACAAAGGAATGCAGTTAGTTCAAACAAGAGTTATGAACCAACCACTAATGCGAGTGATAGAGAAATTGAAGAATTATGCAAAAACTTCTTCAATCTGATATGGATCAAGCATGCAATCAAGATCCATTGATAATTATAATTGTTGGCATTTGGAATGCAAACTTTGGAAACAAAAAAATTGATGCATTGGAAGTGTGGCAAAGAATATGAAAGTACCAAGAAAACAAAGAACTCTGTCTTGGTACAAGTACAGGCGGAAGGCCCCTTAGAGGCAAGGATGCCATGACATCGTCTACAACAACGGACTCAAACAAGGCACAATTTCAGGAACAGCACAGCACCAGGTGGTGTTTGGGTCTGTTGTACGTAGGGTTGCTATATGTCAGCATGAACTCAATGGCACTTAACAACAACAAAAACAGAGCTTTTGATAATACGCGTACCTCTGCCAGGAGGAATATTGCTTTCTATTATAACTGGATTAGTTCTTTATCATCTTTTGGAACACAACTTACAAATTTTCCTCGGGGAACTATTTTTCACTTTAAAAATAAATCAACTATCTCTGAAAAGCATTATAGTACAGTATATAAAGAGTACACCATGAATTCAAATCAAATTATCAGTGATTAAATCCTCATTCCACTACCAACAGTCTGTGATCTTGTGCAAGTTACCTCTCTGTACTTCTCTGTACTTCTCTGTACTTCTCTTAGATTATGTGTCAACTTGGCTGCACCAAGGTTCTCAGTCATTTGGAAGTAGTCCCCATGATGTGATCTGACAATGTAATCAACCCTGTGATGGAATTTATATACTCAACTCAGTGAGCAAACAGCAGTTTGAGTGGGGCTAGCATCCTTTATTACAGCAGTTCTCAACCTTCCTAATGCCACGACCCTTTAATACAGTTCCTCACGTTGTGATGAACCCCAACCATAAAATTATATTCATTGCTACTTTATAACTGTAATTTTGCTACTGTTGTGAATCATAATGTAAATACCTGCTATGCAGAATGTATTTTCATTGCAACAATGTGAACATTATTAGAGTACAGCGATTAATCACAAAAACAATATGTAATTATATATTGAGAAATACTTATTTCTAATTACAAATAAATGAAATTTTCTCTTGAAGCATGGTGTTGCATGGGTAACATTCTTCATGCCGGGTACTCATATATGGACATATCTTGGTTTCTAAGACCATCGTTCAAACCCCAAAGGGGTTACGACCCACAGGTTGAGAACCTCTGCTTTATTAAGTCACTGACTTGATGCGTTTAGAAGAAAGACTCTTTGAATGTGTGCCCTGTTCCTTTATAAGCAGACTCCAGGGGTAAGTTTGTCACTTCTGCTGGATCTGGTCAATATACCTGGTTCTACAACCTCCTACCATACTACATGACAATCCCAGGAGTTATCATTGCACTGTCAACCTTGAATTCACTCAGTTCTGCATTCAAAAGACTGTATTCTTTCTGCTTGATCTTCTAGCTTCTAATTTTTCAGCACTCATGCTACACAAGTTAGGAGAAGCCGCCAGCTTACCAACTCACCCTAGGATTTAAACCAATCTGGACTTACCTGCTTCTACAACTGTGTGACTCATTTCTTGATATAAATCTGTTTCCATTACACACATATGTAAGTGTTGCTTTTCTAGAAAACTCAGCCTAATACAATGTTCTTAAAAAAAAAACTAAGTAAGAAAAATAAGTGTGTTAACTCATAGAGTTTTGAGAAAATGAAAAACGTAATAAATTGTTTGACACGTAGTGAGCAATTTTGTTTCATTGTTAATGGTATATGTACCTATCCAGTTTTATTGTACTTTGGACGAACAGGGAGACATAGCTCTCCACAATCTGCTATCTTCCTGCTTCTCCAGTATCTTCTGGTCCCTCTTTCTCTCTCTCTGAATGGGCTGTTTTCAGTTACTGGAACATACTTGCACGAGGCATCTTGGAGAACCTAGTTTTACCCTGCAAATGAATTAAGTTTTTTTAAACTCGGGAAATAAACTTGCGGCCATCAAGTTGATGAACTCTCATAACAACCCTACAGGACAGGGTAGAACTGCCCCTGTGAGTGAAGCCTCATCATTCTCAGGAGGAGCAGCAGGTGGCCAGAAACCGCTGACCTTTTAGCTTGCAGCCCAACTCTTATTTAGAACATCTCTCCTAGTGGGTCCTGCTTCTCTCTGGGTTATACTTTCTATAGCACCAACTCTCCCAATCTTTCTTCCCTAGTTTCTTGTAGAAAGTAGTTTTGTTTGAGTGATGGCACAGTCTTTCATGTAATTCTTTTACTAGTACCTATCTAAACTATAGGATCCCTGGTACCTAGCAGTAATGCTTGGGCTGCGATGCAACACAAAGTAAGCTTTCTAAAATGACAAAGGTTCTTTGGGAGAAAGATGTAGCTTTCTATTTCCAAAAATAGTTTAGTCTCAGAAATTCACAGGGGGCATTTACCCTGTTTATAGGGTCATTATGAGCCAGGATTGCCTCGATAGCACTAGGTTTTTTTGTCTGTTTTTTTTACATTACATATGTAAAGAACCTTAGTGATGATGTTGGGTAAGTGTTGGATAAGTGTTGAACTACTAACAGCAAGGACAGCGATTCAAACCACCAGCCTCTCCACGGGAGAAAGATGAGGCTATCTGCTCTAGGGGAGCCCTGATGTTGAAATGTTTATGCATTGGGATGCTAAACGCAAGGCTATCAGTTCTAAATTATCAGCTGCTTCTTGGGAGGAAGCTGAGGCTTTCTGTTCTTGTCAAGAGCTACAGTCTTGGAAACCCACAGAGGCATTTCTAGCCTGTCCTACAGGGTTGTGTTGGAATTGGCGTGGTGACTGTGTTTTCTTTTCATTTTGAAGCTGCTCCTCTGAAGATTTACTGTGTCAGAATCCCTATGTAAGGTTGCTATGAGTCAGATTCTACTCAGTGACAGTGAGATCTATGTTCAAGTTATTGTGCGATTAAAATCCTACAAAACCAAAACCTCTTTGGGGGCAAACTCTGTTTTTGTTTGGGTTTACCTTTCTCTTCCTAGTTCCAAAAGCAGGTTATTCATTCAAACAATATTTTAAAATATTTCTGATTTATTTGAGGTTGAGATTTTGTTTGATGGTAATAAAAAACTACTCAAATATGCTATATTGATAAATTACAATCTGTGAAGTTATGAATAAGGTAATAATTATAATTCATTAACAAGATGATAGGAGGGGCATTAGAAAAAGAAGATAGAAATTGATGTAGAGATTGGATTATTTTTGTTCCCCTCCAATTTTTCAGTTAAGTTTTTTCTACTAATATTTTCTAACTAGGTTTTTCAACATGAAGTGAATACCTAACTTAAAAGATAATAGAGCTTTCCAAATTCTTACAGTGCCATGCCCTTCTAATGTCATCAAGTTTTTCTCAAGAACTAAGCATTTGTTTGAAAATACATCCCTCTAAGGCTCTCTAGTGTTATTGTGTGTGTGTGTGTGTGCATGGATGCGTTTACATCATCTCTTTTCTAGGTCTAAATATTATGTTCTGCAGTAGGTATTTTTGTAAAAGTCTCTCTTTTCTCCATTAGTATCTTGTTTATCTTTTATTTCCAAGGTATAATCATAAAACAACTATAATAGTGGACTTCAAATAATTATGGAAACAAAATGAATTAAAGGATAATGGAGCTACTCCTTGCATTTTTTGAAGCCCTCTGCTATAAAAAGAAGAGAATATATCAAAGAAACACTCTAAAGTCATGAGGAAATTCTGAAAAGCTATAGACAAACACTGATGTGTTTTGATGAGCTTCAAATGGTTCAGAAATACAATAAAGGTTCATACATGGTGGAATATACATTTATAGACAATTTAAAATGTGTGTTCCCATTACAGGTATCAGTTTTTATCAAGATTTTAATACTGAATGCTGTCTTGAATTTTCTGAGTTTTCACAAGCATAATTTACACTTTCATTTGATTACTATCTATAATTGAATGTTTGTAAACTAAGTCTTTGTGATTAACTAAGTCTTTGTGATATCACATTTGGATATTTGGAGTCTGTTCTTCGGTAAAACATTACCCAAGCTACAACCCCACATACAAGTTTTCATTATTGTTAACTGTGTCAAAAATACTTAATGAAATCTATTAAAATAGCTAGCTGTGTAGATAAAGAAAGTATAAATTTATTAAGTACTTATAACATTTGAATATTCACAGACATTAAAAAATAGATCTCCTAGGAAGTGTTTAAAATTTTGTAAACAGATGGGATCACAGTTATTGCTGTTTCAGGACGCGTGCCATTGTGAATGTGCCGCAGCCCTACAGTCGAGTCGGCCCTTCCTACCCCTCACATCAGTCATTCACCTTGTGTACATCAGGATTCCATTAGCCTGACCTTACGCTGGACAAAAATAGAGGGACAGTGCATAACCCTTTTCTGTCAGGAGTAACATTCATGGTAGCACTTAAACTATGGTGGGAATTTAGAGTTCATTATTAAATGAGGCATATGTTACTACACTTATAACTGATTCAATCTAGTTATTTTTAGGTTGACCTTTTCAGCATTCATCAAATCAGTTTTAAAATAGACATTGAGGTATCCTTTACTGTCCGTTGTACAAATCTCTAAGGTTGATATTTTATATGGAATATTTCAGATACTTAGTAGTTGCATGATAAATGTTAGACTTCAATTTTAGTTTAAATAAAACTGAAGTAAGCATGGATCCCCAGGATATTAATGATCTTTTCTTCCACTCTGCAATAGCTTCACTCTACAAGTATAACTGGATTTGAAAGAAAATACGTTCCCCTAGCTATTAAAAATGACAAAAGTAGGACTAAGAAAAACAATTTATATTATGGATGATTGTGAAGTATTAATTATTTTCTGACTCTTTCTATCATTTTCCCATTAATCTAGCCTTAAAATTATCAAACCCAAAGTGAGATAATATTCAGTGAATAAGTTTATAGCCTTTTCTTTTATACTAGAAATTCAATAAACCTTAATTTTTCAATTAGGAATTCCAAAAGCCTGATTCATAGAAGTCAATATTGGAGTGAGAAAACAGTATATGAAGAACTTCTTTTTATTTTTTTAATCAAGAATGGTGTTTAAGACCAATAAGACCACAATGTAATGAAAAAGGAGAAGAGAGTACAAGGAGAAAGATATTTAAAACTAAGAGAGACAAAAGTAGGGGTCACAAACCTTATAGGGTGCTTTGTTGTGTTTGCTTAGCCAATGAAATTCATTATAGATGGAGTGTGAGTCCCTGAGTCGTCACAATATCAAGTGCGCAACACTTAGCTGAAAGGTTGGTAACGCAAAACTAACTGTGGGCTTTCCAGAACAATGCCCTGGTGGTTTACTTCTGAGCCATCACAGCCTTGACAACCCCATCAAGCGAGCAGTTTGACTTTGTACATTTGTGGTAACGCTGAGTTGGAATTGACTCGATGGCAAATGACAATAACAAGCTATGGGAAATATGCAACATTTTGTATTGGTTTGTTATAGTCATTATAGAATTGCTCAGGTTTAGTGATACATGGCATATAATAAAAGATTCATTGAGCATTCTTATTACTTTCTCCACTTTTAACTATTTAACTACAGAAATTACAATATTATGATAGTATGTCTATTACCAAATAAATCTATAGTTATAGTCAAGGGACTCATATAGCCTTGAGTTTTTTGTTAGTATTCTATAGATAAAAAAACATATTCTATAGATGAGTTCATTAAGAAACGAACAGGTGGAAAGTATATTTGAAAAGACAGTTTTCCCCAGGATCTCATGAAGATCTTATGCTAATATAACTGAAACAGAGGAAAAGAGAAATGTTACAAAGAGGTCAATATCATACCATCACTCTCTCTTTACTTGAAAATATTTCACACATGCAAAATTGTTTTACATTTCACATGATAGATTGCACCTTAGATGGTACACATGTACCATGAGAAAATCAAAGAAAACTGGAGCTCATTGGCACAGAGAATGTTCTGTACACAGAACAACCCATGGTGCCACCTGTCCTCTTGACATTAAGGAGATTCTAAATTCAATATTTCATATTTTGGAAAGCATACCTCACGTTTTCCACATAACTTTACATTTTGTGTTAAGTATTATGACAATGCCCAAACAGCATAGCCACAAATTTGGTTTATGAGGGCACAGAATTCTAACCAAACAACTGATTTGGGGAGTCATTTGGGGGATGCCTCTGTGGCTAATGGCTCCATATGGTGTTTCAATCTACTAGATGAAAGTGGTAAGAAACCTAACATCAAGCAGGTGAACCGTAGAAGCATCTTTTATATCCCAGGTGTGGCTTCTTCAATGGACCAAGCTGAAATGCAGTATTGACAGAGCCTCTGCTTCCATGATGTCTCCCTCAACATGGCTCCACATGATTTCTGTACTGCAAAATAAAGCCAAACTCTGGAAACGACAATATAGGCCAAAGTAGAGCTGCCACATGGGGTTTCTGAGGCTCTAATCTTTATGTAAAATAAAATATCATTTTTATTCCAAGGAGTGGTTGGTGGCTTCCAACAGATAACCTTGAAGTTATTGAGCTAATTTGTAACTCACTGTACCTGCCACCATGGATCATACAAAGGGCACATTCCTGACAAGGATGCTATTGGATTACTAATTTTACTTTTGTTCTTTTTTTTACACTTCCTTATGTTTTATTAGATCTGAAATATACCTCTCGTACATGTATCCCCTTAAAGAGAATGGACCACTATTATTATTTTTTTAAATCATTTTATTGAGTACTTATGTAACTCATCACAATTCATCCATCCATCCAGTGTCAAGTACATTTGTACACATGTTACCATCATCATTCTCAAAACATTTGCTATCTACTTGAGCCCTTGGTATCAGCTCCTCATTTTCCCCCTCCCTTCCCACTCCCCACTCCTCTATAAACACTTGAGAATTTATAAAGTATTATTTTATCATATCTTACACCGTCTGACATCTCCCTTCACCCACTTGTCCGCTTTCCACCTCCCACGAAGGAGGTTTATGTAGATCCTTGTAATCTGGTCCCCCTTTCTCCCTCACCTTCCCTCTTCCCTCTCGGCAATACCACTCTCACCACTGTCCTGAGGGGTTCATCTGTCCTGAAATTTCTGTTTCCAGTCCCTGTGCTACATCCTCCAGTCCAGCCGGATTTGTAAGGTAGAAGTGGGATCATCATAGTTGGGCTGAGGAAGCATTGAAGAACTAGAGAAAAATTATATATTTCATCATTGGTACAAAGCCCCCTGACTGAACCGTCTCCTTCCCACAGCCCTTCTGCAAGGGGATATCCAACTTTCCACAGATGGGCTCTGAGTTCCCACTCCATACTCCCACTCATTCATAATGCTATGATTTTTTATTTTATTTATTTTTTTGGTCTTTGAAGCCTGATACCTGATCTTTTTGATGCCTCGCGATCTCACAGGCTTGTGTGCTTCTTCCATGTGGGCTTTGTTGTTTCTCAGTTAGAGGGCCACATGTTTATCTTCAAGCCCATAGGACCCCAGACTCTATATCTTTTGATAGCCGGACACCATCAGCTTTTTCATCACATTTGCTTCGCACTCGTTGTCTTCAGTGATGTGTGAGGAAGTGAGCATCTCAGACTGCTGAATTGTTAGAACAAAGTGTTCTTGTGTTGAGAGAGTACTTGAGTAGGGGCCCACTGTCCATCTGTTTCCTTAAGACTAAACCTGTAAACATGTGCACATAGATCTAATTCCCCTACATCATATATAAATATACTTGCATCTGTATATGCCTGTATTTAGATCCCTATAAATGCCCTCTGCCTCCTGGTTCTTTCCTCTATTTTGTTGTGCTTTCCTTTTGTCCCACTATCATGTTCAGCCTTCATTTGGGTTTCAGGAATTCCTCTCAGTTACATTGTCCTTCATGCAGCCCTGACAGATCTCCTACACCCTCCTTGCCACTGATTTTGGGTCACTTGTTGTTACCTTCTCCCTGGGTTTGTTAACACCCACTTCCTTTCTCTCACCTCCCCCTCTGCTTCAAGCCTTCCAGGCAGCAGACACAACTGGCAGAAGCTTCTGCAGCTGTGACATAGGGACCAACCCTTTTTGGCTTGCCTATTGCATTCTCCCTTCTCCCTGCTCAATCCACCCCACCCTTTGTGCTCCAAGCAGTGGATCTGTATGCCAGTGTTGGTCCCCTCCTGTGGGAAGTGCCCCTAGCCAGAAACAGATCACCCAATCCCCATCCCATCCCCTAAATACACTGCCATGCACTGGGGTCAACACTTTCCATCAGACTGCAGCATGTACAGCTGCAAACAGCCCCTAAGGAGACCTGAAGGTGGCTGGAGCACAAACCATAGGTCAAGGTGAGAGGGAAACCCCAGCAGGACAAAGGTGAAACACAACCCCTCTAGGCAGTTGGCTAAAGGCAGCCTGATGAAACACCAACACCAACCTCCCAAAGAGAGATACCAGGGCTCTGAGATACCTGGGAAAATGGCACCTAGTTCCAATTAATTGGCCAAAAAAACAGCAAGCTGCTTTCACAGTTTCAACAAGAAAAGAGAAACAAAATCCAATCCCAGAGGACCACCTGGACCTAACAACAGTGATAGAATAGACAGATATTGACCTCCCACAGAAAGAAATCTTCAGAATGCTGCTTTGAGTCATACAGGATATGAGGTAAGCATTACAGAAAAAGGATGAAATGATAGAGGAAATAAAGGCCATGCACCAAAGGGAAATACAAGAGTTAAGGGACGAGATAACAAAAACTAATAGCAAATTCAAGGACTTCACCCAGAGAATGGAGGAGGCAGAGAACCGCACCAGTGACCTAGAGGATTCTCAAGCAGAAATTAATGTGAGAAAAAGTCTAACAAGTCCATCAGAGAAGCTGAAGAAAACCTCAGAGCTATGTCTGACACTATGAGAAGGAACAACATCAGAATTATCAACTTGCTGGAGGAATGCACATCAAGGAAACTAACATCCAAAATAGCGATGGAATGCTTTCGATGAAAACTTCCCTAGCTTAATGAGCGAAAACCAGGCAACTATCCAGGAGGCTGAAAGAATGCCAACTAGACTAATCCCAAGAAGAAGTCACCAAGACATATAGCTGTTAAACTATCCAACTATGAGGACAAGGAGAAAATTATGAGAGCAACTAGGGAAAAACAAGGAATCACATATAAATGCAAGCAGATAAGAATGTGTTCCGACCTGTCAGCAGACACTATGAAGAAGAGGAGACAGTGGAGCAGCATATTCCGAAAGTTGCAGGAAAATAATGCAAACCTAAGAATACTCTATCCAGCCAAGTTATCTATCAAAGTTGATGGAGAAGTGAGAGTTTTCCCAGACAAGGAAAGCCTCAATGAATATGCTAAAAGGAACCAAGCACTACAAAAGATTCTCGCAGACCCAGTATGGGGAAAAGAATAACACTCACCAAGCACATACAAGAGACCGCCACACAGAACAACTCCACCTAGAGACCACCAAAGGGAAAACAGCTCCCAAAATAACACTGACTCAACAATGGAAAGAAGGCAAGAATGAGCCACAAACACACATATGCACAACCCAGGGAAAAGAAATGGTGGTTGGAAAACACCGAACACAAGAGGGATAAAAAGACATTACAGAGCCCACGATAGATGTAATAACCCTGAATATCAAT